>NC_090265.1:585654916-585965274 GCF_040414725.1 Anabrus simplex | reverse complement strand
TACTTTTACAGTTTTCGGAGAGGCCGATGTGTCAGTATATCTGCCGACATGAGGCTAACGTATTTGAGCCAGAATCGAACCTGCCAAGTTGTGTTCGGAAGGTGAGCGCCTTAACCATCTGAGCCACTCAGCCCGGTGCTCTTAGATCTATTTACATGGTATGTTTCTCATACCACTCTAGACTAGTATGGCTAAGATAACGTAAACTTGTGGTTTTCGGTCAATAAGTCGGATATTTCTTCAATTAATACTTCTTGTAGCTCAAAAGCAATTATAATTATGTTATAATATTATAATTATGAGCCCGCCTGGTGGCCATGATCGTTAAGGCGCTGAAGTCTAAAACGTTCTAACACCGAGGTTAGCCGGTTCGAGTCCCGTTGGTCGAAAAAATTTTCACCATCAGAATGTTGGCCGGCAGGGTAGGGGAGGTGGTGGTATACAATTTCTAATCACTAGATTGCGTGCCAAAAGCCTGGATTAAATTCCAAACCTCTCCGCAGTGCTCATATGGAGTGAGGGCATATGACGCTGTTGATGGTGATTCGTCCGTCGGATGGGGACGTTAAGCCTTGAGCAGACCCCTTGGTGCTATTCGACAGGAGTAGGCTATGTGCCGGCACCGGGTTTCACCCTCTCCCTACTATCATATATCACGTCATTCATTTCATCTCCCATTAATTCCTCTGATGAGGTTGACGTCAGGAAGGGCATCCGGTCATAAAAAACCGCCACGACAAATTCATCTCACCTCATACCCGACCCCGTAGGGAAACGGGACAAGGGTTGGACAAACATAATATTATAATTATGTTTTCGTTTTAAACTCAGTGAATAATAATCATTTCATTTAGCTCCAATTGTTTCTGAACGAACAGAATCCATAAATAAATATATTAAGCGTTTAAAGTTTAAGTAGCCTACCGCATGTTAGTATTAATTTAGTGGTGTATAATTATACGTGTATATCATTTTTAGGTTGATACTGAACAAAGGGCCTTTTCAGCATCAGTGACAAGTACACTACCAATAAATGTAATTCAATTCTGTATGTCATTACATTGGTATATGGGTTGAAATGTTACTACTGTTACTACGGATACAGTTTTGAAAGTTTTACTTCTCTTCATCATTACAAGATATTGGAATCATTCCGTATTGACGGTTTTCATTTTACAAAGGTGAAAAATGAGAGTATCCTCCTAATTCAATACAATAAATATTCCGTCATTAGACGGAGTAAGCAAATTCAAACATGTTTCGGCTCGTTTGAGCTATCTTCAGTGTAAAATGAGGGGAGTTTGAAATAATTTACATAATATAAGTTGAAAAAATGCTAAAAAACATAATGAAGGAGCAAATGAAGAAACAAACAAAAGAGTCTAGACGGAAACAAAATTAGCACAAATATACAATATTTACATCAATATGCGGAGCAAAAAACAACTCACTGCGACAAAATTCAGTGGAAAGGTGTTAATTTAAAATAATAATTAAAACTGTGTTAACCTAAGAAAATAAAGGAATGAAAAAACAAATGATGCAGATGGAAATGAACAATAGTAGCACATGGTGAGGTTGTGGACCTCATAGTTTACAAAATATTGTTTAGTAACAATAACAAAACAGGTTGAAATCACTGTCGAAAATCATCCTTGTAGAAACCCATCACATTGAATTGGTCAGGAGGGGAGCGGGAGCAAACGTTTTTGAGAAACCAAGCCTGAAAAAGCCTGTGACAAGGAAAAAACACCAATGAAATTTAAAGCTTTAGAAACAGCAGCATTCTCAATATTTTCTCGATCTAGCGGTCCCTTTCTTGATTATTGTTTCATAATGTTGGCTGGTGTATTGCCTTATTATAAAGGGTCGGAAGGGCCGCGATATAAAATTGAGAAGCTGTGTTAGGTAGAAGACAGTATTGCGCGCCACCTGTTGTCAGCGATGTGGAAATCACAACATGTATTCGGCAGAGTCTGTTTGGCTGATCGTATGAACAGAGTCGTCTACTGCCTAAATAATATTGGAGTATTTCATAGTCGAATACAGCGAAGTGATTTCTTCACTACAGGGGTAAAGTTGAAGTCACAAGTGATTATTATTATTATTATTATTATTATTATTATTATTATTATTATTATTATTATGTTCCTAAGCAGACATACGAGTGCCTTATACCTTTGAAATGTGAGTGTCGTACTGGGTGTAAAAATACTTATCCTGTTCTGCTTCAGAGTCTAAATTCAGACCCCTCCCCTTCTTCACCTTGGCCTCCACGGGAAGTTTTGAGAATTTTTCGCTTTTATGGTGAACGTTTGTGTATCAGGTTTTATGTATACAGAGTGTCCGAAGTGCCTCATTAATTTTTTTCTATTTTCATTTTTATAACGATAATATCTTCAAGGATCGCTACACTTCGAATTCTGTTTATTAGTACAGATTAACATGAATGAGGTCCAGCTCCACGGTTAAATGGTTAGCGAGCTGGCCTTTGGTCACAGGGGTCCCGGGTTCGATTCCCGGCAGGGTCGGGAATTTTAACCATCATTGGTTAATTTCTCTGGCACGGGGGCTTGCGTGTATGTGTTGTCTTCATCATCATTTCATCCTCATCACAACGCGCAGGTCGCCCACGGGGGTCAAATCAAAAGACCTGCACCTGGCAAGCCGAACCTGACCTGGGATTTCCCGGCACTAAAAGCCATACGCCATTTCATTTTTTATCACGAATGATATAAAATTGGCACAGATGCCGTTTATTGCATCTTGTGTATGACCTTCGGCATTCCAAAATATCAGTAAAATACGAAATATTTTCTTAAAAACGGTGGCAAAGTATGTCCTTTCGGGGAGACAAGTTTTATTACAATAATTTACCTTTCTACCTGTGGGAGGAAACTCAGTTCTGAAGGAGTTAATCCGTTTTTCATTACTCATCTTTTCCTGGTTAGTACTTTTTACTTTTTTGCCACTTTTCATTTGCTAGCATTTTAAGGTCAGGTAACACATGTTAAGTCTCCAGTGATGATCAGATACGGAAAGGATATACATGGGAATGAAACGGCCGTGGCCTTAGTTAGGATAAAGTTCTGCATTTGCTTGGTATCAAAATGAGAAATCACGGAAATTTGGGTTCGAACCCACATCCCTCGAACGTAAGCTTACAGCTACATCGTGTAGCTCATTCGCTCACTGTTTATTCAATCAGTAGGAAAAAATCTTGTAAGAAACAAATGCACCATGCACAATACTCCGTAGAACGTCGAGGGGTACGATTTAGTTTCCAGTGTCTTGGGTGTGGGCTGAAAAAAGATCATGCAGTTGCAATTTCACCCATTATAAAGGAGGTCTGGAACAGTGTGTTTATGTTAGTTATCAAGACAGACGTTAAAGACCAGCTCTGTTCGGAGAGATCTTGACTTTGTAATTCGGTCCGTCATATCAAGTTTTAATTTAGGACATTTGTTATGCAAGGCGCGTTTCTCTGAGCACGGGCCAGCTTGATTAGACGATGGATGCATCGGATATGTAATATCATGAAGGCTAGGCAGTGTGGATATTATGTCTTATGTTGATGAACAGGACTAAAATAATATCTTCTATCCCAAACGGTCCTTTGCATGGCAACTGCTTATGTTACAAGACTAGCAGCTAACCTAAGGTATCACAAATTGAGTCTATTTTGTGACTTTTACCAGTGGGAGGCATTAATTAAATATTTAGATATAATGGTATAATATTAGGGGAAAATGAGGCACTGAACTGAATTCACCCTTCCTTAAAAAAAATAAGAAAATCGAACAAAGATTTTGAGTGATGTGACTGAGTTATCAAATGTACCCACCTCTTCCGTCCGGCTGCTCAAGGCAACGTGTGCTTAGTTCACTCTCTTACCAGTAAGCATGCTGACTGTTAGTTCGATTTCGAACAAGGGTATTAATTTGATTTTTTATGTAACATATATATTTGATTGTTGAACAGTCGTGTTGTAGCTTGCTAATTGGTTCATTAGAGATGATGTTCAACCCTTGAAAGAATTAAGAAGTATATCAAATATTAATTGATTCAGTCGCACATTTATTGAATAAATAGTCTACTTTTATCTTAAGAAATAACATTAGCAGGTATTTGAGTTCGCCCTTAGTATTCGCAACACATCAATTTTCCCTTAAAAGGAAGAAGGCGAATTGGTTTTCCTTATCGATAAACTGGATAATCCGGACTACTTCTTACACACAAGTTCTGTTTTTTCTTCCTAGTGGTTTAAAGTAGTGCTAGTTTGAAAATGGGAAACAATGGAAAACCACATTCAGGGCTGCTGATGGCGGGAGTCGAACCCACGGCCAAATCGCTCGGTCGCATACAAGCTCTGTTGGTGATTACTGTCTGGGAGGGAAGTGAACAAAGGAAAACAAATCCGTGGCGCCTTGGCATACCAAGACGACTGTTGCTCAGCCAGATAGCCTGCAGACGGAATGCTACACGATCAGCATAAAGACACCTTCAGTTGAATTACTTTCGTTTCTCCCCGTCAGTTCTCACCCGCATCTAATACTTTCTGCGCTCCCCACCGAGCAATAGCTACAATCGAATCCCTTACAGTATGTATGTTGAATCCTTCCCACCATCAGAATTCTTAATCCTCTCCGAATTATGAGTGTATTAACCACTTTATCACCTCCAATTTTGCATCAGGAACCCAGTGTTTATATCATTAAAATACTTAAGAAAATATAAAGACTGAACCGATATGGCTTTTGTGTCATTCTTGTACGGATACCAGCCCAGAGCTGAATTTCTCACAACGAACATGTATGAAACCCCGCCAAACAAGCAGCAGAAGAGGTCAACATCTCAGAATGTGTCACATCCACTGGACTTCATTCCTAAACCAAATGTTATGGCAAATTAAAAGTGCAAAATCCTCCACTGACCAGAATTCAAAGCGTGAGGACGAAGAATGAATTGGTGGATGGATATGAATTTAAAACGATCAGTGGAACCGATCCACAGAGCCTCCTCACATGCAGAGAAGCTGGTACAAAACAATAGTACTGTATTACTAACCAAGGGACTGCTTCTATACCACGTTGAATCGATTATGCTTGTAGTCGAAACGGGTCCAAAATCCAGATCATCGGCCCCTCATAATGGTACTTATCGCTAGGAAAGTAGAACCATGCTATTTGTCATTTGGTGGTACTAATCAAAAGTAGCGTAGACTCGCGGTATTCCACACATTAGGTTACTATTCACAGGTAATGTAATGCGCACATGTAACACAGACCTATGATGTTTCGCACATTGCGGCGATATTTACAGGCAACGCAGTCCTATAAAGGCAACGCAAACCTATGGCGTTCCTCACATAAGTGGACTAACCACAGGGACCCGAAATATCTGGTGGTATTGCTCACATAGTGGGAACTAAGCAAGGGCAAGGCATCCCATGGTGTACTGTAAGACCCTCATCCTGATTCACACACTGTCACTACTAATCACAAACCTAGTGCGTACCTTACATAGTGGTACTACGCGCAAGTAAATGCGACCCATGTTGTTGCCTGCGTGATGCTACTAATTACAAGTAGTCTCATGGTTCTAATTTGATCATCCCATGGTCTCCCCCTTTATTCGCCTCTTACGACAGGCAGGGGATACCGCGGGTGTATTCTACATGTGCGTCCCCCACCCGCAGGGGGTAAATGATAAAGCGCTCCTTGTAGCCGAAAACTGGAAAAACATTTGGGATAGTATCTAGTATCATATTCCTAAACACAAAAATATTTTAGGTTGATGACCAAAGCCCCTAATGTGAATCACGGTGATAATTCGAATTCACCTTTTAATAATAATAATAATAATAATAATAATAATAATAATAATAATAATAATCTGTTCAAATTGACACTGTTTTTAACGAGGCCAAGAAGAAATAGAACAGACCAACAACCATTTCCTATATGCTATAATTGGTGAACTATGGTATTGGTGTAGACTCTCGTTAGCTTGTGTATTGGTTCGTTAAACCGCTGTGAAGGAAAGAGAAATTTGGGCGACCGCAGTGCAGCAACCGACATCCTGAATTACACGGCACTGGGACGCGGCTCGCTCAAAAACACAATACTGAATACACACGCAAAAAAGTGACAGCGATATAATTGCAAGAAACTGGTCTGTTGGCAGTGGGGGAGGAGGCGATGATATTCAGTTAAGTAGCGTGCAAGCTGACACACTTTAGTTATGCATAACATAGCATTTACTTGAGGACAGCGCCCTTGTTCTTACTGCAAGCACTGTGACATACCCAACAGGGGTAGGAGTCGCATATACTCCATATTTCACTACTAACATTTGTCACCAGGATAATAACAATAATAATAATAATAATAATAATAATAATAATAATAATAATAATAATAATAATAATGTCGTCCGCCTCTGTGGTGTAGTGGTTTGTGTGATTAGCTGCCACTCCCGGAGGCCCGGGGTCAATTCCCGGCTCTGCCACGAAATTTAAGAAAGTGGTACGAGGGCTGGAACGGGGTCCACTCAGCCTCGGGAGATCAAATAAGTAAAGGTGGTTTCGATTCCCACCTCATCCATCCTGGAAGTGGTTTTTCGTGGTTTCCCACTTCTCTTCCAGGCAAATGCCGGGATGGTACTTAACTTAAGGCCACGGCCGCTTCCTTCCCTCTTCCTTGTCTATTCCTTCCAAACTTCCCATCCCCCTGCAAGGCCCCTGTTCAGCATAGCAAGTTGGGCAGCCTGGGTGAGGTACTGGTCATCCTCCCCATTTGTATCCCTCGACCCAAAGTCTCAGGCTCCAGGACACTGCCCTTGAGGCGGTAGAGCTGGGATTCCTCGCCGAGTCCGAGGGAACAGTCAACCCTGGAGGGTAAACAGATTAATAATAATAATAATAATAATAATAATAATAATAATATCGAGCGAGTTGGCCGTGCGGTTAGATGTGCGCAGCTGTAAGCTTGCATTGGGGAGATAGTGGGAGACGATGGGAGAACAAAGGTCTAGGAGTGGGAAGGAAGAGACCGTGGTCTTAATTAAGGTACAGCCCCAGCATTAGCATGGTGTGAAAATTGGAAACCATGGAATAATAATAACAAACCACAGAAAACCATATTCAGGGCTGCCGACAGTGGGGCTCGAATCCACTAACTCCCGAATCCAATCTCACCGCTGCGCACCCCTCACCGCACGGCCAACTCGTTAGGTATTATTATTATTATTATTATTATTATTATTATTATTATTGTCGGCCCGTCAACTGTTATAAGTTCTTCTTCTTCTTAATCTGGTTATCCTCCAGGATCGGCTTTTCCCTCGGACTCGGCGAGGGATCCCACCTCTACCGCCTCAAGGGCAGTGTCCTGGAGCTTCAGAGTTGGGTCGGGGATACAACTGGGGAGGATGACCAGTACCTCGCCCAGGTGGCCTCACCTGCTATGCTGAACAGGGGGATGGGAAGACTGGAAGGGATTGACAAGGAAGAGGCCGTGGCCTTGAATTAGGTACCATCCCGGCATTTGCCTGGAGGAGAAGTGGGAAACCACGGAAAACCACTTCCAGGATGGCTGAGGTGGGAATCGAACCCGCCTCTACTCAGTTGACCCCCCGAGGCTGAGTGGACCCCATTCCAGCCCTCGTACCACTTTTCAAATTTCGTGGCAGAGCCGGGAATCGAACCCGGGCCTCCGGGGGTGGCAGCTAATCACACTAACCACTACACCACAGAATCGGACTACTGCTTTAAGTTTCTAAAATAAATTTGTCCTGCACTAGTTCTTTAAGCAAGCAAGCCAGCAAGCCAGCTTGTATTTTTACGTGACTGTACTCTCTATAGGATGGTTTACAGGGTATTCGGAAACAACGTAAACCGATTATATGAGCGCTTGAGGGTTGGTCTTGCTCATGAATAATTTGAAAGAAATAGTTCAATATCTCGCGCTGTTGTCATTTTATCGGCTGCAGAAGTTAGCCAATCGGATCGCTTCGCGGGCGAATTCAAAGGGGCTTTGCGGGCACTAGGTAAAATTGTACTTGGCTTAAGAACGGCTTGAGAGTCATGCCGAAAAATCAGCATCAAACAAACGCATCTTTGGTTTTAGACAGTGAAACTGTAGCGTACATGGATCCTGTCAGCTCGGAGGTCTGTAATCGCCTCCCTTGGTGAAGGGTAATTCTTCGACTGGTGTCGTAATACTGGTTTTACCAGGCTGAATGGCTCAGACGGTCGAGGCGCTGGTCTCCTGACCCCAACTTGGCAGGTTCGCTCCTGGTTCAGTCCGGTGGTATTTGAAGATAATCAAATACATCATCCTCGTCTCGGTAGATTTACTGGCACGTAAATGAACTCTTGCGGGACTAAATTTCGGTACCTCGGCGACTCCGAAAACCGTCAAAAGTAGTTAGTGGGACGTTAAAAGATTATTATTATTATTATTATTATTATTATATGCTGATTTTAAGGCACGTACAGAATTAGCAACAGTGTCGCGAAGCCCATTTGAATTCGCCAGCGAAGTGATTTGATTGGCTAACTTTAGCAGCTGATAATATTGACAACGATGTGAGGTATCAAACTATTTCTTTCAAATTATTCATGAGCATGACCAAACTTCTAGCGCTCATATAATCGGTTCACGTTTTTCCGAGCACTCTGTATATGAAATCGGCAACCAACAACGCTTAGTATGCCGGGCTGAGTGGCTCAGACGGTTGAGGCGCTGGTCTTCTGACCCCAACTTGGCAGGTTCAATCCTGGCTCAGTTCGGTGGTATTTGAAAGCGTTCAAAAGTCGCTTCGTGTCAGGAGATTTACTGGCACATTGAAGTACTCCTGCGTGACTAAATTCTGGCACCACGGCATCTCCGATAACCGTAAAAATAGTTTAAGGGACGTAAAACCAATAACAGTATTGTTAAAGCTTAATATGTTGTGCGGGGCGGCAAAGCGATCATTTTCGAAGGGGGAATCCATGTCCGGAAATGCATGTTTTGGGTGGTATGGGACATCAAAGTCTGGCAACGCCTCGGATATGGGGAAGGATGTGCGTTCCACATTTTGTCAAGAAACCTCTATCAACTCAACAAAAGCACCACATCGTATATTAAATTACAACAGTGTTTCGAATTGTCGACCTTCTGCTTGATTACAGAGCCCAGAGGTACTGTACAGTATTTAATAATGTGTGTCACTCTCTACACTAACGATGAAGGCCACCTTTGTTTGAATACAGACATTATGGCATTCCGCTATGACGCTACGATGTTTAAGAACGTGCTAGAAGCAGATGATGTTGAGACAACGCACTTAAATAACCTCGATTTTCACCGACCTCATCCTGATTCGAACTGGCTGACAACGACTAGCCAATTGTGCTCCATGTTGATCAGTATGTTCCGAGCTGTCAGTGCAGAGATGGCGTGGGATGACGTTAGTAGACGAATAAGCTTGAGCGGAGCCTTAAAAGTAGGAAAGATCATGATATGAAGAAAAAGTTTGAATTCAAGAGGACAAATTGGGGAAAATATTCATTTGTAAGAGGGGGGCTTAGGGATTAGAATAATTTACTAATGGATATGTTCAATTAATTTCCAAATTCTTTGCAATTATTTACGAAAAGTCTAGGTAAACAACAGATAGGGTATCTGTCACCGGGGCGACTGCCATAAATGGAGATTAGCGGCGATTGATTGATTGATTGATTGATTGATTGATTGATTGATTGATTGATTGATTAATTGATTGATTGATTGACTGATGAGCTGCCTATTTTCCCCATGCAATTTTCTCAAATCCGTTCCTCTTAATGAATATATATTTGGAAGACGTGCTTCCCAATAATATTACTTTCAGATACAAATAACGTACGTACTTTCACCGACGATCTCTACATTTCACATAATTCTGGGATCGCTGGAATCATCTTTACTCGGTTTTGATTTCGGTCCGAGGTACCGAATATTTAGAGGCTGATGCCCTTTACCGGTAGGCCTACTGCGTAATTTCTCAAAAGTTAAAATTAATTCTCGCACATCCCCAGATTAAAAATAACTTTTTAGGTTAGAAGTCCAGAAACCAAGCCAATGTGCTACCCCGGCATTATATATACTACTAATCATACCCAGACAATTTTCAATGATCATCAAAGATAATTGTGATAATATTGTGGTTTACATGATTTTCAAAACTTCCGAAAAAGAAAGACGAAATTATGTCGTACTCTTTGAGAACATCAAAAGTGTATGGGAAATAACGAAGGTTTTGATAATAACACTTAATAATAACTTCTGAAAAATGTATCTTAACTTGAGCTGGCGAAGAACACCCACATTTAAAGCGAATCTCTCTACCTGCAGAATAATAGGTCAGTTTCTAGGGTCTGTGGAGAAGTCTTATACATTGTGATCAGCGAGTCTGACAAGTAAAGGTCCTCATTTTACTACTGAGAATAATAATAATAATAATAATAATAATAATAATAATAATAATTTGCTCTACGTACGTGTTTGTAACCATAGAACTAAAATTTCAATGATTTTTAGTGAATTTTTCAAGTGAATATTCCTCTATATTTGGTAAATCGATTTTGGGGTTGCACACTTCACACGCACCAGAATTAAGAACTGCTGACGGGTAGATTTGAGGTAAATATAGTTTCTATCTAGATTATTGATTATGCACTCAGCATTAATCCACAACAGAATTATGGAAGCAACAGGCTGAGATGAACGGAAACAAAACAGGCTATTAAATTGACTATAACAATATTCTGTTCAGTTAAAACAAAATTAATTGTTGGTTCAAATTCATGAAGCTCATGCCAACCCCAGGAGTTCACATAGAGTGACTGAGGAGGGGAGATCACAGGGACCTATCAGCTTGTGGCAGTGTCTCCACTTAAATGTGGCGAGTTTTTCTCTTAAGGAAGGACTACTCTTGTTCACATTTGTTCTGTTGCATTAGGTTTGCGAGTAGCTGGGAGCAGCTCAATTTTACGCCTTGTATGGACCTGCATTCCTCAACTTTTTCTTCATTTCTTCGTGTTAACAAAAAAAAAACAGAGCCATGGTACGTCTAGCCCTTTAAGGACGTTAGCCAACAAAGACAACACTACCCAGCCATATCACCTGCAGATTCTGGAGTCCCACGGGGTCAGCGTGGCGACATCCTCAGCCGTACCGCTTGGCGTTCGTGGTAGAGTCCGCTACCTATCGGTTTTTTAAAATTTATTACAATTTGCTTTACGTCGCTCCGATACAAGTAGGTCTCCTGACGACGACGGGATAGTAAAGGGCTAGGAGTGAGAAGGAAGCGGCCGTGGCTTTAATTAAGGTACAGCACAGAATTTGCCTGGTGTGAAAATTTGGAAACCACGAAAAACCATCTTCATGGTTGCTGACAGTGGGGTTCGAAACCATTATCTCCCGAATACAAGCTCACAGGTATGCGACGCTAACTGCACGGCCAACTCGCTCGGTCTCCTCGCATCAATCAGTTAATCAATTTGTCTCACGAAGCTGAGTGAACCCTGTTCTATTCCTCAGCCCAGAATCAAAGTGGGCTGGGCGGGAACCGAACCCATAAACTTGAGGCCAGAAGACCAGCGCTCTAACGTCTAAGCTACTTAGACCGGCCCCTTCAGTTCTCTTTTCTTTTCCAGTCCTTTGAATTTCTCTGATAGAAACCTTTATAAACAATGATTATCCTTTGACTTCCGGGTATAACGTTTTACCAACCACAACCATGAGTTTCAAGCCGCGCTATGCATGAATTCCAAGGCACGTTTCTTGGTGGGACCTACCTGTCATGTCGCTTTAACAGCATGAATCACTCAAGGCCGTACGAAGGGACGTGAGGTCACAGGAACACCGTTACATATCTATTGAAAGTACGCACCTCTACGTGCAAATTTCAAGGGAGGCCACATCAGCAATGGAGGACCTGTCCCCAGGAACGCACCATGAATCCTAGTTTTTAACGAGGGAGCGGCTAGTCCTTTGTTGTGACCTCCAGCGTAGGACGAAGCCAAGTTTATTAAGTGGAGCTGAAAGTCCTTTGACGGTGCTAATCCGCAAAAATGAAAGGCCCAACAGTATTCCAATTAATAATACAACAACTCAGCCAATTCCTTTAAAGTGTGATACCTAGTGCTTCGGAATTTAAAGCAGTGTAACTTCGAGAGCACTTTGTAGGACAAACATTAACTTTATTCTAAGAATACGCTTAAAATAGTTATCCTTATTATATTCAACGTCCCTCCAATTACTAGAGACATTAAAGAATGTCACAGTGCCTGAATATTGCTCAGAATAGGAATACTTTACAGTTACAGTAAATCTACTGACATGGTTGCCTCGTATTTAGGCAGACTTAAATATCAACCGACTGCGCTGAGATTCGATTCTAATAGCCCTGAGCACAGAAGATGAGCGCTTAACCATCTGTACTATGCAGCTGGGTCACACTGTGGTGGAATCTCCGGCCCAAACTGAGTGGTGAAATGCTAGCATGTGTATAAATCTCTGCCAGTTTATGTTCTGTAGTTGGTGTTTGAAGAACGGAAGGAAGTCCATTCGGCATCACATGTTCGACATCGGGATAAAATCTCTCTCGTAACACATTTAGAGTTTACTCGTAAAAAAAAAAAAAAAAATAATAAATTCAGCACGCCTTCTGAATGCTCTGCCTTTTGGTAAAGTAAAATAGAACGTCGATGTTAACACACAGGCAGCCTAAATGGTATCAAATCAAATGTCTACACACGGCAGCTGGGAATAATAATAATAATAATAATAATAATAATAATAATAATAATAATAATAATAATAATACCGTCACAACATTCCCGGCAAATAATCGGCAGGATGATGAGGGAAATGTTGAGGTTGACAAGTGGAAAGTTCTCTAAAAATAGCTGAATAAGCATCATATTATATCAACGCCAGTCTCATGACAGGTGTGAATTATTATTATTATTATTATTATTAATATTATTATTATTATTATTATTATTATTATTATTATTATTATTATGTTTCTATACAGAAGAAGGAACAGGTCTGAAACTCCGAAGAATGAAGGTGTTGGGAAAAGAAAGAGAAAGGCCATGAAAGGCGTGAAACTGATTGATTCTCTATGCCTCACTAATCTAATGCCAGCAGAGTCGGAAGTCAACAAGAGTTGTCAAACGTAGGTCGAATAGGAAGATAGCAGTGAGAAACCTTGCAGAAGTGGAAGTAATTCCAGTGTCCACTGGGGTTCCATGGTCACAATTCCATGCATTCAATGTGAGAGCACCCGGGGGAATGTAAACGAAGAGGCAATTGTCGAGGACGGCAACGAACACTAACATTTTGGCTTTTATTACGATACATTCTAACTCAAGTTTTTTTTTCTTCTTGTTTAACGTCGGACTAACATATCGAAGGTATTTGGCGATGGATGGATGGACGGACGGGCGGACGGACGGGCGGACGGACGGGAAAGGTGTAGGATTGGGAAGGCAGCGGGGTGACCTTAGTTAAGGTACAGCCCCAGCATTTGCCTGGCATGAAAATGGGAAAATCGGGCGAGTTGGCCGTGTGGTTAGGGGTGCGTGACTGTGAGCTTGCATCCGGGAGCCCTGAAAATGGTTTTCCGTGGTTTCCCATTTTCACACCAGACAAATGCTGGGGCTGTACATTAAGACCACTGCCGCTTCCAACCGAGAGAAGAGTGACAAGTTGGTGATATTCTGAATACCTGCGGTCACCGTCCTCTACATACCAGTTTGAGGAACAGTTTTAAAACAAGTGACATCTTTATTAGCTTCACATAGAGGCAACTCAGGTTACTTAAGTGGATTTTCAAATAAAAATTTACTAGGCTGTAATAGCCACACGAAATTGTTATTCTTCCTTTCCTTCCTTCTTTCCTCTCGGGCCTCCAGGGGTGGCAGCTAATCACGCTGACCACTACACACAGAGGTGGACTGAAAGAAGTAGTAGTAGTAGTAATAGTAGTAGTAGGAGTAATTGTTCATTTTCTCGAATAATATTAAGAGAGGGCTGATAATCTGGTTGTTTTATCCCTTAAAGCAATAATCCCTGAAGTAATTGGCAACATAAAGTCATTGTTCAGTCTAAAAGCTCAATGCAGACGTTAATCATAGTATTTGAAATGTAGTAGACTAACTTTAAGCGAACTACAGTATGTATGCACATTACAAATATGTTAACAGGTGAGAAAGACCTGATAACGTGTTGTCCGAGCAATTAAGATAAATGTTCCTCCCAATGAGCTGTTACCTGTTCAGTGTCTTCTCCATGGGAGTCGCATGCTCAAATATGCTAGTCTCTGTGTGTCTCCTGCAGTACTGAAATACGGGGAAGAGCATCACTACCGCTTGCTTTTGTTCAATGAACGTACGGTATGGTTTACTCTTGTTTCTTGTTCCTGAAGTGATATTAACAGTCCGGTTTTCAAATAATATAATTAGAGGAACTGCATTGTCATTGAGAATATTACGTCACTGTGCATATTTCAGGGGTTCCCTGGCAGAGGCGGTAAAGGCGTACTCGGTCCACTCCGAAGGCCATGGATTAGATTCCCAGTCTGTACATCTTCACTTTAGGCCATAAGGTTTCTGATGGGAGAAAAGGTGAAGGCTTACATGATTACTGAACTCGGCAATAAGAGGAAGATAACGGAAGGTTTAGCTTCATGCCCGGAAGACCTTGCTCCCAGGAACAAACCTGATAGTAATTTATGTTGCAGAGTGAACGAAGCAGGTTCATGTTCTTTTCCAGATGAAGACTGATCAGTCTTCCGAGCCCACTGAAACGCGTAACACTTTCACCAACGAAACATACAAGCCATACTTTCACATCTTCCATCGCAGGGACAAGCTACATACCTCAAGTTACTATCACATTGGCAAAGCCAATGATCAGAACGAGACAGGCAAACGAACAAACTTGTTCTGACCTACACCGGATCACTTACAAAGTATGGCCAAGCCAAGCCATCTTCGTACAGGCCATGAAGATCCTTGGAGGAAAGGAAGGTAACGGATTCCACTATTCGTAACACCAGATATACAAGTTAGCTCTATGCCGGGTTCTCTTTGCCGCACAGGAATTAACCTGATACACTCTCGTTGGAGGCTGAGTGCTATAATAATGCCATTTCTAATTTATGACTCTCTGAGGCGGGGAATCGAACTTGCGTCCCTCCAGGTGAACGAGGTATCACCCTATCACGTCAGCTATGCACCCCTTATTCAATAACAAACAATGCAGTGTAAACACTGTCCGACTCGTTGGTTAAATGGTCAGCGTACTGACCTTCGGTTCAGAGGGTCCCGGGTTCGATTCCCGACCGGGTCGGGGATTTTAACCTTCATTGGTTAATTCGAATGGCCCGCGGGCTGGGTGTTTGTGCTGTCCCCAACATCCCTGCAACTCACACACTACACATAACACTATCCTCCACCACAATAACACTCAGTTACCTACACGTGGCAGATGCCTCATCAGAGGGTCTGCCTTACGAGGGCTGCGCTCGGCTAGAAATAGGCACACGAAATTTAAAAAAAGTGTAAACACTGTATCTCTATAATATATGCTGTATAAAATAGTACATTTTTCTGGTATAGCGATAGGGTTGCAGACTACAGTCCAGGAAGTTCCATTACCCAAGATGAAATTCTTCGGTTAACACAAATTGGAAACTTACGTAAGTATCAAGAAGTGGCTCCTTCAAAGTGAAATAATATTAACAACAGTGGGATCTCTCATTTTCATTACATGATACCCAGTTTAACCCTACTGCGAAAGGACGATAGTGGTCAGTTAGTTTACCAAAGACAGCAGAGATATTTAGCACAAAGATGAGACGTTTTAAAGGAAAGGTACCGTATATACTAAGAATCCTTATGATAGTAAAGGGGTTGTGACAAAAGGGAGCTCTTTAGTGGCGGGAAAGGTTTCATGGTTTCACAGGAACCCTCAAAAAATGAGGCTGGCTCATAGTCAAAGACCTGTCTTGAGTTAGCTTGAATTCCATCATTGCTTCAAATCATCAGTATGTGAATCTTTAGTCAGTTCTGCTTAAGAAGATTTACACACTGAAAAACCTTCACTTTCTTGCTACTTTATATATTGAATATATTCTGAAATGTACGTTCGCTAGTGAATAATAATAATAATAATAATAATAATAATAATAATAATAATAATAATAATCTTTTAATTAAATCAACTTTACGCCATCTGGCTGCTTGCTCGTCAATTTCGACGTTGCGTTTTACTCTAAGCCTAATAGATAGCAGAGTAAACCGAATCTCTCTTGGGCGTCTATGGGTGAGTTTTAGTGGATTTTGTCGGGTAACACCAAGTGTGTCACCAGAAATCTTTTACATGCCGACATCATACGACATGGAGTATCGAATGGACTTTCATCTGCCCTTAAAAAATTGGACTATTTCTGCCAGGTTTTGAACCCACTGTCATGGGATCCGGAGGCCGACAATCTACCACTGCTCTACAGAGGGAGTTAATGTATGAAAGCCCTTGAACGAAACGACTGTTGTTTACTTACGAGTTAATTAGGTGGTAGCAGATAGTATAATGAACTCTAAAAACATACTTCACTTTGCAGAGTAGAATGGTTTGAATATGTAAGGAATTAACTCGGAAATAACTGTATTTACGAAACAACGCCCTACCCAGTACTCAGAATACCTTCCTTCCCGAGGGAGACATCACTGCCGCCCGCTCCCCTGAGAAGGCAGGCATCACCCCGTACAAGGGTATATAATGAGCTGACTACACGACTCTCCCGTAGGAGCCGGCGACAGAAATAGACCTGCCATTTTACGAATGAGGATATGGTTAGGTTGTGACATTTGAAGCGCCCATAAAGCGAGGCAAATAACTTCTAAATTAAAAGCCTAGAATTACCTGAAAAAAGAAATAGATACACCGCATGAAACAAATCATTCCGACCAAAAGTATTCGTTAATATTGACATGTGAGAAAATACTGTAGAACATTAGAACTGTGTGATAATCACGGGACCGAACTCCACTTAATTGTATTAGGATACTAGCCTTGATCTTTCCACTCAGACCTCCTTTGGTCAACATTTTTCTTTTCTTTCTTTCTTTCTTTCTTTCTTTCTTTCTTTCTTTCTTTCTTTCTTTCTTTCTTTCTTTCTCGCCTTCCTCCCACCGACTGGTTTTAAGTAGCACCGACTTTGACTGGGCTTACGGCGTCTATGGGATTGGACTTGGAAGGAAGCGGCCGTAATAGAAAGTCACAGCCTTTGCCTGGTGTGAAAATGGCATACAACGGAAAACCATTGTCAGAACTGCCGACAGTCCGGTCTGGACGTATCATTTCCAGATTGCAAACTGACAGCTACTGTACACGGCCCGAACCGAGCTGCCAAATCTCTCGCTTTGGTCAGCTTTATCGTTCCTGATCTCTATAATTTTAGGTTTGCGAAATATATGCAGGCTTTCATTTTCCTGCCGATCATGTATTTAAATTGAACTGCTACAGTACCTTGTAGTTCTCCTTCGACTAGAGTAAGGTGGAATAACAAGCTCATTGTTTTAAACGATAACCATTTTCACCTTCGGGAGGTAATGACATTCTTAGTCCAGATGATGTTGCTACTGCTTATTTAAGAGTACGTACGACTCAGATAAACTGAATAATTGTTCAGTTTGCAATTTGTTTAATTAACCTTAAGTTGACTGTAATTAATATTAGGAGATACTGTCCGGGGTCAAGTCATTAGATACTATCCCGTACAGAACTGGAATTGACTGAAGAAAGAAATCGAGGCCTGTTTCTTCTCAGCAATTGTTTTGATCTCGATGGTTATTCATATCAGGGACATGGTGGTAAATACTGGGTCATCAACTCTGCCTTCTTTTAATAAGTAACTTGTGCGACATATAGACGAGTGTTAACTGTGTAAATTTTAGACTAGGATTATTTTACCGGGCAAGTTGGCCATGCGGTTAGGGGCGGGCAGCTGTGAGCTCGCATCCGGAAGATGGTGGGTTCGAACCCCACTTTCGGCAGCCCTGAAGATGGTTTTCCGTGGTTTTCCATTTTCACACCAGGCAAATGCTGTCCTTAATTAAGGCCACGGCCACTTTCTTCCCATTCCTAGGCCTTTCCTGTCCCATCGTCGCCATAAGACCTATCTGTGTCGGTGCGACGCAAAATAAAAATCCCCCATACTGATTCTCGTCTTGACTGCGGGTTTTGACTTCGAACCGTTTGTTGGAATGGATTAAACGGCGTCGTTAGGTTAACCGACA
Source organism: Anabrus simplex (assembly GCF_040414725.1). Taxonomy (NCBI): domain Eukaryota; kingdom Metazoa; phylum Arthropoda; class Insecta; order Orthoptera; family Tettigoniidae; genus Anabrus; species Anabrus simplex. The sequence goes on along the minus strand of NC_090265.1, from coordinate 585,946,931 downwards.
AGCAATAAGGCCAAGGATTTCCCTTCATGATGATGATAATAATAATAATAATAATAATAATAATATCATGGTCTCCGCTACATGTCTTCTGAAAGAGTAGCATTATATCGCCAGTGTACCATTTTCGACACTCCGATTTTCTGTCATTTCAGCGAAGCCAACTGCCATGATATTTTCCCATCCCTCGAAAATTGGCTATTTCGGCAGATATGGAATGCACGAATTTCTGATGTTAAGACGGACACTGTACGATTCATCGACCAAGAAAGCCTCTCGCTGGTCACGTCATATTCCACTATCAGTAACCAACTGGCTGGATAACAGTTGTTTTTGGTAAATTCAGTATTATTAACGGGCAATAAAAGCCGTGGTGTTTTAGACGTAAATTTATAATATCTCGGGTAACGTCAGTTTTGAGTTTTCTGGGATAGAAACTTCGAATACTGAAGATTCTAAGGTCTAGAGTACATTATGTGGTAACATATTCAGCTCATGGAAGAGAAATATTAAAAATAAAATCGAGGAAACTAAGTACAGTTTTCAATTACTTGACGACGATCCCTATGATAGTCGTATTATTTTTTTGCAAATTGTTTTACGTCGTACAAACACAGATAGGTCTTATGACGGTGGGGTAAGAAAGGGCTAGGGATGGTAAGGAAGCAACCATGGCGTTTATTCAAGTACAGTCTGGTGTGAAAATGGGAAACCACGGAAACCATCTTTAGGATTGCCGACAGTGGGGTTAAAACTGACAGCTACGTGACCCCAAACCGCGCAGCCACTCACTCGGTAGTTGTATTACTGATCTTATTTATTGTATTATAAGGTCATAAGTACTTGGTTGTCGGCTGTGATGGTTGACTGTTGTTATGAAAATTAGGAAAAGGGTGAAATTATTGAAAGTATCGACCTTTCAATACTTTGAATTGGCAGTTGGTCCTAAGACAAGTGTATGGACAAGAACAGAGAACCAGGAGAGGTAATACCCTCTTATGGTCTTTCATTTCTGGACTCACAAGTCATGAATCCATGATAGCTCAATTCCTGAAGAGAATAATGTGGAAGCAAAATACAGATGCTGTGAGTTGCCCCATAATTTACGCGAATGTCATCCACTAACACATGGAGATATGAACTTATTAGTTTAATTTTCATTAGCTTCTCTGAATGTGTTATAGTTCGTGTTTCAATAAAGCTGAAACACGTAGAAGGCTAGTGATCGTTTTAGCTTATTAACTCGAATGTAAATCTGGTGAGATAGGGCAATAAGAAGCTTTCCTCTCTCGCAGTTTATGATCTCGTGTTACAGTCACTGTTTTTTCGAAGCATTATGGCGGCCATAGCACTGCAGCGAATTTCCCAATTCACTTGAAGTTGCAGGTTCAATTATTGCGTTAAAAGACAATACAGGGAGAACGAGCGTCACAAGTTGATCGAATAATAATAATAATAATAATAATAATAATAATAATAATAATAATAATAATAATAATAATAATAATCTAGAATAAATTTGTTACTTTCATTGTCCTGTCTCAGTCTCATCCTTGGCTTTGACAATATGAAGGTGACCGAGGTATGAGCGATGCTAGTAACACCATTCCGTATGCAGCCAGTCCCTGTTATGAATGGTGTGAAAATATCACTCATACATTTCAGTGGGTTTGGCAGACTGATATGTAATAGCAACTTCTGGCTCGGTGAGGAAAGCAGCGGGAAACTACCTCACTCCTCATTTCCCTAGTATGTCTCTTCAGTGACGCTTAGGTTATTTATGACAGCTGTTGGCGGAGCTGTAGAGGATCAAACCAGCCTTCGGGCTGAATACCCAACATACATACAATAATAATAATAATAATAATAATAATAATAATAATAATAATAATAATAATAATAATAATAATGGCTTTACGTCCCACTAACTATTCTTTACGGTTTTCGGAGTCGCCGAGGTGGCAGAATTGAGTCCCGCAGGAGTTCAACGTGCCAGTAAATCTACCGACACGGGGTCGACGTATTTGAGTACCTTCAACTACCACCGAACTGAGCCAGGATCGAACCTGCCAAGGTGGTGTCAGAAGGCCAGCGCCTCAGCTCGGCAAGTTGATCGAATAACTGAACAAACTCTCGTTTGTTCTTTATGTTTTAATTCAGTTATCCAGTAATAATTGATTATTATTATCATCATCACCATATAAGACAATAAAACTATTTTTGTCGTTATATATGGAGACCCTAATAGAAATTTACTGTAATTTTAGACCTATATACACGAAATCTTAGTAGATGACTGCTATAGCTTTATTTTAGAACTCGTTGCTATTTTTTTAAACGTAAAACAAACATTTCTGAAATTACGGTATTAGTTTTTAGAATCGGTCCATTTTCAAATTGATCTCATTGCAACATTTGTTAAGATGTATTATTTCGAAAATCAGTATTATTTCTGGTTTCAATGTATTACTTATATTTTTAACAACATTTTAGTAACATGTGGTATTGTATCACAATCATGACTTTGTAACACTAAAACTTTATAAAGTTACCGAGCATCACTGAAATGGATACAAAAATTTGAATGCTACACTATATACAAGATACTTTCAAAAGCACTCTAGAATGGAATCGAAGTTTGACATTTCTTACCGCTATAGGTCTTCAATCTGAAGAACATCAGTTTAAGTGCGTTCGTTTTCGGTCCTGACCGGACGATCGTATGCAAGCAAGTGGAGTGGATTTTTTTTTTGCTGTTGGGTTTACGTCGCACCGACACAGATAGGTCTTATGGCGACGATGGGATAGGAAAGGCCTAGGAGTTGGAAGGAAACGGCCGTGGCCTTAATTAAGATACAGCCCCAGCATTTGCTTGGTGTGAAAATGGGAAACCATGGAAAACCATCTTCAGGGCTCCCGACAGTGGGATTCGAACCCACTATCTCCCGGATGCAAGCTCACAGCCGCGCGCCGCTAACCGCACGGCCAACTCGCCCGGTAGTGGAGTGGAAAAACACAGGTGTTACCCGCATCGTGGTGGGGCGAGGATCAAGTTCAGAGGCAGCCCCCGAGTTTAGGAGTATCCAGCAGCAGCATATCTGGGCCAATAATTCAGCAGGAACTCCTTCAAATGTATATAATATTTTCCTTTTCAATTGCTGTTAAAGAGGTTTATATGTATTCTTTAACAAAGAATTATGAAAGCTGAAGATTGCGGGTTCCACTCCCGCAGGTGAACTGCTAACCATTTTTGTACTGCAATTAACATTTATATAGCTTGTGCTATATGATCTCGACATTACCGCATTGATATTTATCTTTCTTGGAATCATATACCGGTATAAACTGAGGTATGCAGCATGGCATTTCTGGCAGTATGTCACTTTACACAATTTTACTTCAAGTTCCATACCCCAGTTTTAGGCTGTAAAAATTTCTCAAAATATATTTATGTGAATGCACTTCAACCGTATTTTTTATGCAGAAAACATAAACAAAAGCAATAAATTAAATATAAAAAGAATTGCTAATTCAAGCTAATGAACTCTTCATGTGAGCTTTGATGGTATACAGCAGTAACTACGTACATACCAGCAGCTTGCAACTGTATGAACTACAGTATATCACGTGTAAATATTAGCAGTCATTATGTGAGCACAAATATTTGTGTGTGTGTGTTGAGATAATGGAATGGGATTCACACGATCATTAATAATATGTATGGATGCTTAGCGATGGGTTGCAGGATGCCTTTGTGCTTCCCTTTATTTACAAGTCATGGTTAGTGATCCCAGAACTACATTTTTATTCAGCACTTATTCTAAAAGAAGTGGTTTTTCCTTATACTAGATGAAGTCCTAATGAGGGGAAACTTCACATTTGATCAATCAGGCAATCACAGAGTACCGGTACTTGAATTCATTGTCTGGGAAATAATGTTACAACTGATAGCAGTAGGTGTAAAACTGACAATACTGACTTATTATATTGTTGGAATATAATAACAGATTTAACTATCGTCTTGCGAACTTGAATAATAATAATAATAATAATAATAATAATAATAATAATAATAATAATAATAATAATAATAATAATAATAATAATAATAGAATATAGTAATAATAAAGTAAACTCATGTCTTCATCCCGAGGCGATGCAGATTTTTCAGGCACACCCCCAATAGAGGTGAGCTGCGTGTACCATTTCATTGACATACCAGCACTCCTGCTATTCTGGAATTTCTGGCCTTACCTTGAATCGAACCTGCGCCTCCTGAGGACGGTAGCTAGTAGTACTAACCGTTACGCTAAGAAGAAGAAAGAAAAATTATTAGGAAACTTCTGGGCCCAAAGGTCACTGGCCAACAGTTTTGAGGTGACAAATATCAAGTTCGTAGGTCTGCGAGGAATGCGAGCGGACCACTGTCCGGTAAGAAGGGGTTAAGGAATGTTCGGCTGATGTTTTGCATGAGGGGCGAAAAGTAGATTGTGATTTTGATTGTTGTTACGCCAAGAGACAAAAGAAAGTTCATCAGCCTCTCAAACATTCATCTCATGACAGGTCTGAGTCCTCGAGAAAAGTATGTACCAATAAGAGAATCCCCTCGAAGACAGTGTGGGCCTTCAAGCCAACAAAGTTGGGATTGGGAGAGAAACGCTGCCGACCAAAGGAGATCCGACAGGATACTCGGAAGAGAGGAATCTGACATAAATGGAAGTAATTTCACACTAAAATGAACACCTGTGGTAGGCTCCCATGATGATGTGGAGGTTGATCTTATGATGGAAACAAGCTCTACATTAACCTGTCTCATCCGTGAGCTCTATTACCAAAGGGAGATAATTGCAGTCATCAAGCAAGCTGAATGTGACAGGCTGCTATTAGAAAGGGCAAGGACCAGCCCCGTCTTGCTGCCGCGGGTCAACGAATACGGAGGCGTATGGCCTTACAAGGGCCAGGCAATGACCTTGCCAGGATATAATTACAAGTCTAGTCCATGCCAACACATACAGTAAGTTCATTCATATTTTGGCAAGCAAAACGTAAGGGAATGATAGGTGTTGTTCTATGACTCAAGTTCACGTGCGCACGGAACAATGTGTGACATAATAATTAAATCGTAGTTGTTTCCAATAAGGGACCTGGAATGTCACGGTAAATATTCTCTAAAAAATTGTGTTGTGGTGTGTATACCAGTGTATTTTGTACCATATGGTCACTGGTCTGGAATTGAAATGACCGAGTGAGGGATCTGAAGCCGTTTCTGCCACAGCTGTGTTAAAACGTACACCTTAAAACTAGTATTCCTGACCGAACTGGGAATTGAACCTAAGCGAACAAAATAGGAAACTACCAAGCAGTCGGTAGCTAAACATTCACAATGACCAAAGTTTACCATTTAATGTGAGCTTTAATTTCTCTTGTAATCTGCGTGAATCTGATGTCTGTACAAGTGGATGAACCTGTAATTAAATATGGATACGATCAAGCGAGTTGCCTATGTGGCATGAGTCATGTAGTCGTGAGGTGATAGGTTTCGAATCCCACTGTCAGTGTCAGTAAACTTAAAAGATGATTTTCCATTGTTGTTCTCCCCCATTTTTAAAACGAGTAAATGCTGGGACTATTCTGCTGCTCCTTCCCCTCATGTCCTAACTATTTTTTCCACTGTTACTGACAAATTTCAGAAGTTAGTGTGTCATTAACCAGGTAACATAAGAAAGGAGAGAAACGTACATGGTTGGAAAAACTAACCTCGAATGTTCAAGTCAGTTACTACCCTGAAATTTCAAAGTTTGACTCTGGTGTTTGGAGAAAATGTTTTACATCTCCTGTAAAATGTGCGTAGTTCAAGAATCATTGGCGTTTTATTTTACGAGATCGGATTTTGAAGAAAAAATATCACTAATTTACAGTATGCTGAACGAGCGGGAAAACCAGGTTCTGTCTATTTCATATGCTATGTTCTCATTTTAACTTTGAGATGAATTGATTTAATCCGACAATATATGGTATGTATGTATGTATGTATGTATGTATGTATGTATGTATGTATGTATGTATGTATGTATGTTCAGTCTTCAGCCCTAAGGCTGGTTGGATCCTCAACAGCTCTGCCATCAGCTGTCATAGATGGCCTAGGCATCACTGAAGAAGCGTACTAGGGAAATGAGGAGTGAGGTAGTTTCCCGTTGCTTTCCTCAACGAGCCAGAAGTTGCTATTACATATCAGTCTGCCAAGCCCACTGAAATGCATGCACCAACCGACCCTATAAGCAACATTTTCACACCATACATAGCAGGGACTGGCTGCAGAAGGAATGGCATTATTAGCATCGCTCATACCTCAGTCACTTTCATATTGTCAAAGCCAAGGATAAGACTGGGACAGATCAATGAAAGTAACAAAATTGCTTTAGCCCACACCAGAAGACATAGTGCACTGTAAACACTAGGTCCTGCCAGCAAAGGCATCAATATATGGTATATAAACTTCCGAAACCAGAAAAACTCAGTAACTGAACGATCTACATATTTTTCGACACCATTGCATTCACCTGCGGTTCAGAACCGTAGCAAGCCGCTGCCAGATATAATGGCAGAAATTAAAAGAAATTTAAATGGATGGCATACACCCAACAGAGCGTGGCTGGCTCCAAACAACAGTTATAATACAACTACAAGAACTTAGCATTCTACACTGGAGAGGAGGGGGAAAAAGAGAACTAAAGGATCATTTGCTACTGTTTGTAGGTTACTGGAGCCACATTTTCTCCCTTTGGAAATATCAACCGTGACAACGCAGTGAAGCCTATCTTTGAGTAGCCCACATAATACGCAGCGTGATGCCGAAAGTATCTGAGTAAATAGGAAAAACAAAGCGGATGACATGGAAAAAAAATGCATTACTACAATACGAGAAACTCTTAATAGAAAACATCTCCATCCTAGAAAATAAACCAAATATGTATAAAATAGTATTTTCACAAATGGTTGGAACTTATACTTGAATACGTACTTGGAATAAAAAAGTCATCAAAAGTGGAAATTGAGATAAATAGGTATTTGTTAAATAAAGATTTAAGTTATATTAAAACATTAACCTCGATATGTATGTTAATTTGTTTTGTTATGATATTGTCACCATTGATCACTTCATTTATTTATATCGTAATTATAAATGCTAATGCCGCTTGTGTATCACATACATAGGCTATTGCTCCCTTCAATGAGTACTTGCTCAAAGAAGTCAATCTTTCGAAGGAACAACAAAAAATAAGGAAACTGCTCCACGAGGAGTTACTTCCTCTTACGGAACCGATTCATGAACAAATTTTGAGCTAAATGATAAAACGTTACAAAAGCGTACATTCTTATAATAAGCGCTAAAGTGTTGTACAGGGTTAATTAATGTAGGTTTTCGTGGCACATTAAATAAATTAAATAAATTAAAATAATTAAAATAATTAAAATAAATAAATTTAATTTAATTTTTAAAATTTAATTTAAAATGTAAAATTAATTTAAAATTAATTTAAAATTTAAATAAATAAATAAATATAGGATAACTGGATTAAAGACTAGACTAAACAAAGCCAAGCTTTCCGCCAAATTACATTGGCCTTCATCAGGGCATGTGAAGGTCTGCCTCCGACAGTGAGCATAGAAATTCTTCAAAGAACGTGGAAGTCACGACCATACTATCCACGGCCCCCTACTAACTTGACTCTAGTACCATCGCGCTGTGCGGTGGTGGTTGGGAGTGAAATTACTGATTCGCCGCCGCCTGTCGACGGTTTCTGGAATGCGCCGCGCTGTGCCATAGTGCTGTTATGCATGTATTCCTGGAATACAGGTCTCCATGTATTTGACAAACTGAAGCCGTCTTGATGTTATTTGGGCGCAGCTCTATCTCGATGACTGTTCTCACAAGTCGAGCATAGAGTGCGATGACCCTCTCCTTCTTCAAAGAGGATTTGATAGCCTGTACTGTAGTTATCGTATTTATTTGTTGTGCAGGGTGTTTCAAAATAGCATCTACAACGCTTGGTATGTTGTGTGGGAAGATAAATTGATTTTTTTTCCTGAAATGCACGGTTTAGGCGCTATGGGGATATGGTGATTGGTCTGCTCTTCTGTAAAGTTAGTCACTTACGATAGTTTACCTCTGAGGTATAGAGAACAAGTATTTTACCTAATGCGGCTTTTAGTCCAACGTTTTGGCTGAATTTTTAGTATAGCGCCTGCAGTTCACAGGTCCCCCGATTTCATTCTCGACCAGTCCAAAGATTGTAGCCACGTCCTCTGGTTCGGGGACTGGGAATTTGTGTTTGTTGTCTTTTAACACATACCTCTTCATTTGCACACGCAACACTACCAATTACTATTAACGTAGACTTACGCTCCTCGACAACGGGAACATGGTAAGAAACATTTTAAGACGCTTTTAGTGTTTGGGTAGATCACGTATATTGCCAAGATTATTTAACTAACGATCATGTTTAATGTGTCAATTGACAGATAGAAAAGGAGTCTCCCTGTTGAAGAAACAAATTGAAAACTTGTAACGTAGTGTCCATGAAATAGCGCTTCAAAGTAAGGCAATATTTGTGCTCAATGTGTGACGTCATACGCATACTCTGGCGCTGTGTTGACTCGCGCGCTCAGTTGGAGGTTAGCTGTTGTTGTGAATACGTCGTAGTCGGTTGTATAGAATAAAAAAAAGTAATGGAAAAGAAATATTGACATCTTAAATTAGGTAGGTCTATGCCTCTTATTTCTCATATCACAGACCCATAGTACACAGAGTTATTACCCACATTCCAAGTGTACCTCATTCTATTGAATAAAATTTATCATCCACATACCACTTGTCTTATTTCTAATAGATAAGTATATAAAACTCTCAAAGCTCACAGCTGCGCGCCCCTAACCACATGGGCTACTCGCTCGGTCTATTACCAACTACTACAGAAACAAGTAATGCATATCCCTTCACATTTACTTGTCAGGAAGGGCATCCGGCGGTAAATCTGAGCTAAGTATGTATACAGGGTGAAGCGTAATTCGCGCACTCGGGCGTCGCAGCGCGACTCCTCACATGCTAGCAATAAAAAAAATGTCTCTTACAAAATTTCGTCTTGCGAGTATATCCGGTAGAAAACGGACGTTGAAGAGTAGCAATCTGGCAACACTGTAACCACATGTGTAGTAACTACCTCTGTCAGCATGAATTAGTCGTACTGTACAGTTGGTGCAGTGGATAGAGTTTTGGGTTACCATGCAGGAGGTCGAGTGGTCGATCCTGGGTTGAGGCGTATGTTTTTTCTTTCGTAAATGTAGTCCAGGTGGTATGGTATCTGGCATCTTAATCGTCAACAGCGATTGCAGTGGGTCCTCTAGAAACCATTTGCACTAACATACTACGATCCTAGAAATGGACGAACAATCGTTTTCATTGGTCAGCTTTGAAAGGCGCCCTTTCCACGTCGTGAGCGTGAATTTATTCGCACCACTTCATCTACTAGATGTGAAACCTGTTTGTTTCAGCTGTCTATTTCTTATTAGTCTAACCAGGTATTTGTTGTTTCAGCGTTACAAAATGTTGTAAATGTAGGATACATGCGACCTCAGAAACGGTGTCTTACTGTATTACAGTAGGTAATGTCAGATGGAAATTAGCAAATAAAAAATGCGTCTCAACCCAGGATCGAACCATCGACCTCCTGCATGCCAACCAAAAACTCTACCCACTGCACCAACTGTACAGCACGACGAGATAGTGCTGAAAGCGGTAGTTACCCTACATATGGTTACAGTGTTACCAGATTGCTACTCTTCAACGTCCGTTTTCTACCGGATATACTCGCAAGACGAAATTTTGTAAGAGACATTTTTTTATTGCTGGCATGTGAGGAGTCGCGCTGCGACGCCCGAGTGCGCGAATTACGCTTCACCCTGTATATATATATAAAACACAGAGCGCACCCTCGACCCCACCAAAGTATGAAAAAAAAAAAAAAAAAAAAAAAAAAAAAAAAAAAAAAAAAAAAAAAAAAAAAGCAGAAGTGAACACTTTTCAGTGCATCATATCCTTTTCACTGAACCATCGAGTACTAGGAAATCTAGCTTTGTGACGCTGCTTTTCCTCGCAAAATTTTCCGCCACGTCATCATTTCAATGACTGAAAATCTATACAGAATATGTAGAATCCTTGCACACAGTGAGCACAGTATAGCCAAGGAGGAACACTAGAGAGGGATTTAACAACGGGATAGTATAGAAATGCTGTCTTTAATACACCTTGTATGGATGTAGTGTTTCAGCAAAGTTGTACGCTATCCGTGTGTATCCTTGGCGCATTAATATCTGTTTAGCAAGTTCCTAACAAACGACAGAGTTTTTGAACTGAGGGGAACAGAAAAATGAACCCCATTAAAGTAAAAATTATTTCTAGGTAATAGCTAGTATATCATTGCACGAAAAATTATGTACTTAGATTGAATGACATGGGTCGTCCTCAAGTAGTGAGCTAGGCTTTAAGAGGAGCAACACAGTGAGTTTATCTCAACGGTTGGCCGGCAGGTGCAGCCAGCTAACTTCCTCCCGTTGACTCATCACTTCCCGTTACACAGCACACCGACAGCCGGGAATGCCCGCACTTCGCAGTTCAGGTCCGTGCTTAGAACGTGTATTAAGTGTTGATCTGTCGCTCCAACTGTTCTCGAGTTTTGAAGTGTTACTTCAGGGTATAATTCTCATAATGCCTCCACATGTGTACATGGTAGAAGAAACGGTATGCCGCTATGCCGTGGAGCGGGGAGTGATGTGTCAACGGGAGGCTGATAAGCTGGGCGCACTTGCAAGCCAACGGATGAGAGAAACTCCCTGTTTTATAACCATTTCTATACATTCTTATCAATAACAGAATCTGCTTTGAGGATATTATTATTATTATTATTATTATTATTATTCATGTTTCCTTATGAAACGATTTACTAAGCAACTTACAAGGGACATTCAGAAAGTGTACGTTATGTTTATATCGTCCTCCCGAAACCCTGATGGGGTCGCGGGTGCAAACTGTATCAAAAATGTGGGTTTGACCCTGCTTTACGGCCGGATTCCCTTTCTGACGCCAACTCTACCTGGATGATATCATCTCTATTGCGTGTTTCTGCGGTGGTTGCTAGTGTGGTGTGTTGTCTCAATATGAAGAAGAGAGTGTTGGGACAAAATCAACTAGTCACCGTGATAGAAGAATATTAATCACATGCGATTAAAATCCCAGATCCGGCCGGGAATCCAACACGGGACCTTCTGAACCGAAGGCCCCAACGCTGACCAATCAGCTAAGGAGTCTGACAACTTAATGCATTCGCCTTATAAATAATTCTGTAAATTTATCTGTAAATAGATTTAGATGGTCGTCTTGATATCGAAGTAAACAAGTAAAATAATGTTCATGTGATATGCATGTAAAACACAAAACTGGTTTCACCTTCAAGTCTCGGACTTTCACTCTGTTCACATTTATGAAATAGCTTTACTGCTACCATTAACTTGGAAACTCACTCAACAACGTAGACAATGACCATGCTAATTACCTTGTAATATTACGAGCATATGTATAGGTAACAGTCATTTTAACTAGCAGCTCGGAGAAATGAACACGAGAAAGGAGGGAAGCATTACAGACTACACAATGTAAATTATAACCGAGACTATCAGATTTAACCACATGTTGCTACGTGAGCAGTTCATAGACCGCTTGATCAGTGCTAGCCTTTTCATATCTAGATAATAATAATAATAATAATAATAATAATAACAATAATAATAATAACAATAATAATAATAATAATAATAATAATAATAATAATAATAATAATAATAATAATACCGGGCGATTTGGCCATGCGTTTAGGGGCGCGCAACTGTGAGCTTGTATCCTGGAGATAGTGGGCTCGAATCCCACTGTCGGCAGCCCTGAAGATGGTTTTCCGTGTTTTCCCATTTTCACACCAGGCAAATGCTGGGACTGTACCTTAATTAAGGCCACGGCTACTTCCTTCCAATTCCTAAGACCTATCTGTGTCGGTGCGACGTAAATCCACTAGCAATAATAATAATAATAATAATAACAATAACAATAACAATAACAATAACAATAACAATAACAATAACAATAACAATAATAATAATAATAATAATAATGGTAAACACATGTCAACGCCCATCTCCATTCAAGCCAAATTAAGACCTTACTACACAGAGGTCAGAATGGAGTGCTTTTATGGAGCAGAAACACTGACAAGTAGCAGACTGAGGCCTTGAAGAAAGAAAAAACGAGAAAGGAATTTCCTTTCTTTTCTTTTTTTGCTATCTGCTTTACGTCGCACCGACACAGATAGGTCTTTTGGCGACGATGGAACAGGAAAGGCCTAGGAATGGGAAGAAAGAGGCCGTGGCCTTAATTAAGGTACAGCTCCCAGCATTTGCCTGGTGTGAAAATCAACCAACCTTCGCCCCTTATGTACTCGCAGGAAAGTAGCCGACCTTAGATTCCTATATAACGCTGTTAACTGTTTGTTTTCGTTCTCCTGAGCCTGCATCCTTCATTTCCCAACATGCCCCAGCTCGCAAAACCAGGATAAATCCACCCCTTCCTATTCCGTATTCTCGCCCCTTTCTTGTTCAAAGAACTTTATTTATCCGCATTCCAACCCTCCTTAACTCTTATCTTCTGACAGGATATTGGAAGTTTCTTTCTTCATATGCCTCTTTTAATGGATTTTTCCTTAATTGAACCTAGCTCATTTCCTTCATATCCCCTTTTCTCTTCTCACTCATGTCCTCTTTATTATCCAAACCAAACCCCATGGCACTGTACTCCGTTGAAAGGGCTTTGGCCTACCCAGCGACCGCTGCTCAGCCCGAAGGCCTGCAGATTACGACGGGCCGTGTGGTCAGCACGACGAAACCTCTCGGCCGTTATTCTGGGCTTTCGAGACCAGGGCCGCCATCTCACCGTCAGATAGCTCCTCGATTCTAATCACGCAGACTGAGTGGACCTCGAACCAGCCCTCAGGTCGAGAGAAAAATCCCTGACCTGGCCGGGAATTGAACTCGGGGCCTCCGGGCGAGAGGCAGGCTCGCTACCCCTACAACACGGGGCCGGCCCTCTTTATTATACATAATGTAATATTTGTTTATTATTTACTGCACTATACCGTTATTTTTCTTTCTTTCTTTCTTTCTTTCTTTCTTTCTTTCTTTCTTTCTTAATCTGTTTAACCTCCAGGGTTTGGTTTTTCCCTCAGACTCCGCGAGGGATCCCACCTCTACCGCCTCGAGGGCAGTGTCCTGGAGCGTGAGACATTGGGTCGGCGATACAACTGGGGAGGATGACCAGTACCTCGCCCAGGCGGCCTCACCTGGTATGATCAACAGGGGCCTTGTGGGGGGGATGGGAAGATTGGAAGGGATAGACAAGAAAGAGAGAAGGAAGCGCCCGTGGCCTTTAAAAGAATTTGAGAACTTTTGCTCTATTTATTTTGATAGGATATTTCAACACTCACTCTATAATCAGACACACATACATATGATCATACTGTACCACCAAACTCCCAGGAAGAAGTTCCGGTGGCATGCCCATTGATGGTTGTTTTCCCTATTCTATTATGTCCTCTGCATTTAGTGGGTCTTTAATAAGATAGTAAGCGTTTTTTAGCGTCGTAACTTTCTGTCACTGAACTTTATTGTAACACTGCACTTAAACTCGGGGGATTAAATGAAAATAGAGTCACTACCCTCCCTCGCCCCTTTCAACATTTAAACTGGAAATGGGCCAGTATTATTTAGAAGTAAGAACTCTGTTTTGTTCTAATGAAATTAGGTTTTCTCCTTTTAAAATACAGGCACGTGAACACGGAGAAGAGGAACATTTGTTTTGGAACTTTACGACGGTGCAGGCAGGTTCTATGTTTTCTGCTGGCTTAGCCTAAAACAACAAACTTGTGTACTCAAGTTTCTAACGAGCGTCGTAAAAAGAACAGAATAATGCGTTAGAGTGGTGGCCTCCTTCTTGTTGCAGAAGTTGCCAAGAACTGAAACGTTGAGTAATTGTTAGGTGTAGAATTAATGAAAAATCTTGGTATAAGAGAAGTTGGGACATGGCAGTACGGGACGAAGTGGCAATAACAACAACAACAACAGTAATAATAATAATAATAATAATAATAATAATAATAATAATAATAATAATAATCAATGGATTACAACTGGGACATTCCTATGGATACCATAGGAGCGAAACTATTGAAAACACAAATTGCATAATAAAATGTATTATATTAAAACACGGTTATATTAAAACAGAATGTTAGAATAAATTTCGCAGTAAAAAAAGGAGAATAAATAAAATACACCAAAATTTCTTACAAGTTTTGTAACACAACAATTACAAACAATCGCATATTCTTGGCGCAAATAAGCCACTGGCTTAACAAGAAGACTGTTGTCAAGCATAATGGCCTGCGGGCACTGGTGTGTCAAATGATCAGCGTGACATCTTCGGCCTATTGCCTGGCTTTCACGACCGGGTCCACTGTCTCTCGTATCAATAGCTTCTCCTCACTTGGCTGAAAGCACCCTGTTTCAGCTCTCACTCAAGAATTAAAATACGTGTAATAGCCAGGAATCTAACACGGAACCTCCAGTTAAGATTCAAGCATGCTACCGCTATACTACAGGGCTGGCTAATCGTATAGGAATTCGTATGAAATTGATAGGAAATAACTTTACGTATTCCGTTACAACCCAGTCACTCAGGAATCTCACAAAATTTCCGGAATATGTCTTCAAACATTCTATTACAATCAGCATACAGTTATCATTACAATGCAGTCGCATAGGAATTCAGATACTTAAATATTTTACGTACTTAACATTACTCTTTACAGTAAATTGCAAACGGTTTAACGTTGCACTAACTCAGATAGCTTTTCAGGAATCTGCCACCTGGGTGACAGACCTAAATGCAGACCACTATTTATTTACTTATTTATTTATTTATTTATTTATTTATTTATTTATTTATTTATTTATTTAGGAAGCCACAACAGCGAGGAGCCAAATTACACAGTTCAGCAATGAAAACTACATATTTTTTTTTTTTTTGCTTAACTTCGCACCGACACAGATAGGTCTTATAGCGACGATGGGATAGGAGAGGTCTGAGAGTGGGAAGGAAGCGGCCGTGGCCTTCATTAAGGTATAGCCCCAGCATTTGCCTCGTGTGAAAATGGGAAACCACGGAAAACCATCTTCAGGGCTGCCAACAGTGGGATTCGAACCCACTATCTCCCGGATGCAAGCTCACAGCCACGCCCCCTAACCGCACGGCCAACTCGCCCGGTAAAAGTACATTTAGGGCCTACAATGGAGTAGCGCAGTGCAAACTTAGAAAATAAATGAAAGAGTAACGAAGAAAGAAAAATCATCTAATGACAAAAGTAACGGTCCGCCTCTGGGGTGTAGTGGTTAGCGTGATTAGCTCCCACCCCCGGAGGCCCGAGTTCGATTGCCGGCTCTGCCACGAAATTTGAAAAGTGGTACGAGGGCTGGAACGAGATCCACGCAGCCTCTGGAGGTCAAGTAAGTACAGGTGGGTTCGATTCCCACCTCAGCCATCCTCGAAGTGGTTTTCCGTGGTTTCCCACTACTCCTCCAGGCGAATTCCGGGATGGTACCTAACTTAAGATTGTAAAACTCACGACTAAAAGTTTAATGTACCTTCTAGGATAAAATTTACCTAAATGACCGGTTTAAGAAAGGATAGTAAATACCGTACAGCTTTCACAGTTTTAGAAGTTTGTGTCTGTATCAAGCAAGTTATTGTAAAATGATGATAAAGTACCTTTACCAGGTGTATGCAGAAGTTTTTGCCGGTTTTTGTCGTAAAGAAAACACGTAATTTTCAAGGATAATTCATTTTTTGTTTATTAAAAAAATTGTCATTGGCAAACTTCGCCCATCTTTCAGGTAAGTTGCGAATACCATGCCAGAAAAAACTGATTGTGTTTTGCGGCAAATCATTCGTCGATCCATTTTCCAATCCTCGAAGTTGCTGAAGTGCTGCTCTGCGAGCGCGTGCCCCATTGATGCGACGAGGTGATAGTCAGATGGCGCCAGGTCGTGGTAGTACGGCGGGTGCGGGAGGATGTCCCATCCAAGCAATTTCAAGATGTCTTTCACTGGTTTTGCTGTGTGAAACGGGGCATTTTCGTGTAACAAAATCACTTTGCCATGTCTTCTGGGCCATTCCGATCGTCTTTCGATCAATACGTGATTTAAATTAATCATTGGTTGACATAGCGTTGTGTATTAACTGTTTCGCCGGGCGATTTCTCGTCTTTGCATTTTGTGGTCCACCAGAGCGCGCTGTCTCTCACATTGAAATCATCACATTTGAATTGTTGAAACCATATTCTATTCGATGGACGTGTTCACCATATGTTTCTACCAGCAAACGATGACTTTACACAGCCTTTTCCTTCGGATTAAATAAGAAAAGCAATGCGTGCCGCAAATGTTCTTTTTCAGGCACAAACGTCGACATGAAATGAAATGTCGTATGGCTTTTAGTGCCGGGATATCCCGGGACGGGCTCGGCTCGCCAGGTGCAGGTCTTTCTATTTGACTCCCGTAGGCGACCTGCGCGTCGTGATGAGGATGAAATGATGATGAAGACAAAACATACACCCAGCCCCCGTGCCTTGGAATTAACCAATTAAGGTTAAAATCCCCGACCCGGCCGGGAATCGAACCCGGGACCCTCTGAACCGAAGGCTAGGACGCTGACCGTTCAGCCAACGAGTCGGACAACGTCGACATGATCACTGAGCGAGGTATAACACAGACGTTAGTGTTTGGCGGATTCAATTTGTGTGTGTTGGTAGGTTAATGCCACGCAAACAAACTGACGTATGTGTCAAATTCATACGTTGCGTACTGTTCGCTGATGACATCTCCTAATGAAACCGGGAAAGACCTGTGCATACAACTGGTAAGGTACGTTGTTTGTATGGAAGTTTACGTCAACATGTGTTACAACAAAAAATCCAAATTCTGGAGTTCAAAAATTATTAATTGACAAAGTTTTCTATGATATGGATATGTCTGCGTGGCTTTGACGCTGTTTACCGATGTCTGGTTGTTCAGGTGGAAATTTCAGGTCAGAGTCCTGCTTCAACTTTAGCTTCTTGTGATAGTTATTGTTTAGGTACTCAATGGATAAAAAAAACCTGTTCTCACATAGATATGTCGTTAGAAAAGGTATCTTAAACCTGATGGCACGGTCAGCGATATGAAGAAATTCGTTCGGTCTGTGCAACTAAAAGTGTGCCAAAGAGGTTTTCTTGAAGCCAATGAAAGAATCTTTTAGGCTGTGGCTGAATAGAGAATAGAAAATGTAAAACTTCAACAATAGCATTGACATACTGAGCAAAAACCTTCAATTATTAAATTCCAGTTTTCCCTTGAATGCTGCTTAGCGATACGCGTAACACAGTTTGAAAACCGCTGTGAAACGTTACGACCGAGCTCGATAGATGAAGTCGCTTAAGTGCGGCCAGTATCCAGTATTCGGGAGACAGTAGGTTCGAACCTCACTGTCGGCAGCCCTGAAGATGGTTTTCCGTGGTTTTCCATTTTCACACCAGGCAAATGCTGGGGCTGTAAGGTACCTTAATTAAGGCCACGGCCGCTTCCTTCTCATTCCTAGGCCTTTCCTGTCCCATCGTCGCCATAAGACCTATCTGTGTCGGCACGACGTAAAACAACTAGCAAAGAAAAAAGGTTAAATGAATAGAAGAAGAAGAAGGTTAGTATGTACTTAAAGTTTGCTGTTGCTCAAACTACCATTCAATATCTGATTATACCGAGAGGGAGTGAGGTGCGCGGTACGGGCTGTGTAGCTGCAAGCTTGCATTTGGGAGACGACGAGTTCGAATCCTCCCGTCGGCAGTCATGAGCATAGTGCTCAATATACATGCACGCATATTCATTACAAACTGTTATGTCTTTCAGCGCTCAATCTAGGATGAACTAATCGCCTCGATAATCTTCTACTAGCAACTAGCTCTGTATCCTCTTAATTCTACACCTCTTGCCTTTCAATAATAATAATAAAAAAAGAGAAGTCGCCATGTGGTTTTCTAGAAAAGTATTCGAATTTTGAGGATATTTCCCTTCATTATTTAGCCCTGTTCGAGCATTTTTTCCTACGTGCCTTATTTTATACAAAATTTAACGTTTGAAATCTATCCTCAAACTTTTGTAGTCTTATTTCCGCAGATCCTTCCGATTTGTCTCCGTGAAGTAATCGCTAGAGCATTGGAATTAGGAGTTGATTTTAAAAATGTATTTTTCTTCATTTTAAATTTTTCTTTTAATTTCGTGTTTTGGTACAATATTTCATTTTTTAGATTACATCAAATACTTTATTTTGTTGTCGTTTACAATGTTAATATTTACATTACTGTTTACATTATATACAATATTTGTCACATTTTCACTGTTTGCCTGACGATGAATTGAACTGACTAACGAATAAAAATTACTACACGTTCAAGCAAGAAGGACGAATAATTATTTAAAATATTGCAAATAGCTCTAAAAACAGACCCCAGTGACTAAATTATTGAAAAATAAATAAGGGATGTATCAGTAAAAGAAAAAAGTTCTGACAAAGGTCGGACACAAACTCGAAACCTTCAGGTCCCAACGTCGACGCGGTAGCGACTACGCTACTTAGACAATTTGGAAATATCTGCGGGGATAAGGCTACAAAATTTTGAAGGTAGAATAGAGAATTGATTTTAAACGTTAAATTTTGAACAAAATAAGGCCCGTAGGCAAAAACGCTCAAACAGGGCTAAAATATTTTTCAATGAAGGAAAAATCCTCAACATGTGGCCACTTTTCTAGAAAACCACATGGCGACCTCCCCGTGTCCTCTTGTGAGCCTTTTTCTTCCTGTATTTCCGTTACCGTCCATGGTCGAGCCCATTATTCTCCTCGATTACCCTAACATCACCGCAGTCTATTGAGACATATTCTTGCCATTGTTCCCACATGTTCGTACCAGTATCATTTATATCTGAAATTAAATTGAAGGTAATAAATTGAAGATAATTTAACGAAATTAAACTAGCATGCAACAGAGCTCAAATGCCTCCAATCACAGTAGACAAATAAGCCTAGAGGTAAGTACACCGTATATCTTTTTAAATTGATATGCCACCTTAAATGGACAGCAATAATATAGCACCAAGGACAGAAATGTTATTTATAATAATAATAATAATAATAATAATAATAATAATAATAATAATAATAATAATAATAATAATAATAGTTCCGTGATTTCAATTCCCACGCCAGAATCTGCACCTTCATTAAGGCTATGGCCGCACGCTTCCCAGTCTTAGCTCTTTCTGTTCAATGCTGCGTGTTACCAAACCTAATCAATAAATTCTTTCTGATTATAACTGTATGTGAGGCCACATTATTCCACTTAAAGAAGTGGATCCGGAGTCTTTAGACAGGTTATTTATTGTGTGCACGTTGGAAAAGGCAGACCATTAGAAGTTGAATGCAGATTGGGACTTGCCAATTGCAGAAGAAGGAAGCAGTTTTAGCCCACATATCCATACACACGTACAGGGGATTTCCCCGTCACTGCCAGTGACTTACTGCAGTCTGTGCTGGCTTTATTCCAAAAGCTCCCTCCTTCTTTAGCCTAGAGATCCCTTAGACGCCTTTACACTGCCCTGTTAATGCAGCATGGAATAATTAACTGAGAAGGGTTACAAACCATACACAATGAACCACACACCTTAAAAGCAGGATTACAGGAATTTGGTGAAAATTAGCTTTTTTAAATTCATTATCCTGATACAAAGAGTAGATGTCCTTCAGTTTAATTTTCTGCGGCTTACAACGGCTTATAATGACGAATACAATCGTTATTTCTCTTCTCCTTCCTTCGTTTTTCTCAGTATATTTGAGTCGGTACTTTGTCTAGATTTGGCCCAGTTTTGCGACCGGATTACATCTCTACGTCGAGGAATGCATTTACTGTTGCGTGTTTCTGTATTGGTTGGTAGTGTAGTTTGTTGAGTGTAGATGAAGATATGTGTACTGAAACGAACACGAACACCCAGTCCCCAAGCTAGGGAAATTAACCATAGCTGTTAAAATCCCCGCCACAGTCGGAGACCAAACCAGAGGCCCTCTGATATGAAGACTAGTACATTGACCATTCAGACAAGGAGCCGGGCTCTTAAAAAATACAACTGTCACGAGTTCAATAAATCAGAAATGACCGAGCGAGTTGGCCGTGTGGTTAGGGGCGCGCAGTTGTGAGCTTGCATTCGGGAGGTAGTGGGTGAAACCCCACTGTAATTAAGGCCACGGCCGCTTCCTTCCAACTCCTAGGCCTTTCCTTTCCCATCGTCGCCATAAGACCTTTCTGTGTCGGTGCGACGTAAAGCCCCTAGCAAAAAAAAAAAAAAAAAAACCACTGTCGGCAACCCTGAAGACGGCTTTCCGTTCTTTCACTTTTTCACACCAGGAAAATGCTGGGGCTGTACCTTAATTACGGCCACGGTCGCTTCCTTCACACTCGTACCCCTTTCTTGTCCCGTTGTCGCCGTAAGACCTATCTGTGTCGGTGCGACGTAAAGAAAATTGTAAGAAATAGAACCCGGGGCCCACTGAACCGAAAGCCACTACGTTGACAATTCAGATAAGGAGTCGTAAATCCAAGTAATGGATGTGGAAAACATTGCGGTGGTCTAAGAACTATTGTTGTTTACACAGATCATACATGCTCAGTTACTAAATATAAAATACGTCCAATGAAACTGCCATTTTTATCGCGCATACAATAAACTCGTTATTTTCTCAGAAAATGTAGAAGCCTCATATGCAGTGTTGCCAACTTAGCGGATTTTCCGCCAGATTTGGCGGATTTTAAAATGCAACAGCGGATAAAAATTCCATTTAGCGGACAGCGGATTTTTTGACGGATTTTCGAACTTCTTTTAGCGATTTTCAGTGGTAACAATATCACCTTTCATCACCAGGAGAAAAATAATAATATAGAACTTAGTACGGCATAATAGTCTACTTATTTCTGTTGTATTGAACTTATGCTGCATACTACCAGTCTTCTAGACCAGCTCTAGCCCACACCCTCAGTCAGTATTTGTTACAATCGTTACTATACTCTTGATGAGCTGCGTAGTGTCGTGTTTGATAACGTGTTTCTTTTGACATCACGTTCTATTTGATACGTCAGTATGTCGAAGAAAAGGTTAAAAAGTAGCCATATTTCGTAAAGAGTGGTTATATAATTAAACTTTAAGAGACTAGTTGGTTGAGCTTTTCAGTGATCTCAAATACGGACGGTGCGTCTATTGGCAGTGCAATATAAATGCGAAATTGTTTGACATTAATTCTTTCCGCACTTGTCAAAAACAATGACAACAGTATTGAAAGTGAAAATAACTTTCGATATAGATTTGAAAATTTCCGTATGGTCTTTGCTGCTATGAACTGCGAGCATATTGTTTGAAAAAGAATAGTACCATATGTGGCTTCATATGAAACCACAGGACCTCAACTTAGCACATCTGCTTCAGAGCATATAGTGTGCGGAGGACAAGATGATGAACTCCTTTCTGAAACTGGTAAGTGTTGAGTTAATTTCTTTTATTAAAACAGCTGGAATATGCTATTTTGTTTCAGTTCGAAATTTAGCTTAATTTAGCGGATTTTCCACTAAAATTTAGCGGAGAAAAGATTTATGGGTTGGCAACACTGCTCATATGAGGCTCTTACACTTTTCGAATAAAATGTGATCATATTTTTTAAACTTTCAATGAACAAAATTAAAAAAATCAGCTTTGAAATAAAAACACATATGAGAAGGTTGAAGATAGCTTCTAATATCAACTGTATTGAGAGTGAAGTGGGAGTAGTGTATAGGAGTAGCATACATGCTAATCCAACATGTCAACGCTAGATTTGGGAAGGACCTTTGCCAAACTGGCGCTGGCTAGGTGATTGTGTTTCCGGTAGCAGCTCGATGAGTCTGTACAGGTCACAAGGGACGGGATATCTCTGTGCCAAGCTGGGTGACTGACTTTACACTTCCGAGACATAACACAGGGTGTGGTTCGCAGACCTAACATGGTGTCAAGGGAGATCCTCGTATACTCCATGGAACTAACTTAATGTGAAGCAACTACTGACGAGCGCTGAGGAACATTATTAACAACAGGGACGTGTTACTCAAACATCGTCGCTGGCTTCACACCCTGGCGTCCGTAGCTTCAGTTCTAGGCAAGTTATATGGCATTTAAACAATTAAAAGTCACATCCCTGTGGTTTGGACTTCACGCTACACTGGATGTCCCGTGGCTATGATTGTAATATCAATAATCACGTAAACCGTCCGGCTCCATGGCTAAATGGTTTAGCATGCTGGCCTTTGGTCACAGGGGTCCCGAGTTCGATTCCAGGCAGGGTCGGGAATTTTAATGATCATTGGTTAATTTCTCTGGCACGGGGGCTGGGTGCATGTGTCGTCTTCATCATCATTTCATCCTCATCACGACGCGCACGTCGCCTAAGGGAGTCAAATCGAAAGACCTGCACGTGGCGAACGGAACATGTCTTCGGACACTCCCGGCACTAAAAGCCATACGCCATTTCTTTCTAATCACGTAAAACAATAGGCTCTTAACCTGTTTATTGGTACTACTACTACTACTAATAATAATAATAATAATAATTCGTCCGTCGGTTGGAGACGTTAATCCTTGAGACCCCTTGGTGTTATTCGCCAGAAGTAATCTTGTGCCGACACCGGGTTTCATTCTCTCTACTACGTCATCATCATCATCATCATCATCATCATCATCTACCTGCCTCTGTGGATCAGTGGTAGAGCGTCTGCCTCCAGATCCCAAGATAGCGGGTTCAAACCTGGCAGAAGCAATCGGATTTTTGAAGGGTGGAAAAAAAAGTCCATTCGACACTCCATGTCGTACGATGTCGGCATGTAAAAGATCTCTGGTAACACATTTGGTGTTTACCCGACAAAATTAATTAAATCTCGGCCATAGACGCCCAAGCGAGTTTCGGTTTACTCGCTCTGCCATATAGTAGGTCTAGAGTAAAACGAAACGTCAAAATTGACGAGCAGGTCGGTTTTTATCTTTATAGTGGATGAATAGTTTTTTGCTAGTTGCTTTACGTCGCACCGGCACAGATAGGTCTTATGGCGACGATGGGACAGGAAAGGCCTAGGAATGGGAAGGAAGCGGCCGTGACCTTAATTATTAAGGTACAGCCCCAGCATTTGCCTGGTGTGAAAGTGGGAAACCACGGAAAACCATCTTGAGGGCTGCCGACAGTGGGGTTCGAACCCACTTTCTCCCGGATGCGAGCTCACAGCTGCGCGCTCCTAACCGCACGGCCAACTCGCCCGGTAGAATGAATATTTTAGTACGAAAGGACCGAATATTCAAAATAATTTTTAATTGGAATGACAAATATTAATACTACTTTGGCGTCAATTTGAAATGTCTGCACATGGTAGCTGAGGCCATATTATTATTATTATTATTATTATTATTATTATTATTATTATTATTATTATTATTATTATTATTATCTACCCAGACGCGCGGTTCGCCCATAGAGCGTCAACTAGAAAGACCTGCATCAGGCCTCTCCGCAGGCCACATGGTATCAACATATATAGGTCCACTGGTTACTGAAAAAAGCGTACCTTTGAGGAGCTTATACAGTACTGTACGCTTATTAGTTTTTTGAGCGACTGTGTCTTTATGCGCAAGTTGTTCCCTCCCTATCTCTCTTTTCACAAGAATATAAAATTTATATATTATCGCATTCGTAATTATTTTGAGGAGGAAATCTTTTATTTAATAAGAATGTTCATTAGTCGCAGATTTTCCGTAATCCCATTATGTAAAATCTATTTAAATATAAATTATTTCACTTAATTTTACATATCATGTGAGCTGAATGTAAGACTTTTCCTTTCAAAGTTGTAGTATTGTTATTACATTGTGGAGATGTTTGCGGGGATAGCATACTGACCCAGAGTACAGCACGTCACCAACAGTCATTTGCCATGACTGCCATACTTGCATTCGGGAGGTGTTGGATTGGAATCCGACCGTGGCAGCTTTGATAATGTTTTCCCATTGTTCCCTATTTTCACTTCAGAGGAATATCATGACTGTAGTTTAAAATTAATGTCAGAGCCATCACCTTCCCAGTATTAGCAGTTTTTCGTCCCATCGTCATCAAAATCTTGTAGGGCGACAAAAGAGGATATGCAAATTTATTTTGTTTTCACATAAATCCTCATTACATAGTATCTTGATTCTTAGTGTGTTCAGTTATACATAAGAAGAGTTCATGTTAATTAACAAAGAGAGGGCAAAGACCTAGAATTTTAAATAACATTGTCAGACTAAACGAATAATATCAACACTCCACATTTGATTTAACTATTGCAATTCCGCTCACATTTTTAACGAAAATTATCAGAACAATCTTTCATTGATTTTTGTGACAGTCAGGTTTTATAAGTAATCTGTGATTCTTTATATCCTTTTGAAGTTTTACCTTCGGAAGTAATGCTGCTGCTGTGAACATATCTGCTTATCCTACTTGACACGTCATCGCACGCGAAAGGTACGCGAGATAAGCAGCAGGAAAGAGGGCGAACACTCCGAAAATGTTACCTCACAGTAATCCACTTTAATACTTGGGAGCTAGCAGGCTCCACCATCGCCGTAATCCCTTACCTGAAACAAAAGAAGGAAACACTGACATTAGCTGAGTGTAGAGGTAACAAATTTAGATTTCTCTATACTATGTTTTTTATTTACCAAACTACTTATTTTGTTGAGATATATGGATGCTTCGAAGCGCCTTCCAGAATAATTGATTCACTGATTTATGGACTATCTTTAAATGTAATGGCGTGAATGTAAGTTACATTGACATCCGACCATTTCTTCTGGGTGCTTCAATTTTTTTTTTTTTTTTTTTTTTTTTTTTTTTTTGTCAGGCAATGTATGCCTATCACACATTAGACTAATACATGTACTAGAATTAGTCATAATTCACACACGGAGCAAGTACACAGACGGACTTCCTTATGGAGATTATCAAATACTCTCTTCCTATGCCTGAAATTGGAGTTTCGAAGCCCAGTGCACTAGGTTATACTACTACTTCTACTACATTGTATGTATGTTAGGTATTCAGCCCACCGGGCGAGTTGGCCGTGCGCGTAGAGGCGCGCGGCTGTGAGCTTGCATCCGGGAGATAGTAGGTTCGAATCCCACTATCGGCAGCCCTGAAGATGGTTTTCCGTGGTTTCCCATTTTCACACCAGGCAAATGCTGGGGCTGTACCTTAATTAAGGCCACGGCCGCTTCCTTCCAACTCCTAGGCCTTTCCTATCCCATTGTCGCCATAAGACCTATCTGTGTCGGTGCGACGTAAAGCCCCTAGCAAAAAAAAAAAAAAGGTATTCAGCCCAAAGGCTGGTTGGATCCTCAACAGGTTCACCATTAGCTGTCATAGATGGCCTAGGTGTCACTGAAGAGGCGTACTAGGGAAATGAGGAGTGAGGTAGTTTCCCGTTGCTTTCCTCACCGAGCCAGAAGTTGCTATTGCACATCAGTCTGCCAAGCCCACTGAAATGCGTGCACCAACCGACCCTATGAGCGATATTTTCACACCATTCATAGCAGGGACTTGCTGCATAAGGAATGGCATTACTAGCATCACTCATACCTCAGTCACTTTCATATTGTCAAAGCCAAGTATAAGACTGAGACAGGTCAATGAAAGTAACAAATTTATTCTAGCCCATACCAGAAGACATAGCGCACTGTAAACACAACATCTTGCCAGCAAAGGCCTACTACTACATTATTCGACAAGAACAGTCATTTCTCTGAAAAGTACGCCTCAAACTGAAATACCAATATAACCTTTTAGTGATTGGAAAAATTGAGAGAGATTTTTTGTAACACGTGTAATTACAAGAACCAATAGTATAATGTGAATTTTTGCTTGAAAACGTTTTACTATGCTCCAGTCTCATACCACCATGGTGCGTGCACTCTGTGATCATACTACGGAACTAATTCTAAGTTACGTCAGCAAACTGCGCGGTTTAAGATGAAACGGGCCTAATTTCATGGAACGTTGACTTTGATGTATATTCCGTGACATGCTGTTGTAATTTATAGAAGCTCCGCGTCTCGATCATTTGTATTGTTATTTTTTCATCATCGAACTGCCCTATGTTAAGATTATATCGCTTCTCAGACACAAGTAATTAAATTCTGTTAGGCTTCATAAGCAACCATACGGAACGAACGTAGAAGATTTTAGAGGAAATTATGTAATTATACTGAATATGGAAATTAGGGTTACAATAGCCTTTGTTAAACGTTGGGTTTGGTGCAACCTCTTTGTACCTGATGTAATAGCGGAGAGGATCACTAGGATATTTTACACCATGCCATTGTACGTAATGATTAGATGAGAACACCGCACCCTTAATCTGATGGACACGGAGATTTTAACCGAGAAGGAATAAAATATTACACCCCCATGCAAAAAGGCGGATTCCCTTGGAAGGTTCATAACATTTTTTTTCAAAGTTGTTTTACGTCGCACCGACTCAGATAGGTATTATGGCGACGATGGACAGGAAAGGACTCTCAGTAGGAAGGGAGATTTAGCAACATCGCCCCCTAAACCCCATATTTGAATTCGCCTGCGAAGCGTTGTGATTGGCTAACTTCTGCAGCTGATAAAATCACAACGGCGCGAGTTCTCTAATTTTTATCTTCAATTTTTTTATCGGTTATATAGACGAAAGGTATTCACGAAATGTCACTGTAATATTTGTCTCGAATACTTGCAGGGAATGATATGGATACATACTTTACTACCTTACAACTATTTTTTCTGCTACGTCGCAGCGTTTCCGTATGTGTATTGTTTGTTAACACTTTCGAGTGTGATGTCTTTGCTCACTGAAGTTGTTTGAATTAATTAGGTGTCGTTTTCTTCATGTTGCTCATTCGTTTTGTGTCCTAGCTCATTCATTAAGTGATATATTTATTGGTCTAGGGATCATGCTATTTTGCTGTTTGAACTGCCCACGCTAGTCATATGGACAAAGATAGTGACAATTCACAGACATAGTACTCCCATTTGTCGATGCAAGCCCTGGACCTCAGAAAAGAAACGTAAGACGGCACGAGCAGCGGAATACTACATAAAGGAGTCCTGTCTACGGCCTGTAAGTACGTATACATATTTCTCTAGATATTTCTCTAGTAACGACGGTATTTCTTAATATACCGCGGATTTTTCACTTTATTGGTGTAAAAACAATTATTATGTTCCATTTGGGACAAATATTACAGTGACATTTCGTGGATACCTTTGGTCTACATAACCTTCTTTATCAGGGTGCCCAACCCTCTAATGCTCATATACCCGGTTCAATTTTCGACCACCCTATCTTACAGTTCCCTAGGAAACCTACACAGGTGTATTCCAGTGCAATTTTATTTGATTTTTCAACCTTCCCGACATTTAATTCTGGCTGCCTTATCGAGCGAACTGGCTCCGCGAAAAGGTCTTGTAGCTGTAAGAAGGTATTCGAGAGATGGTGGTTTCAAAACCCCACCGTAGGCAACCCTTAAGATGGTTTTCCATTGTTTCCTCACTTTCATAGCAGACAAATGCGAGGGACTGTAATTTAATTAAGGCACGGCTGAATCCTTCTCTTCCTATTTCTGAATACCCCTTTTTACCGAGCTCGATAGCTGCAGTCGCTTAAGTGCGACCAGTATCCACTAATCGAGTGATAGTAGGTTCTAGCACCACTGTCGGCAGCCCTGAAGGTGGTTTTCCGTGTGGTTTCCCATTTTCACACCAGGCAAATGCCGGGGCTGTACCTTAGTTAAGGCCACGGCCGCTTCCTTCCACTTCCTAGGCCTTTTCTATCCTATCGTCGCCATAAGGCCTATCTGTGTCGGTGGGACGTAAAGCAAATAGCAAAAGAAGAATACCCCTTTCCTTTCTCATCGACGCCGATAAAATGAAGTTTGTGTACCATTTATCTTTCACTTAGTAATGTACTGATATCAAACTGTTAGATAACATTCCTTCAAGATGAGACTACGAGAAATGCCGAAAGTTTTCCTGTTGAATACATTATGAATTGAAACAGCGTGCCTGTCCTACAACAGGTGAAGAGCGTTCTATATGCTAATGTGTCTTCCTCGTGACGAAACCTTGATAGAAATTTCTTACCTTAACTTGAAAACACGCCGCAGATATTTTTTCTTTGGTCCAAAGTTTATTTTATCATCTTCAAGGTAGAAAGAAAAGATTATCACATATGATCATTAACGAAAGATCTGAAATATTACGCTACGTAGGCAGATATATGTTATATTGCCGGGCTGAATGGTTTAGACTCTTGAGGCACTAGCCTTCTGACCCCAACTTGGCAGGTTCGATCCTGGCTCAGTCCGATGGTATTTGAAGGTGCTGAAATACGTCAGACTCGTGTCGGTAGATTTTCTGGCACGTAAAAAGGCTTCTGCGGGACAAAATTCAGGCACCTCGGCGTCTCTGAAAACCGTCAAAGTAGTTAGTGGGATGTAAAGTCATTATTATTATTATTATTATTATTATTATTATTAGATCTTTCAGCTGGTAACCCATGTTTCCTTAAGTCCGTGGCCGTGATATTGCAGTAAATGTAATTGTTACCAGTACATCCAATTGGTTCCTCCAATTTGAAAGATCATGTGTACAAAAGGGGTTGTTATTAATTCATATTTAAAGACGCTATTCCTTTAATCCCGGTCAAATGAAAACTTTCCGACCACTTGTGTTGACGACTGCAATTTTCTTGATTCAGTGCATAGTTTTTACGTCCTGTTATTTAGCGTACATGTAGCATCTCTACGTCAAACTCATAGACCCCGATGCCGAGCTCCGACTCACGCAGCCATTTGACTCCTGGATGAAAAAAAGAAATATATATGAAATGGTATATGGCTTCTAGTGCTGGGAGTGTCCAAGGTCCAAGGACAAGTTCGGCTCGCCAGATGCAGGTCATTTGACTTGACGCCCGTAGGCGAGATGTGCGTCGTGATGGCGATGAAATAATGATGAAGACGAGACTTACACCCAGCCCCCGTGCCAGCGAAATTAACCAATTATAGTTAAAATTCCCGACCATGCCGGGAATCGAACACGGGACCCCTGTGACGAAATGCCAGCACGCTAACCATTTAGCCACAGAGCCGGACAATCCTGGATTGATGGATGTAACGGAATTTACTCAGCCTCTTGGTTAAAAAAGCCAACGATACAGCTGAAAATTTATGACGCTGACCACGAGACTGAGGGGGGTGGCGGTGGTGGTGGTGATGCTTGTTGTTTAAAGGAGCCTAACATCTAGGTCATCGGCCCCTAATGGTACGAAATGAGACGAAATGCAATGACATTTTAAAAGTACAAAATTCATCCACTGACCAGAATTCGGAACGTGATGATGAAGAATGAATGGTTGAATATGGATTTTAAAACAGTCAGTGGATCCCACCCGCAATGCCTCACCTTCCCAGAAACTGTATCACTGACTAAGGGACTGCTTTCAAAATACAGTCCTGAATCCATGATGCTTGTTGTCTAAAGGGGTTCAATATCCAGGTCAACGGTCCCTGATAATGTCACTTATCGCTAGTAAAGGAGAACCATGCTATTTCTCAAGTTACGGTTTTACTCAAGGGCTGCTCGTACCTGGAACCTTATACCATCTGAGGTAAAGCTACTTCATCTTCCTCACTTCCTCCGCGAAGTAAAGAAAATGTATATGTAAATAGAAACTCATATGCGATATATATAACTTGCATAAATTAGAATTGTAAGAAAGATGGGTGCAAGTACAGATGTATGTGGGCGAATGTGTATGCATGCGCGTGTGGGAGTGGTTGTGAATGAGTGTGTATACAGGGGTCTTAGTGAGAGTGTAAATGGCTGGGTGTTCTTACTCTAATATTTTCAGGATAAATCAAGATAATTATTATTCTAAGGGTACAGTGTTTGTAGTGTAAATATGCAAATTTAAAATTGTCTACACAAGTTTGTATGTAAATATTCAGTAGAGTTTATGTACACATGTGGAGATGGAGGCACTTCCGTGTATGTGGGGCTTGCCCTTTCTCCATCTACCAGCCCTAAATTGTACATGTACAATTAAAGGAAAATAAATAATAATAATAATAATAATAATAATAATAATAATAATAATAATAATAATAGTAATAATAAAAGGTAGCGTAAACTCACGGTGTTCCAAACATTATGGTATTACTCAAAAGTATTGTACGTCGTGCAGGTAACGCATGCCTATGGTGTTTCTCACATAATGGCGCCACTCCTAGGCAACGCAAACCTATGGTGCACCTCACATAGGTGTATTAATCACAGGGACTCGTACTATCCCGTGGTGTTCCTCACATAGTGGGTACAAACCACAGGCAACGCAGACAAACAGTGTCGCTCATATAGTGGTATAACTCACAGGTACTGGAAACCCACAGTGAACCGCTCTCTGCTGCTACTAATCCCAAACCCATTGTGTACCTAACATAGTGGTACTACTCGCAAGGAAAGGCGACCCTTGGCTTTCCCTGCGTGATGGTACTAATCACAAGTTGTTTCATGGTCCCTTGGTCGTCTCTTTTAGTCGCCTCTTACGAGAGGCAGGGGATACCGTGGATGTATCCTTCATCTGCGTCCCCCCACAGAGGGTCTCTGAGGGTGGGGGTGGTAGAATAACACCCATGGTATTCCCTGCTTGTCGTAAGAAGCGACCAAAAGGGGCCCCAAGTGTTCTTAACTTGGAAACGTGGTTGGCGACCACAGAACCCTTAACTGCGTCTTGTATTGCTTCCACTTACTCGTGTCAAGCTCCTCACTTTAATCTGTGCTATCCGTCCTCCCTTGGTCAACTCTTGTTCTTTTCCGACCCCGACGGTATTAGGTTCCCGAGCCTAAGAGAGTCTTTCATGTTCACGCCCTTCGTGGCCCTTGTCTTCCTTTCACCGACACCTTCATTCTTCGAAGTGTCGGACCCCTTCAATTTTTCCCTCTAACTAGTGTTAATAGAGGATGGTTGCCCATTGGTACTTCCTCTTAAAA
Source organism: Anabrus simplex (assembly GCF_040414725.1). Lineage (NCBI taxonomy): Eukaryota > Metazoa > Arthropoda > Insecta > Orthoptera > Tettigoniidae > Anabrus > Anabrus simplex. Next base: position 585,915,563 of record NC_090265.1, on the reverse strand, counting down.
CAATAATCACCACCACCACCACCACCACCACCACCACAAGCTCAATATATGCAGGCCATTTGACCGGGCAGTCACTTTCGACGGACCAAAGTCTTAATGTCCCGTACTTTATGGGGCAGGAGTTCGTTTGCTTGTTTTCCCTACCAGATTAAATCACTGAAGTCACTTCCAAATAAAGTTATCTGTATGTTAGAAGGATCAGAACCCCAAGAGTTAGAAATTTGCCCAGAGGTCTAATGCGTGCACCCGAGTTCTATTACAAACTGATATCAACTACTTGGAAGACTATGGATTCCCATCAGTCTTGTGAAATCAAACCCATGCACTTTAATAATCTGTGTTTCTTGTGATATGTAAACTTGTAGAAGTAAATTAAGGGACGACACACTATTAGCAGCTGTGCTTTCTTGAACCAACCAACCAACCAACCAACCAACCAACCAACCACTCCATGTATTAAGTAGTTACAAATCAATTCAAGGATTTTACCTAAGGCGGAATTCTAACTGGTCATTTAACACTACCACTGTCTTTCTTGGAGATGGACATTCCAGGGAGCGTTTTTATTTTAATTTTCGTTAAAATTTGTGTGTGGTGTGAGAGACTGGGGGCAAGGACGACAAGGACGTTCAAGAGAGATACCTTGTATGAAGATCGTTAAGTGTACTGAAGAAAAAATAAGTCCAGTTTCTTTCTTCCACCTGAAAAAAAAAAGATGTACCATGTTCAAAGGCCGTTGCGTGTATTACCGCAGGTAATTACGCTCTACCATTCGGTGGGAAGTAAAAACTTAACTCTTCTCTTAGGACTAACTCGCATTGTGGTCTTCAGAAAATGCGTTGTTCAATAGCTGGTTTTAATAGTCTGGCCTCAATTAACGAGTATAATTACGCATCCGGAACTTGAGTTTTGACTGGGGGGTAATGCTGTAGCTTCAGTATATTCACATCCGTTCTCATCTTGCTGATGATGCTCGTTGAATAATCTCTCCGCTCCATACAAGTTAAAATACAGTACGAATTAGCAGGAGATTTGAAAAGTGAAAGTAAATCGTTCATCCCACGTCAAAGCAATCTTGAATACTTTGTTTCAAAATATATAAAAAGCAAGCTTTTATGAAACAGTAGATATCGTGATCACAGCCAACGAAATTTCATTTTTTCGTGGAATCTCAATCTAATGATGTGAACTTTTCATTTGTAAAATGTGACCATTTGAACGGTGGCTAACTAGGGGAGAAGTCAGAGACTGTATCACTCAGCTATCATATCCGTTTTTATTTTGTAAACACCAAATCATTTACCTTATCCTTTAAACCCTCTCCACACAAGTGTGTAGGTCAGGAATACATATATATTTATTTGTCTGGCTTCACATTTCCTGCTAGACAGTTCAAACCTGTCCATCGGTATACATAACCAACCCCAGCCCAACCCCCTTCGAAGGAGGTGTGTCTAATTCATTGGTACACGTGCGCAATTTATGCTCCTCTCCCAGTCGTTCAGGTATGAGTTACTGTTTGAAGGAGTTGAAATTAATTAGTTAATTAATAATCTAGATAGGATGATTACGTAATTCGTGAGTATTGAATTTATGAGGGGGAGGCGGTAAAATAACATCCACGGTTTCTCTTACCTGTCGTAAGAGGCGACTATTTTTTTTACAACTGCCTCTACGTCGCACCGGTACAGATAGGTCTAATGATGACGATGGGATAGGAAAGGGCTAGGAGTGGGAATGAAGCGGCCATGGCCTTAAGGTACAGCCCCAGCATTTGCCTGGTGCGAAAGTGGGAAACCACGCGAGACTATCTTCAGGACTGCTGACAGCGGGGTTAGAACCCACTATGTCCCGAATGCAAGCTTCGCGCCCCTAACTGCACAGCCAATTCGCTCGAGAAGAGGTGACTAAAAGGGGACCTGAGGGGCTCTTAGCTCGGGAGCATGGGGGGGTGACGGGTCCTTAGGTTCGTCCTGGCATTGATTCCAATTACATGGGCCAGGCTCCCCACATTCATCTATGCTGTATGGCCTTCTTTGGTCAACTCTTGTTCACTTCGTACCCCGACGGTATTAGGTTTGTGAGGCCTGCTGTTTCATTTACACACCCTTAGTTACCCTCGTCTTTCTTTGGCAGATACCTTCATTTTTCGAAATGGCTGACTCTTTCCATTTCTCTCTGATTAGTGTTAATAATACGGTTGACCAGTTGCACTTCCTCTTAAAACAATAATCACCTTCACAACCACTTTATGCAGCCAGTCTCTATTATAAATGGTATGACATTATTATACATAGGGTTGGTTAATGCATGCATTTCTGTGGGCTAGGGCAGATCGATATGGAACAGCACCTTCTCGCTCTGTGAAGAAAGCAACGGGAAACCACTTCATTTCCCTAGAGCGCCACTTAGGGGACACGTAGGTTAGCACAGAGGATGATTGCTTTGGGGTACTTCCTCTATCACTACCACCACCACCACCTCCTCCTCCTAAGCTAGCTCTGATGGCTGACGGTGGAACTGTTGAGGATCCAATGAACTTCGAGGCTCAGCAAGCAAAATAGTAGAGTATTTAATAGGTCACGTAACTGCTAAAAATATGGTATACTTTTAAAACAAGGCAAATTGATATAGAGAATTCATGAAATAAAGTAAAATGGTGTATCACTCTTAAAACTGAAGGACTTGAGCAATATTCGTCATTTAATTGTTAAAATACGATGAGATTACAATTAACATTAACCTGTTATAAAGAAAAAGAAGTAGGAACAGGTTAATGGTTATGACTCGCATCACACTCAAACACACGCGTCGTAAATTTATGTAAATAAAACGAATTTTTGATCATTTTTCTGTAATTACCTATTCTTTCCCATCCTGAAAATGATATAGAACTCAAATATTTGTAAGAGCGAGCCCCGAGGTGTAGGAGTAGCATGCCCGCCTCTTACCCGGAGGCCCCGGGTTCGATTCCCGGCCAGGTCAGGGATTTTACCTGCATCTGAGGGCTGGTTCAAGGTCTACTCAGCCTACGTGATTACAATTGCAGTGCTATCTGACGGTGAGATGGCGGGCTCGGTTTCGAGAGCCAAGAATAACGCCCGAGAGGATCCGTTGTGCTGACCACACGACACCTCGTAATCTGCAGGCCTTCGAGGCTCTTGTGCTACGGGGTTTGGTTTTCTTAATAATTTTTTGTAAAATTTGTACCCTCAATTCTGAAAGGGTTATTCCAGTCAGAACAGTGAACACTACGTTATCACAACTTATCAAACAGGTCCGTTACTGAAAGTAAATAAATGAAGCTGATACCAACGATCATCCGAATCTCTAAATATATCAGTGTAACTGTTGCATCCATTACTCCTATTTGATAATCCCATATAAAAATTAAGGTAATGTTGTATCTAACATTTTTGACGATAATTTGACCTTACAAGCAGAATTCATTTAATTAAGCTAGTAGCCTTAATTTGTTTCCATAACAACGAATATAACGTACGAGGATACGGTTATTAATACTCAAGATTGCAGGATGGAAGCTCAGTCTGATAGGATGACTTTTAAATGTTTTTAAAATAAAAGATTACTGTCTATAGGTTTAATGCCTATCTTTTCGTGCAAATTATCGAACAATCCGTTGTCTGTTAAGACTTACAATAATTGGAGAAAGGGAATTTAATAATAATAATAATAATAATAATTTATTGGCTTAAAGTCCCCCTAACTACTGTAGTTCTCTTACGAGTCAGTAAATCTACCGTTGCAAGGCTGGAATATTTGGGCACTTTCTAAGCTGGATAGTAACCACAAACTTGGGATTAAAAGGCGAATACTCTACCGTTTAAGTCACTCGGCCTGACATATTATTATTATTATTATTATTATTGACTGGAGGTACAAAAGTTAATTAAGTTTCCGTGATTTAACCACACCCATGAAAGTTAAGGGCACTGGTGTTCATGAGAAGGAACAAACAATCAAACCTACATTTCCTTAACATTAAAGTACATCAAATTATACACGAGTATGTTTTAAAAGACCCCGAAATACTGGAATTTTATTTTATTTCGCAGGATTTCTTCACAGTCGTGGAAAGCAACGACATGGAGTTGGCATTGTTACATATCCTCAAATGTCACTGGTCTCAGTGAGGCTCGAACTGACTACCTTCTATGTAGAAAACTGACAACAAATGCAGTATATTACTATCTACAAAGGAGACATCACTAATGGAGTAGAAGTAATTTCCCGCATTGCACGGATTGCTTGATTAAGATACATTTTTTCTTTCTTTTATTTGGCAGTTATTAACAACTCGGTCTGTAACTCAGGCAGTTACATTTCTGCCTATCACCACTGAATTCCAAGATCAAACTTTCGAAGACTACATGTGAAATCTATGCCGAACAAACTGTGGACGGGAAACTCCATCTGTAGGATCTCCATCGTCCCCCACAAACTACATTCCAGTTTACCATTATTGCAGCGGAGTGAACGAGGCCTTGCCAGCCGGCTTTTAAGGTTTCAACACCTGGTGCGGAATATGGTCGAAAAATGTTCATTTAGATTCTCACTGACGCTACAAATCTAACCTTTTATACCTTAATTGTTGTAACTATCTATAAACATGCAAGTGAACTCCATTTGGTTTTACTTGTATAATGGATTGTTGTTTTAACAATCTGCAAACTAAAAAAACAAGTAGAATAATACCACGAGCATCCTCTAATAATAATACTTGATTTTGAATATCGCTAACTACTTTTACGGTTTTCGGAGACGCCGAAGTACCGGAATTTTGTCCGGTAGGGTAAATTTATCTACACGAGGGTGGCGTATTTCAGCACCTTCAATTACCCCTGTCAGAGGTGGATCGAACCAGGCAATATGAGTTCAGAAGGCCACTGCTCTATCGTCTGAGCTACTCAGCCCAGAACGCAAAGATTATCGAGGTCGTCAGCTGGATGACAGGTCTTAGTACGAAGTGTTACAAAAATTATAAATATCCCAAACAGGAAATATCTTTGACACATATGGATTTAAATACAAAATAGAATTGAAGTGCGTGTACTGAATACACATCAGGCTTTCTAGCGTTACATTTTGGGACTTATCATTTGATCGTATCATCACCCGGTTCCCTGGAAGAATGGTCAGCAAAATTACGTTTTTTATCTACTTGCTTCTTGTAAGGATTAGATATGAAATATTGTTTCTTTATCGTTGTAAATATAATAATAGATTATTGTATATACTGTATTAGGTTATTATACTGTTTTGATACACTGAAAGGCAAACACATGTAAACAAATGCCAGTGTAATTGGGATTAGAAATCCTGTAGTGCGAAATAAAAAATAAATAAATAAAAAAATTAAATAAATAAAAAATAAAAAATAAAAAATAAAAATAAATAAATACATTACATTACATTACATACGTTACATAAATAAATAAATAAATAAATAAATAAACATACCATGTCACCAACCACCACAAGCACAAAATAGCGAATACTTTCTTCAACATAGGGTTGTGTTGGGAAGGGCATCCGGCCGTAAAACAGTGCGAGAACCACTCTAGGGTGTGGGGAAAGTATCAGAAGAGGAGAATAAGAAGAGTATTTGATATCTAAATTGTAACAAATATGCGTATCTATAGCGAAAGTGTGTATAGTAACGAAATTTTATTCTGATGACAGATGAGAAGGGAATACGACACGTGCTCGGAGTGTCAGGCGCGGATTATGTTATGTAGACCGGTTGCTACCTGAAGCACCTCCTAGAATGTAGGCCTATCGTAAGACGCACCAGTGTCACGCAGTTATGACTTTCACCAGTGACGAATAGTTTTGAGACTTTCTCCGCCAAGGTGTGCTTAGGTCTTCTCAATAACAAGCCGAAATTATTTGGATACACACCCCGAGAAACTTTCGCTCCTACTCACGTTCGTCTTTACTCTCCAGTTTCGCATGATTAGGAGTTCCGTGAGAATGGACAGCACTTCCCATACCTCAGTTAAAGAGAGCTCACTCAAAATGTATAAAATAATAAGGTATTCTTAGAAACTGGCACTCCCCCCCACCTCCCTTTTAGGGGCACCATGACCTTGACGTCGGTGTGGGGGCTTATGTGCTCGTTGATTCGGAAGGCTGTGCCAGCTCAGGGTTACGTATGGAGTAAGGCCAGACTAACAAGGTGTCCAACCCCCACCTCCGAAATTGCCTGAGCTGCCTGTGCTCTCTATCTTCATTTCTATTTCCACCTTTCCTGTCCTAATCTCCGACATTTTCATTTCTCTGACTATTTAGCCAGCCTCTCTGCCTCGGGTAGAATGTTTGTCTTTGAGTGAGTGCATTTGTGTGGAGGTTTCATCCTCTTCTCTCTGTGGATGGGGGCGGTAGAATAACCTCCACGGTACCCCCTACCTGTCGTAAGGGGCGACTAAAAGGAGCCCCAACGGTTCTTAATTTTGGAGAGTGGGTTGGCGATCACGAGGCCCTTAGCTGAGTCCTGGCATTGCTTCTACTTGTGCCAGACTCCTCACTTTATCCCATCCTATCAAATCACCCTTAGTCAACTCTTGTTTTTTTTTTTTTTTCCGACTCCAATGGTATTAGGTTTCCGAGGTCTAAGAAGTCTTTCATTTTCACCCCCTTCGTGACCATTGCCTTTATTTGGCAGAGACCTTCATTTTTCGAAGTGTCTGACCCCTTCCATTTTTTCACTCCGATTAATTTTAGTAGAGGACGGTTGCCCAGTTGTGCTTCTTAATCCCCATCACTACTCGTGGAAACGGAAGGAAAACACTAACTCACTACGCCACTGAGATTGGTCAGTAGGGAGTGAAAATAATCCATACTCAGCTGATGCTCCTTTTTCATCATACGTCTCAGAGGCTGCGAAGCCCAGCTTGCATATGAAGACAACACGAATGAAGGAGGGAATTACAATTTTTCACGACAGCTAGTTTAAAGTACAAACTAATTTATCAAGAACTGTGTGACAAGTGAAAAATACCACCATGCATTTTGAAAGGTGGTTAATCGGGTGTGATAGTATGAGACCCTTTTCCACATATATACTTCGAGTATTTAACATTATCTCAATTTTAACAAAAAAGTGACATTCCCTCTTCTCTTCCTCTAGTCTTCATTATTATAATAATATTATTTTTACGTCCCATTAACTACTTTTGCCGGTTTTCGAAGACGCAGAGGTGCCGGAATCTTGTCCCGCAGGAGTTATTTTACGTGCCAGTAAATTAACTAACACAAGACTGACGTATTCGTGCACCTTCAAATACCACCGGTCTGAGCCAGTATCGAATCTGCCAAGTTGGGGTCAGAGGTCCAGCGCCTCAACCACCTGAGCCACTCAGTCCGGCATTACATATCCTCATTGTCTTGTCGTCTGAATTTAGATATTTGGTAGAATAGCAGAAAGAAATGTTGAAAAAGGAAATCGTAAAATCTGAACACACGAGAAAGATGACATTATTTCTACTGCTTACTGATGTTGAGAGAAAGGATTTCAGAAACATTTCAACCGAAGTACGCTTCCTCTACATTTCCTACCAGCCAACCTAATTTTGCAACAGATGTCTTTTAACACAAAATCAATAAGTGAGCAGAAGCAGTATGTGTCTACATTGGGAGAATCGCACATAGCAGAGCCCGCCAGCAAATAGGTTTACATTGCTCGCAGGCAGTGCTGCACGCAGTTCTTCCCTTTCGCCTTTGAGCGACTCTCTCTCTCCAAATATTCTCACCAACAACAGTTTGGACGAGCATCGAGATGGAATTCAGCCACTCCCGACATAATGCCAAACTAATTCGTGTCGAACGATTAGCGCTGAATTATGTTAGACACCAGTTGTGCCCAAGGTTGCGCGAGCGAAATACGGCGCAATCGCCTGGCATTTGATGACAGCGTCTTAATGTTATTCTAAAAGTAGATGCTGCACCCGTCATTGATGGGTTCGTTTTGTACAATTGCAGCAGTACAGCCATCTTGTGGAGATGAGTGGCAGTCGTAGAAACAGAGTATACTTCAATTAACTACGTCAGTGTAATGTTATTGTTCCGCTTCTCGGCTGAACGGTCAGCATAATGGTCAGAGGGTCCGGGGTTCGATTGCCAGATGGGTGGGTGATTTTAACTAAATATAATTAATGCATATAGCTTGAGGAATGGGTATTTTTGTTCGTATCGTACACATCTTCATCTAGACACAAATCACACTACCAGCTACCACAAAATCACAATAGTGTTTACATCTCTTCACACAGAATTTGTGTCTGGAAGCGTATCAGGTCGTAAAACTGGGCCAAGTCCACAGTGTCGACCTCAAGAAATTGGAAAGAAGTCCAGGGAGAAGAACACGAAGAAGTCAAGTGAAATGCTACCTTTGATTAGTTTCAGAGGTTCAGCAGCGCTTGCCTTAACACACAAAAGCATAATGCCCTGAAGAAACAGAGTTAAAAAGTAAATGCACGTGGCCCTTATGAATTCTAAGCACACATGCCGGGATTTGTTCCGTGATAGGACAAAACATTGACAATTATATTGGTTTCAGCGGATAAAACACGCGGAAATTCCCAAATTTCAGCTCAGTCGGTTCAGTTCTTTAAGCACCACCACTGAGAACATACATCATGTCATTTTAAACTATTACGCAGTTATCGCAAGTCATTTCGCAAACTATGTATGTTCAGTTCAATATTTTGAAATAAAACCTGTTCGTCTGACAGTTTCCTGAGAATTTCAGTATAAAATATCATTACCAGAAGTCACTTTATTTTAAATGAAGAGATAGGACTTAATATATAAACAAAATGTATTTAAGAAAAAGATAACTTAAGTTACAAGTACTTTGATGTTGGCTGGAAGTGTGTATCAGAAATATGCTCAATATTCATAACTTATTCGTCAACAAGTTAGCGCTTTTATAATACGCTACTACATCCTCAATGTCATCAGAAGAACAAATTCAGTTTGTTGTTCTCACTTATACTTTATAGCAGGGCATCTCAAACGCCCAAAATCCCACGCGTTCAAATCGAGGCGCAAGAGCTCCGTGCACTGTACATCGGTCCCACTCGGCTCGGCTCGGGCCAACGCTTCGTCTCTTGGCTATTCGGCTAAGCTCGGCTAAACTCGGCTCCGATTTGGAGCGCTACGGAGCAAGTGAGGAAGAGGGAGACAGGGGGAGCGAGTGAGACAGGCGTGGGGAAAGAGGGAGACAGCGCTATTGCTCCAAATCGAGGAGTGGAGATCTGCATTCTGGTCAACCAAGCGAAGTCTTCTTTTGCACCGTGCACAGTGCATGCACCCTGAGAAGCCTTGCTTTATAGCGTTCACTTTTAAGTCAATATATATATAGTTTCATACATATATTATGTGTGCTTACATTGCCGTCCCTAAGATCTTTTGTTTCATTTAAGGACGGCCCGTATAATCTGAACTAAGTACACTTTACAATTTTATGTAATATTTTCGTGTTTGCATAGTGATAAATTTTCACTAAAAATTAAAGAAACAATAATAATTTTGGTTTTAATGAGATGACTATATTATGAGAGAACCATGCTCGTAGAATTACAGACACGCTCAATACTATATTTTAATAACAATATTGGAGCTTTATGCAGCAGAATGCCTTGTATTGAACAGGAAGGGTTTAATTTAAAAGTTAGAAGCCAAAGAAAGAAAAATCCTGAGAAAGGTCCTAGGACCAATCAGAAAAAATGGTGAGTACAGGAGACGGCATAACAATGAAATGTACCTGCATGTGGAAAGGATAACGGACACCATTCGGAAACAGAGGATTAATTTTTATGGCCACATAACACGTATGAGCTCGCAGAGATTGACCAACCGGATCTTATTCTACTTTGTAAACAAGAAAACCAAAGGACCCTGGTTCACCGAAGTTGAAAAAGACCTTCAAGAAATAGAGATCACACACGAAGACATCCAGGAACGTGTTCCTCTCCAGAAAAAAGTTCGAGCATACCAGCGATTCCAAGAAAAGCCGTTGAAAACAGTCAAGAAGTGGACTGATGAAAGAAAGGAGGCTCGCAGAAAGCGAGTGCGGGAGTACTGGCAAATAATCAAAGCTCAAGGATGCAAACGGTTGAAATAACGTGCTCCACAGCCGGACGAAACGAATAATAATAATAATAATAATAATAATAATAATAATAATAATAATAATAATAATAATAATAATATCATCGTCATCATCATTAGTTGTAGACCTAAATAGCCGCCATAAAAGTAGCGAGAATGATTATTGGTATGAAAAGGTGGGAACTGTGGCAACAGGACCCTCGTAGGCTCAATTACGAAATACTTCGATTGATGAACCAATGCTTGAATCGCCTTCGGTGATGGGGTCATGGGAGGCCACCTAGGAGGTCACGTAAAAAAGTGTGTTGAGAGGTTGGCCTGAAGAGGGTAGAAACGGCATTGTGCGTTTTCTATATCACCCAAAAATTATGAATAAAAACGTTTCTTACCCAAATTTTAGCACATTTTTTTTAGTTGCTAAAAATAGTTGTGCACAACGAAACACAGTCGTGTGCAATCCACTCCACGCGTTTGCATCTATCTGGCAAAGGTGATCAATATTCTAGCGAACTGAATGAGAGTACCTGAGCTCCTTCAGGACAAATAATCAACAATGTCATGTAAATAGGTAAACGCCTCGGTGTTACGTCACAACTGCGGCGTATCGCATTATTGATGAGTCATACGACAAGCTGTTGCGCTGTCATCGGCCTAAAACATGGTTAACACATTACATGGGCAAATCATGTGGGACCAGCGATTAAATCATGCATAAACATCTCGGTGATCTGTAGCCATTACCGACGGTGTACATCACCCATGTATTTAGCAAAACGTGAAGGCAAAACGTATATTTCACCGCTGACATCCTCATTATTTATACCCTAAGAGCAAATGCTATGATCAAACACTGTTTTAACATCAGTTTTCTTATACATTCTTTGTAATATATTCTTACAAAAATATGCCTACAATTTCATTATTATGAAGAATAAGTATTTTTGTAGGTTACCAGGGTCCTTAACACTTAGGTAGCTTGCTTTACTATCCACTAAATGTATTACATTAATACTTAAGTCACATTGACTTTAGGAGCTGCCTGGCCGAGGCAGTAAATGAGTGCTTGGTTCACTTGGAAGGACGTAGGTTCGATTCTCCACCAGGAAGTCGAATTTAAGAAACGAGATTTCCACAGGACTGTGCTTCTCAACTGTTGAATATGTGACACCAATTTGGCTTTTTTTTTCACATTCCAAAGAGGCGGATATAACTCTGAATGAGACTTCCAGGATAGTTCCTGGATGTCAGACAAACATCCCTTGACATGATCCACCCTCTTACTGGAATTTCTCCACCTCGCATCCGAACAATGGCAGCTGTGCCATTTGACAAGGAATGGTAATAAATAGGCTCAAGACCTCCAATTTTCGGCCATCAACCAGCCTGACAGAGATTTAAGTCCCGAAACAGTTTTTTGAGAGGAGTACTAGCCCTGCAAAGTTCACAAGAAGCTGCCCGTGCGAAGATATGGAAGACAGAAGTCACGAACCGAAACATCCCTCTTTCAGAGAAAATGATACTATGTCACAGCTTCCCATTTGGAATATGGAAATCGTTGGAACAGGCTGAGGACGGAAGTTTCACGCTGCAAGACCAACCTGAAGAACTGGAACGCTCAGCAACCTCTGCGACTCAGCTCTCTTACAAGAGCAAGATCACTTGATGATCCGCCCCTTGATAAAGGACAGATGTTCAAAAGAAGACCTTATGGCTCCAAATACTAAAGCCAATATTTTGATTGGGGCATGGGGATGAATGAATGAATAAACTTCCTGCTTTTTCCTAGAAGCTTCCTTATCGCGAGCCTCAACAATTCGCTGGTGCGGTTTCTGTCTTCGCCGCCAGCCCACCAATATAGTCTTTTTGTTTTGAACTTCACTCCACACCCAACAATGGAATTACTTGGGACTTAATCGATGAGTGTATTATTATTATTATTATTATTATTATTATTATTATGCAAGTTGCTTTACGTCACACCGACACCAGATAGGTCTTATGGTGATGATGGGGCAAGAAAGGTCTACGAATGGGAAGGAAGCGGTCGTGGCCTTAATTAAGGTACAGCCCCAGCATTTGCCTGGTGTGAAAATGGGAAACCACGGAAAACAATCTTCAGGGCTGCCGACAGTGGGGCTCGAACCCACTATCACCCGAATACTGGATACTGGCCGCACTTAAGCGACTGCAGCTATCGATCTCGGTATTATTATTATTATTATTATTATTATTATTATTATTATTATTATTATTATTATTATTATTGGACATTATAAAAATGAGATAGAGGGTGGTTATGAATTAATGAATGAATGAATTAATTAATTAATTAATTAATGTGAGTTGTACAAAAGTGAGCAGCTCCTTCCTTGCATTTTGTTGTGTTGACTTCTTTCGGTCCAAGAGAAAGTTTCACCCGCATTCTGTTTCAGAAATATTGAAGTTTTCCCAAGTTTATATAGGTGGAAGGGAGCAGCTAGAACACGACAGTGCACTGCAACTTGGGAAGTAACAGCTGGTGTGACGTCACTGAGCGACAGCTGACCGTGAGAACTAGCATCTGTACAGTACAAAAGTAGTAATGTTTAGGAATTTACCTTTTCAATCTTAAACAAGGCGCGCTTTATTAATCTGTCTGGGACTGAGTATACGTCATGCATAAACATCTCGGTGATCTGTGGCCATTACTGACACCGGGACAGCTATCTTGAAATGAATCTTCTACTATATTCTGAAAGTAAACTCACCACCATGTAAGCGTAATCACAAAGGGTACAACCTTACTCTTCCTCCCGTATTAATATTGAAGGTAGTAATTGATAGTTTCTTTCTAACAGTTGGCTTTAGGGCCCTACTTGTTACGACATCTTACATTTAACGTTTATCTCGCATGTTGACATTATTTAGTCATAATTTTGTCGTGATTTGCGAGATTATACGTCCTGCACTACCGTGTTGTAAAAAGTCACGACTTTACATTTGCGCGAACAAGTAGAGCATATTTTCTTTTTCTTCAGGACTGTAAAGCAATTTGAATAATAGAATACCAGGTAAGTGGAACTGTGGCACGTTCGAATAGTGCATTTAAAAAGTAGTTGGTGTGAAATGACGAACGCAGCATTTTATTAACACGGTCTTATTTCGTCCAGTTCTTACGCACCGGTCTAGAATTCAATATGCAAAACTGCTCCGTAAAGGAAAGGAAAGTTACCTACTCTATTCTATGATAAGTTTTTGACATAATGAGAAAGATTAAATGGAAGGAAATTTCGTCATCAACCTAACCTAACCAAACCTAACCTTGTCTTAACTTTGGTACGGTTTGCAGACTTAGCCATTGTGTATTCTTATTGAGTTACGGCATACTGTATGTGTATGTAATATTATTTGCTTGTGTGTATTATTAGAGCGTCGTTTCACTTCAGACCGATAATTAACAGCAAATTTGAAGAAGGAAGCTTAATTATTATTTACACCAGGTAAACACCGGAAGAATACTGTTATAGTAATGCGTATATCAAAATAATAGCAGAAATACTGGGTGTATACTCCATAATGTTACAAACGTTCAGGAGTGATGGAGGACGGCAATTGATCAATTAGAGATAAGGAACCATATTCCGGAAACGATCGAGTCAAAAGTTAAGCAAAATTCTACTCATTTAAGTCCGTTTACCTGCACAAGTTTTGCAAGCTGTTCCATTTACAACAAATGTTCGAAATTCCGTCCCCCTGCCTCATTGCAGGCATGGCATCGTCGCACAAAGTTCTATAGTACCAGGGGTCTGTTAAGAACGGACGGACATTAAACAACTTGGATTATTAATAGCTCTTTACTCGAACTTTTCTGACTACAGTTCCTTATCCCCCTGTTGGTGGGGGCGGTAGAATAACACCCACGGTATCCCCTGCCTGTAAGAGGCGACTAAAATGGGCCCCAGGGGCTCTGAACTTTAGAGCGTGGGTTGGCGACCACGGGGCCCTTAGCTGAGTACTGGCATTGCTTCCGTTTACTTGTGCCAGCCTCTTCACTTTCATATGTCCTATCCGACCTCCCTTGGTCAACTCATGTTCTTTTTCGACCCCGGCGGTATTATATATGGAGGCCTAGGGAGTCATTTTAACGCTCATCGTGGTCTTTGCCTTCCTTTGGCCGATAACATTTTTCGAAGTGTCGGATCTCTTCCATTTTTTCCTCTGATTAGTGTTATATAGAAGATGGTTGCCTAATTGTACTTCCTCTTAAAACAATCACCACCACCACCACTACAGTTCCTTATCTCAAACTGATCCATTTGCCATCCTCCATCATCCCTGAGAGTTTGCAACACCATCACGGATACAGCCTGTATAACATTACACTAAGTGAGGGCGAAAGAGTGAGCGTATTTCCTTAATTCCTCCTTCAGCTTGAACATCGACTTCTTATGAACATCCTGATTTCTCATTTACTTGGATACGTGAACCTACATTATTGACGCTTACATTAAATTTATAGTTCTCTATCGTTTTGCCTGGTGCTTTCAATATGTAACTAGTCAAGTTGGTAGCAGTGATGAGCCATTAAAAAAATGAGACTAGGGTGGCGATATTTGCTTTTTAGTGTATAGTCTTACGTGTACGACCTCTTGGCTGAATGGTCAGTGTTGAGACTTTCAGTTCAGAAGGTTACGAGTTCGATTTCCGGCCGGGTCGGGGATTTTAATCGCTTCTGATAATTCTCCTGTCTCGAGGACTGGGTGTCTGTGTTTGTCCTAACACTCTGCTCTTCATATTCAGACAACATACTGCACTACCAACTACCACAGAAACGCGCAATAGTGATTACATCCCTCCACATACCGTTGGCATTAGCAAGGGCATCCGGTCATAAAACAGTGCCAAATCCACATGTGCGACACAGTGCGCACCCGCGACCCAATAAGTGTGGGAAAAGCAGTAGAAGAACGTTAAAATAACTCAATATATTGTCTTCTTGTTATTATTCTTCAAACACCGGGCGAGTTGGCCGTGCGGTCAGGGGCGCGCAGCTGTCAGCTCGCATCCAGGAGAGAGTGGCTTCGAGCCCCACTGTCGGCAGCCCTGAAGATGGTTTTCCGTGGTTTCCCATTTTCACACCAGGCAAATGCTGGAGCCGTACCTTCATTAAGACCATGGCCATTTCCTTCCCATTCCGAGGCCTTTTCTGTTCCATCATCGTCATAAGACTTACCTGTGTCGGTGCGACGTAAAGCAAATAGAAAAAAAAAATCTTTAAAGGTCGAACACGCTTTAGGAAGTAATGCAGTAATATCTATTAATCACAATATATATTAAAAGGATTAATAACCATTTAAATAAATACTATTTTTAGGCAAACATTTTTTGAAAGATCTTCGCGGATTGCTCGATATAGCATCCCTTAGACAACCTAGTTATATTATGAATTCGAAACTTGCAGCTCCTAATCCGATAAGCGACCGATGTACCAAGCCCTCCGAATGCTCTCGCACCACAAAATAAACTTGCCTCCACACTCTCTTTAGATTTAAGAGAATAATCTAATGAAGCTGGTAGAAACAAGCCCTCCTTGTTGGGGAACTTCACATTTTGTTTTCAGGAACCAAGAAGATACCTCACTTCCGACGCGACCTCCGAGAACCAGGTCAGCCGTAAAGTGTGTCTGCCAAGGTCACCGGAGGGACCCGAGTTCGCTTCCTTTAGTGAAGCACACGCGATGCTGAAGTTCACACGAGTTTCACTTTTCATTGTATACCAATCCGCCTGACCATAGCTCCACGCCGCGGTGTTGTGTAGATGGCAGCATCCACGCGAAGTGTGGAAGGTAAACATGTGTCGCACATATAATTCCTGACACCTAATAAACTCCTAACATCAGTATTCAGATATTTCTTAGAAGAACACCAATGCGTAAAAGATAAGTTTTGAAAACGTAGTAAGACACTTCACCAGTGTGTAGCACCTCCTCCCACCATTATTAATAATACCGAACGTGCTGGCAACGTGGTTTGAATCACGTAGCTGTGCGTAGATAGTGGGTTCGAAACCCACTGCCGGCAGCCCTGAAGATATTTTTCCGTGGTTTCCCATTTTTACACCAGGCAAATGCTCGGGCTGTACCTTAATGAAGGCTACGGCCGCTCCCTTTCCTCTGCCTAGTCTATCCCTTCCAATCTTCCCATCCGCTCCCCCCGCAAGGCCCCTATTCAGACTAGCAGGTGAGGGAGCCTGGGCGAGTTACTGTCCTCCTCACCAGTTGTATCCCCTGATCCAAAGTCTCACGCTTCAGGATACTGCCCGCGAGGCGATAGAGGTGGGATCCCTCGCTGAGTCCGAGGAAAAACGAACCCTGGAGGGTAAACAGATTAAGAATAATAATAATAATAATAATAATAATAATAATAATAATAATAATAATAAAAAATAGCCGGGATGAATGGCTCAGGTGGTAGAGGACTTGACTTTTTGAGTGCATGTTCGATCCGTGGTCAGATGGGTGGTCTTTGCAGGTGCTGAAATACGTCATCCTCGTATCGTTAGATTTACTAACATGCGAAGGAACTCTTGCGGGACAACATGCTAGCTTTTCTGTATCCCTGAAAATCATAAAAGGAGTTAGTCGGGCCCGAAACCAATAATAATAATAATAATAATAATAATAATAATAATAATAATAATAATAATAATAATAATAATAATATAATACGTGAAATTTTAAACGAGATCACCGAGCGAGTTGGCCGTGCAGTTAGAGGCGTGCAGCTGTGAGCTTGCATTCGGGAGATAATGGGTTCGAACCTCAGTGTCGGCGGCCCTGAAGATGGTTTTCCGTGGTTTGTCATTTTCACACCAGGCAACTGTTGGGGTTGTACCTTACTTAAGTGCAAGGTCGCTTCCTTCCAAATCCTAGCATTTTCCTATCCCATCGTCGCCATAAGACATCTGTATCGGCGAGATAAAATCAATTGAAAAAGAAAACCGTGATTCTTACAATTGATAGGAACGTGGCTTCAAGATTCACTCTGACTTCAACAGAAATGAGGAAATTTTGTCAGGTCTGTCTCAGTCTGTGACGAGCGTAGGTGTAATGGAATCCTTCACCTCCCACTTCTCCACGGACCTCACCCTCGGCCGTGTAGAAAAGACTTTGGTTCTGTTTACTTTCCTCCCGTGAAGTACATCAAGTCCAGACAGAAGCAGGAAGTATCTTCTTACTCACAGCATCCGACTAAATGAAACAGAGATGTCACATTCATTTTAAACTTGGGCACGTAGCTTCTTTTTATCACGCAGACGAGTTACATTTCTTCTCAACAAACATTTTTTTCCTCCACCGTCACGGAGTACTTTCATTTCTCTTCCTATAATGAAAGAAGGCAGTGTATGTCACGTGACAAGTTGATTACTATCTACGTCATACGGAGAGAAGTGTCAACTACCCAACTTTCGCTTCTCAGTTGTACAAAATTTGCACGTCTTTTTATTTTATTACCCTCCACTGTCTATGAAACGGACATCATCGTGAGTAGGAGGAAAGAGGCATTCTTTGCTGGAATGACATAGTTTGCCAAATGTATTGTCATCAAGTTCATCGTTTTGACAAACAGAAACTGGGAGGAAAGGAAACGGAGTAAGTCGTTCACTTTTAAAGAAACTCTACGAAGGAATACATCAAAAGGTTTGAGTGCGCATTCACTCTGTGCGAAATATGTACTCTGTTCTCTTCAGTGTCTGCCTCGAGACTCAATAAAAGAGCATTCACTTTTGTATTTCAAACGACTTATCAGCCGTTTTGAATATCTGTCCTCATACTGGGCTTATTCAGCTATTCGTGCCACCCTACTAAACTTAAGTGATGTGTTTGTCAGTTTCATTTTCAACCTCTCCCTGTCTCTCCTAATTCTAAACTAATCGACCAAGTGCTGGATATCTTAACAGACGTCCTATAAACCTAGAACTACTTACGACCAGATGTTGGTAAATTGTTCTCTGGTCAGGAACTCGATTCAGTACACACTTAGAGTGAAGTACCCTTGTGGGTGGGTGCGGTATAATAACACAAACAGTATAATCTCCCTGTCGTAAGAGGCAACGAAGAGGGTCTCTGAAATTGCGAGCATGAGTTGTGACCACTGGACCCTTAATTGAATACTGACATTGCTTAAACTTACTTGTACCAGGCTCATCGCTTTCATCTATCTTATCCGACCTCCCTCGGTTAACTCTTGTTATTTTCCGACCCCGATGGTATTACTGTACATATGGAGACATAGGGAGTTTTACATTTTCATACCCTTCTTGGCCCTTGTCTTTCTTTGACCGATATCTTCATTTTTCGAAGTGTCGGACCCCTTAATTTTTTTCCGTCGGCTTAATGTTAATAAAGGATGGCTGCCCAGTTGTACTTCCCCTCAAAATAATTACCACCACCTCCATAATAGAGTGAAATATTCACAAATGAAGATCAGATATGACATATCCGAGAAAAAATCCTACAGGCATGTTTTCGTTTCTCCCCTTTAAATCTATGCCTAACGATCATATAATCCCAACAAGCATATTGAATCGGAACTTTTAGAGATGGTAAATTATTTTCAAACATGCTTTATAAATTTTATGCAATGATTATAAATAATTATCTAAAAGATATGGAAATGGAAACCGACTCGAAGACTGAATGAAGATTTGACTGGACTCTACAATATGCCCCACTATTTGTACATTCCGCCTGTTTCAGATGTAAGTTCACCATAACAATGACCAACAATGCATCTACGGTTCAAACCTGAACCCCTTGCAGATATAAAATCAAGGAGAGTATTCGGAAGATGGTACAATATAGTCATGCTGTTACTGTTGCCTTTACTTCTGTTTTTAATACACTGTCTCAGGGGTGCCGGGTTTTGAAAATTATTGGGGATGCTCTAACTCACAGTCCAGAAAGTGGGGAAAGGCATCGGAAAATGTCGAAATTTGACCTCCACAAAAATGCAAGTTTTAAGCATTTTTGAATTTAACATAATGAACTATTGTTTTTAATAAGGTTTTCTTTCAGCAATAATGAATGACTACAAACAAAAATCGACATAAAATCCATATAAAATATAAAGGTGTATTTTAATCATGAAAAAGTAAGGGAATCTACATTTTAAATATATGTGAATTAAAGGGATGGAAGCTGAAGAAATAGAAATGTCGTGTCTAAAATCTCAGTCTGGTTTTCTCGTAGAATAATATCAAACCGAGTTTTAAAAAAGGAAAATGCCTCAGATTATGCGCTTATTATCAGTATAATAATAAAAGAATAGCTAAAAAATGTCTTAAGTAAAAAATGTAAAGTCTCTGAGGAATTCTAATTCTCGCTCATAAAGAGCGTGTTCTTACGAAGAGTCTATCGATTGATGGAAACGTTCGCCACAGTTTCTAGGTTCAATTTATTTTTGTTTTTTATTATGGACATGCATGATTGCGTTGTCATTCAATTTTCCTTGAGTCATGGTACTGCGAGGTAAGTTTTTAATCTTCTCAGGGCGTAAAATAACCTTCTGATGTGTACGTAAAAAAACATGTATACACCTCACTTGTTATTGATAATAAGATAAACAAAAATATCCTAGTGGGCTCCAGAGCTCCTCTCCCCGGTTTGTAACACAAGAGATTAAAAAATACCTTGGTAATGACAGGATTAGGAACTAAAACGTAATATTAAGATTCTCCATTTTTATTTCTGGTATTACCTTGTTTGTTATCTTTCTTTTCCCTGTTTATGGGGCTGCTGGGCAGCCCCGCAAAAATTCTGGGGAGTGCTCGAGCGCCGTAGCACCCCCATAGTCGGCGCCCCTGCACAATCCTCATGAACTACGAACATCATGAGGCTGTTGTGACAGTTATTTGATTTTCACAGGAAATGTCCATTTTATTGTACTGGATAAATTATTAACATTTAATTGCCATTCGTACAAGGTAAAGATAAATATGTTATATTCTACCCCAGGTCCTAGAACCTCCTCTTCTCATCTGTACATAGACTCAAATAACATTTTGATGGTGTCCCAGGAAACAATTGTTCACAAAATCATCCAAAAGATCAAAATTAATCAGTATTTGCTGGGAAACAGTTTCAATACTACACTCATTGCTTTCTTATGTCCTAAAGTTTTTCACTTGTTTTAATTTAGCAGGCGTCTCCAACTGTCAGTAATGATTTTTTCTGAGATTCCACCTATGTCTATGGCACCAAATTACTTCAGAGAATCCCCGTCTTTGGCAACAGTGAATTTCCAGGGATCTCTAGTTCTCCCTAACCATTTTCTTCCAGGTGGTGACTAAATTCGATTCACGTGGGCAGTTCTCACTAATACTCCGAAAGCCATAGATTTCAGTTGCCTCATTTGTACACACCAATGGCCGTAGCCGAGTTGAAACACTGGATCCCGTGAGATCTCCGAAGAAGTTAAGCAACATTGGGCGTGGTCAAGATTTGTATGGCTTGCCACGCACTGTTGGTGGGGGGTAAGGGATTGGAGGAGCGGAAAGGAGCTGGCCACCCTACCGTACGTAAACTCCGGCTCAGCCACACCTCTGCGGAGGTTCGGACCTGCCTTCGGGCAGAATACACCCTTACCTTCCTTTTGTCTACCATTCAAGGTTCAACTTTAAAATCCATATATCCTCGAAGATTTTCAACATAGGTAAATCCGCATTCAAGAGGGGCATGACAGATATGGGAAATTTTTGTTCGGTGAGAAGGCACGTGCGACACAGTCACCTGATGTCTGACACTGGTTTGCTGAAATGTAGCCAGGAAGAAGAAAGGAACTTCACTCATCAGGTCACCACTTGACAAGGATGTGCCATTTATGTACGCCCAAACAGAAGTGTGTATCGTCAAAAACCAGAAAGCACATTTTTTTTTGCTAGTGACTTTACGACGCATCGACACAGATAGGTCTTATGGTGACGATGGGGTAGGAAAGTCCTATGAGTTGGAAGGAAGCGGCCGTAGCCTTACTTAAGTTACAGCCCAGCATTTGCCTGGTGTGAAAATGGGAAACCACGGAAAACCATCTTCAGGGCTCCCGGATGCAAGCTCACACCTGCGCGCCCCTAACCGCACGACCAACTCGCCCGGTAAAGCACAATATTTAGCCATCCCGTATAGCAGTCATGCTCTCAATATATCAGTGGTCTAGCAGCCTTTTTTCTCGTTTTCCTCTGCTAGTAGTTTAGCGTCGCACTAGCTCAAATTAATTTTCGGGGATGTAGGATAGGAAAGGGAGGGAAGGATGCGTGTCCTAGTGTGAAAATGGGAAACACAGAAAATATATTTTTTACGTCCCACTAACCACTTTTGACTGTTTTTGGAGACGCCGAGATGCCAGAAATTTGTCCCACAGTTCTTATACGTGCCAGTACATATACCAGCACGAGCCTAGCGTATTTGAGCACCTTCAAATACCACCGGACTGAGCCAGGATAGAACCTGCCAAGTTGGGCTCAGAAGGACAGTGCCTCAACCGTCTGAGATACTCAGCCCGGCAAACCACGGAAGACCATATTTAGTGCTGCCGTTGGTGGGGTTCACACTCATCATCTCCTGAATAATAATGCAAGCTGAAAGGTACGTGTCCCGTACAACGCTATGAACTCGCTCGGTCCCAGGCACTTCTGTGATAGTTTGTAATCTTCGGAGTTGGTGACGAGCACCTAAGCCATTAACTGAATAGTACTGCAAAACGGTCATGGGACAACGTGCTGCTGTCTGTCGACGACGGATTTACGTAATTGATGGAAGTACAACGATCACTAATTTACAACTTCATACGATGCCAGGTATCTCACAGCGTCATAACGTCCAAATATATCCGTTCATGTGGTAACTCCTTCATCAAACCATTTTCTATATCGTCGTTGGGCCTGCAAAAACCGCTATGTGATAATATTTCAGCTTAGAACTCTGACCAGAAAGGTTTTAAAGTTCAGAATTGCATGAACTGTATCAAGGAATTTTCGTTCTCTAAGTGATACAGTTTGCTGCGGGTCAGTATTTCTCCCCTCAACATTGTCACATAACGGTATTTCCAGGCGCAGCGACGATTTACTGTTTACGCAGCATATATACTGCACAGACCAATTTGTCCAAACAATGCCTTGTGGAGTCATATGCCAACAAAACCACTTTCTTCAAACTCACTTAGCTGACTGTATGACAGACAAGACGGAATAGCATCCTTAAAAGCTTCTGTAGACTAGGAGAACTCTAGATCGGCCATATATTGTAGATCGACAAATACACCCTTCAGTGATGGTGTTGTTTGATGCCAAGAAATAAAAGTTAAAGGGAAGTTTGATATTAACAGGTTGCCACTACTGTAAGGAACAAAGCTGCCGAAAGCAATTATCTGGAAACGAACCAATCAGAACGAGGCTCCTGGATAACCTTAATTTTATTACGCCCTGATGAAAGTGGACTTGTATTTCTGACAGTTTGATATTTGTGCCATCAAAGTTTGCCACTCAGTGCACAGACTGTGGACATTTACCTCTGAGGAGAGTAACCTCCATTTCGACGAAAAACCATCGTGCCATCTTTCTTCTCTCCTACTTCCCCTGCAGAGTAGAAGTTTATCACTCAAATATTCTGGAAGTGTTCTGAAATATCCGAGGTTATGGTTCTCGCAAAGTGAAGCGCCTCAGACGGAGAGATTGGAGATAAGAACGCTAGGAATTCCAATAGTATACACAATGCTGCCAATATTTCCGGAACCAAGAACGCCATGAAAGAAGTCTTTGTACTTGTTCATGTAATAATATTCCTAACACAGCTTCGCTAAATTTCAGTCAGTTTTCCAGAAATTACCACCTTCCATCTACAGTTTACTACCGTCCCGTAAGATGAAGTTAAAATGCATCTCACAGAAATACTTCTCAATTCCTTAAATTTGTCAGTTCTGCAGTGAGGAGTAGTGTGCCTGCAGCTTAACTGGAAGTATTGGGTTCGATTCTCGGCACGTTTAATTATGCAGTGAGGACTAGAACGGGGTTCGCTCAGGCCTGTGAGTTTAAATGAGGAGTTAAATGATATTAGGAGCAGCGGATCAGGGCAAGTAAGTCAAGCAAAGCAGTTGAAGTCTTCACGTTGACCGTGTGAGACTAATATCTGCAGACAATCTTGCTGGTCAGCTGTCATCACGGAAAGTGTCGTACATTAAAAGCACTGCAATGTATGTCTTTTTACTATTTATTTAATGCCGCACCGACTCGGATGGGTATTGTGGTAATGATGGGGCAGGTCAGTGCTAGTACCGGGAAGGAAGGGACCGAATTAAGGTATGACAATGAGGAATCACGGAAAACTATTTTGAGGGCTGCAATGGTGGGCTCGAACCCGCCATGCCCTGAATGAAAGACCACAGCTACGTGACCCGAATCGTGCAACCAACTCGCTCTGGTTAATGACCGATGGCAAATATGGGGGATAAGGCTATACACCCTCTACCTGAAAACGAGGATAGCGTTTCAGGAAAATTCTTTGCCCGTCAGAAGGAATCAGTTTATGGACGAATATGCTCCAGTACTCTCACCGATAGCTCCCCGTATCAACCAGGAATATGGAGAAAAGTTCGTCAATTCTGGTCGCTGTTTGGATTTGAGTGATCATAACAGAATATAAGTGGAATGTTAACCACGTAAACCCCTTATTCTCTCTCTCTGTGTGTGTGTGTGTGTGCTTCATTCGTTTTATGTATGAAACTATCGCTCAGCTCCCTGCCTGAATTATTAGCCTTCAGTTTAGATGATCACGCGATCGATTCACTCCCAGACCGGGTATTTTATTCCCGTATGGTAAATTCTTCTACAACATGCACGGTTGCTGTCAGAAGATCATCTACATGTGTGACGGAGATCGGGCCCACGATCCGGGGTGGAAAAGTGTAGCAATAGAAGATGTATGAATCGTGATATCACAAAGGTAAGTATTTAAAATTTCATGGTGGTTTTAACTAAAGATTACATGTAATAATAATAATAATAATAATAATAATAATAATAATAATAATAATAATAATAATAAAATGTCCTATGACAAGCGTGGGTAGTGTCTAAGGTGTATTGTGGTATTGGGGTGGAATATAGTGTTGTATGTTGTGTGTTTCAGGGATGTTTAGGACATCACAAAGACCCCGTCTCTAAGCCAAGATTGAATTCCGCGACCAGTTCGGGATTAGAACCCACTGCTAGACCGAAGGCCACTACGCTGAGTATTTAGCCAAGGAGCTATGAATAATAATAATAATAATAATAATAATAATAATAATAATAATAATAATAATCATAATCAGTTACACTTGTATCTTTCGAAAGTGGTGACTCGCGCCCGAATTTACGCGCAGTTATTTGTCAGTTTATTTTCTGTACTCCTTGGAGACTCGCGTCGAAGGTATGACGTATGTGCCCTATTCAGGATATCTTCGTGCAAATGTTAATTCGCCTATGCGCACGTGAGAAGACCACCATACAACGCTACGTTAGACAGCAACCTGTACAACAAGAGAAATCCTGTAGGCTACTTTGGGAGCTTAGTAGCCGTATGAAACGTGGACAATGACGTGGTCTCAATGAGCAAACACAACGCTAGACCACATTCCCATGCAAATACATTACAGTGTGTCTATACTTAGATGAATAGGGACCGTCTGACAACGGAGCCTAGTCAGTGAGAGCTGGTGGGAGGCAGTTTCCTGGCCATCAGTCACAGACAGACTTGAGGCAGCTCTCCACGCCCTCTTCAGTGATAAAATCTTCATATCTGCATAACTATTGTACTCTGCGTCTACCTTAATGTGATAGTACTAACATATTTTGACCTTTCACTACAATTATTATCCCTCGCCCCGATCTCCACTCCTCCCTTAAAATCCAATTGAATATATAAGCTGGGTTTAATCAATTTCTTCTTCTGATAATATTTAACCAAATCATTCTCGTCCCACCAACTTGATACAGCAATTCTTTAATTGTGATTCGATTCCCCCCACTCCATAGATCACTTCAACATTCTTCTGTAACACCACATTTCAAAGATATCTATTTTTATTTTTGAAACAGTAATCGTCCATGATTCACGGCCGTGCAATGATACGCTCGACACAAACGTTTTCAGAAACTTCGTAATAATAATAATAATAATAATAATAATAATAATAATAATAATAATAATAATAATAATAATACAGTTGTATGGTGGTCTTCTCACGTGCGCATAGGCGAATTCACATTTGCACGAAGATATCCTGAATAGGGCACATACGTCATACCTTCGACGCGAGTCTCCAAGGAGTACAGAAAATAAACTGACAATATTATTATTATTATTATTATTATTATTATTATTATTATTATACATTTTACTTCCTACTAGCACTGTTTTCAAAAACGTCGAAGTGCCGGAATTTCTTCTCGCATGAGTTATATTACGCGTCGTTAAATTTACTGAAACGAAACAGGTGTATTTGAAGACTTCCTAATACGACCGACCAACTTAGGCTCGGAACACCAATGCTCTTCCGTCTGAACCACTTAGCCCGGATCTTCCGAAACTGCTTATTTATGTTCGAGGTGAGCACATTAGTTTTCTTAGGGTTCCTGTTTGCCCTAGTCTTCATTTCGTGTCCTTTTTCATCTGCCTAGCCTGTTGCTATTTACTGATGGATACAGTACATTTGCACCTCTCACTTGGCACACGCCAAGAGCAAAATATAGCTTCGGCCAAAGTCGCAGTCTCACTTATGGTTGTGACGGTACTGAATCTGAGTAGGCATTCGTGGTGCCAATCCGTACACCCAAAGCACGACTAGTGTGTCTGGATTTTGTGTAAGGTGCTACTGTCTGCAGCCCTGAAGATTGTTTTCCAGGCAAATGCTGGGACTGTACCTTAATTAGGGACACGGCCGCTTCCTTCCCACTCCTAGTCCTTTCCTATCCCATCGTCTCCATAAGGCCTATCTGTGTCGGTGTGCTGAAAAGCAACTTGTAAAAAAAAAGGTCCTATGCATAGGGACGATGTGCTGCAATAGCACTTTCTTGACTGGTGATGAAAGCAATGGCAAACTACCTCACTGTACATCATGACTTGTACGCCATATTACGATACCGGCATTGGTTTTATGTGGTTACCTCAAACCTCAAACTTTAGTAGTAGTTCTTGAGGATCCAAACAGCCTCCTGACTGAAGACAATGTTAATGCTATTGATTTTACGTCCCACTAACTACTTTTACGGTGACGCCGAGGTGCCGGAATTTTGTCCCATGGGAGTTTTTTTACGTGCCGGTAAACCTACCGACATGGGTCTTTCGTATTTGAGCGCATCGAACCTGCCAAGGTGGGCTCAGAAAGCCAGTGCCACTCAGCCCGGCCCTGGTTGGGGATCTAACAGGCAGGCAGCTGTCATCATGGGTTATTCTACAACACAAAGAATAATATTTATTGAAAGGTAACAGCGGAAATAGGCAAAGGTGTTAACGTAGAGAGAGAGAGACAGAATTGTGAGGGGAAGATGTGAGTGAGAGATCTGTAATACTGTATGAAACTAAAGAACCTGGTTTCATTTTACATTTTACAATTTGCTTTACGTCGCACCGACACAGATAGGTTTTATGGGGACAATGGGAGGGGAGTGGGAAGGGGGAGCCGCTGCCTTAATTATGGTATAGCCCCAGCGGTTTCATACAAAGATCCATTATATTATTCTTATTATTAGCTTCTCCCCCAATTTATTGGGATCGGTACCCAATATAAATTTGACCCAATTTTCCGGCCGGACACCCTTCCTGACGCCAACACTACGTGCGGGATGTATTCACTGTTGCGTACTTCTGTGATGATTAGCAGTGTTGTGTGCATATGAAGAGAAGCGTATTGAGACGGAAGCACAAACCCAACCCCCGAACCAGAGGAATGAACCACACGCGGTTAAAATCCTTAGCACGGACGGAAATCGAAACCGTGACCTACAAACCGAAGACCGGTACGCTGACCACTCAGCCAATGAGGCCGAAGAGTTAACGAATGATTATAGTTTATTATTTTTTAAAAGACAAAGTCTGACTCCGTGGCTAAATGGTTAGCATGGTGGCCTTTGATCAGAGGGTTCTCGGGTTAGATTCCCGGCAGGATCAGGAATTTAAACCATAATTTGTTAATTCCACTGTCCCAGGGACTGGGTGTATGTGTTGTCATCATGATTTCGTTCTCATCACGACGTGCGGGTCGCCTACAGGCGTCAAATCAAAAGACCTGCCTCTGGCGAACCGAATTTGTCCTCGGACTCTCCCGACAAGGAAAGCCATACGCAAATTCATTTCAAGTAAGGCAAAGATCAGTTTTCGTGTAACCATGGGACCTCATTCAATTTATGGCACACAACTGAATTGTTACTAGAATCGTAGACAAAAATTTCTCTTTATAATTTCGTAGAGTATGTTGAAATCTTTTGCGTGTACTTTTTAGCCGCATCAGCTGAGGAGGCAGATAGTGAAAAAAGTGAGCGCGTCTTTCTGTGACGAACGAAGCGTTATGTTCACACAATGTGTGATAAGTAAGACGAGGGAATGTAACAGGCAATTTTTCTTCATCTTTAGTAGTAGGAAACTGGAAGACTAAGACTTCTTGTGTATGAGGGATTTAAATCGCTAGTATCAAATATTTTGTCATAATTTTACCAATGAACAATTTCGTAATTTTTCCAGTATTAAAGGTTACTTTTATTGGTTACACGAACAGTGATTAAATATATATCTTCGATTCTAAGAGTTAACAGGTGACAGCTTATATTATTAATAATAATAATAATAATAATAATAATAATAATTTCGTGTGGTTATTTCTAGCCAAGTGCAGCCCTTGTAAGGCAGACTCTCCGATGAGGGTGGGAGGCATCTGCCATGTGTGGGTAACTGCGTGTTATGGTGGAGGATTGTGTTATGTGTGGGGTGTGAGTTGCAGGGATGTTGGGGACAGCACAAATGCCAAGTCCCCGAGCCTTTTGAATTAACCAATCAAGGTCCCCGATCCGGCCGGTAATCGAACCCGAGACCCTCTGGACTAAAGCACGCTAACATTTTAGCCATGGAGTCGGACAGTGACAGCTTACCTTATAGATTTTTGTATCATCAATATTGGATTATTATTATTATTATTATTATTATTATTATTATTATTATTATTCACAAGCTTGTGGTCTACGGTACTGTGTGTCGGCATTTTGATTTTATGCCATTTAAGCTGCCTTCAAATCATTTTTACATTAGGTTTTACTCTATCAGCAAATCACACAGCAAATCATTTACTTGCCAGTCAAACTACCAACACGAGGCAGTCATTTGAGTCCCTTCAAATATCCACGGACTGAGCCAGAATCGAACCTACCAACTTGAGCTCAACAGCCCAGCGCTGTACCGAATGAGCCCCTCAGTTCGGCTCACTCTATCAGTTAAGAAAAAAAAAACTATTTGGCAACGAAAAGTGTCACCTGAGATCTTTTACATGCCAATATCGCACGCTATGGAGAGTCGAATGGAGATTTTCCGCCCTTCAAAAATCCGACTACCGCTCCTAGGTCTGAACCCATGATTTTGGGATCCGCAGACAGACACTTTACGATTGACCCGCACACGTAGGTAAACACTGGATTTCAAGAACAGTTCACCGAGTGAGTTGGTCATGCGGTTAGGGTCGCGCGGCTGTGAGCTTGCATTCGGGAGATAGTGGGTTTGAATCCTATCGTGATCAGCCCTGAAGATTGTTTTCCATGGTTTCGCATTTTCACACCAGGCAAATGCTGAGGCTGTACCTTAGGTCCATAGTCGCTACCTTCCCAATCCTAGTTCCTTTCCATCCCTCCGTCGCCGAAAATCTTCGATGTGTTACTGCGACGCGACGTTCAGAAAAAAATCCTTGTTTTACAGAGCAGACTACTGCCTAGATTTCGATGGCATGCCAGTGACACAGATTTGTTAACATTCTGATGCTGCTGTCGATTGATGTTTTGATACCTGAAACTCATTCCGTATTTTTTAGATCCTTTAAATCAGGACAGTTCATTCAATCACATAATCAGTATGGTAAATATTCGTTCGTAAATTGGGGAATTGATGACTGGAATGCATTCATTATCTGCAGCTGCCAGAGCCTTTTCCCAAGAAATGCAAGATTCTTCAAGAATAGTCTCCCGCATTCTGTAAAATGTGTGTACATTTTGTATGTGATGGTGTCATATTTTAATGCACTGTAACTTGTAGTATTAAGGCATACAAATTATTTAAGGTACATGTAAATGTTTATATGAACCTGCTGTACCTACAATGCTAAGTTAGGCCTAATAGCTGATTATCACATACCCTGTGAGAGGTCGGAAGGGTCAATTACTGATGGAATGACCTTAAGATCGGTGAAGGGTTGCAGTAGGCTTGATCGTTTTCACAGCGATGAAATACGTGAATAACCCGACCTAACATATCCTTGGACAAGATTCAAAATTTTAAATGGCGAAGGGTGAATCGTAGAATCGAAATATCAAGACTTGCGAAAATGGTCTCCAACCATCGTTCAAAACAGCACGAAGTAAGTAGGCCATCCTAGAAAAACATGGCAACGTGCAATCGGAACAGGTCGGTGCTTTAATCCTTAAATGACAATGACGACGACGAAGTCGGTGATGGAATTAGTACTGTATACGAACTAATATTTCAAAATGTTCTGTAAAGGAAAAAAATCAGTGGAAATTTCCTAGAATTCTCCGACAACCACCACCAGGCGATTGTAATCGCAGGTCTCACTTAACTTTTCATCATCTGTAGAGAGCAGTTGTGTGAATGGCTGCCTGCCGTGTGGACGGTAGTCCATTAGCTGCAACTCACCCGCACCTCCATTATAAGGATCATGGTAGCTCACACATCAGGGTACTATAGCTTCTTGTCATTGTCGTTGTTTGGATCATCAGTCCATAAACCGCATTGATACAGCCCTCCGTGGCACCATAACCTGTGCTAACCTGTTATTTTCTATATAACTACTGTACTGCATTGTACATCTACTCTAATCTGCATGTCATACTCATGCATTGGTCCACCCCTACTGTTATTACCGCCTACATTTCCCTCACAAACCAACTGAACAAGTCCCGGGTGTTTTGGGATGTACCTTATCAATTTAACCCTTCTTCTGGTCAAATTTCGCCGAATCATCCTTACTCACAAACTCCATTCAGTATCTCTTCATTTATAATCCGATCTGTCCATCTTACCCTGCATTTTAAAGCTTTTATTCTCTTTCTTTTCTGCACTGTTCTGCATCCATGCAGTGTCACATTCCATACAAAGGTCTTCAGTAACATCTTTCTAATATGCATAATTATGTTTGATATGAGCAAATTTATTTTCTTAAGAGAGGTTTATATTGCTTGTGCTAGTATGTATTTTATGTTATCTTTCTTTTAAATCTTGCTTTTAGAAGCACCGACATAAAGAGGTGTTACGGCGACGATGGGAGACGAAAGGGCCAATAAATGGAGACGAAGCGGCCGTGGTCTTAAGGTACAGCCGCAATATTTGACTGGTGTGAAAATGGGAAACCACGGTAAACCATATTCAGGGCTGCCGACAGCGGGGTTCGAATCCACAATTTCTTGAATGCAATCTCACAACTGCACGACTCTAGCCGCACGGCCAACTTGCTCGGTTGTCCTCATTTCTGTGATTGTTAATTATTTTATCACCCAAGTAACAATTCTCATGTACTTTCTTTAAAATTGTATTTCCTAATCTAATATTTCCTGGATCACCTTACTTTATTCGATTACATTCCGTACTTCTGTTTGAATTTATTTATTTTCATTTTGTGCTCATTTTGCGTTGCTGCAGACGTACATAAATGAATAATATAATCGTCAAATTTCAGAATTTTGATTATCCCTCCTTGAACTATGATTCCTTTACCAGATCCCTGTTATATGTCTTATCGCTTGTTCAACATAAACACTGAAAAGGAAGCGGGACATAAAGCAACCCTTATGAAACACTATTCACATTCGACTTCACAACACTCCTGACCAACAACTAGTCAACATTGAACAGCAACCATTATTTAGATGCATATCAGGAATACAGGCTGGTTTAAGAGTACGTTTTAAGTTTCTAGTCCGCTGCTTTCCGCCTTTCTGAGCTTTACTTCTTATCGCTTCAGATCGTTTCTAGAAAGAGCAGAAGTCCAGCAGTAAATTTAGAAGAAGTTTGCACTTAAAAGATCACCGTCATATTGACTGTTAGAAACAGGTCGCTGTTTAACAAAAGATATAGTTCAAGGGTGGGGCAAAGAAAGTTTTTAAAAGGCTTACTGTCTATGGGAAATTCTTTTAAAATTCCGAAGATTTCCCCGGCGATAATCACCACATTAATGTATTCATCGGCCTCACTTTCCACCATATATGGATAGAAATTGATTGAATAGTTATACATGGTGACTGCTGCCTGCCATATCGAATTACAGGATGGTTGCCCCGTTGTGCATCCTCCGAATACAATCACCAACACCACACTGCCATGTCCAATGCTATCGGAACGTTTATAGAAGTTTATTTTCATTAGAGATGTCATAGATAGTGCATTCCTCACTTAATTTTGTTGTAGATTCGTTTCAGGGGACTGGAGCTGGTGGTGTCCTTTTCCGGGATGATAGCCTACATTATTCGGAATGATATCTTTCAAATGATGAAATAAATTTCACAATTGGTCCAGTAGTTTATGAGGTTACCCGTTACATAGCTAAAAAGTCTCAGTATCTCTTTATATATTAGTATAGATTAGGTATAGATATATCTCCCATTGCGGTTCTGAGTTTTATTTATTTTACCGCACTCTCCGAACCTCGACTTCATCACAAAATGACGGACGCGTGTGCCATTTACTTTTGCCATCTGAGTCTCAAAGCTATTTGAATAGATTCTGTAGACCTTCCTATGTTCAAGTCAAGTTTTATGTCCGACTCCATGGCTAAATGGTTAGCGTTCTGGCCTTCGGTCACTGGGGTACAGGGTTCGATTCCCGGCCGGGTTGGGGATTTTAACTTGTCTGGTTAATTTCTCTGGTTCGGAGGCTGGGTATTCGTATTCGTCCTAATTGTATAAGTTCAATTCATCAAAGTCGATTCATAATTAATAATCAGAAAACTACAACATTGTCAGTTTATAATGAATAATCAGAAATATACAACATTGTAGCTGGCTAATGTTCGTGTAGACCGAAACCCAAAATTTAAAAAAGGCCAGTTTTTATATTTTTACTACCTTTTATAGTTTTTAAATTACTGAAGAAAGTCTGGTGTACACTATTTCGCGACAGACTGATGTTTTACAAAGGGATCCAGTCCTGGAACCGAACAATGGACGTACTCTACGTAAATACGATATTCGCAGAAGGTGAACAACCTAGGTCACGAAATGGGTGGATTTGTATAGCTAAGGATGTACAGTCAGGCACTGAATGGTGAACGGGAAATGTTCATCATTCTCGACGTAAACACTACTTCAGAATGGCTCGAGGAGTAAAATAGATGTGTTCCATATGAGAGCTTCCCGGACGTGATTTGTCTTATATCCTGTGTAGCAGTGTTTTAACGTGCTGTTTTAGAGGGCAAAGCAAAGTGATTATCTATCAGCGCGGATGACAGTTGTATAACGATTCATTTTCAGACTGCGTGATGATGATAATAATAATAATAATAATAATAATAATAATAATAATAATGTATGTTATTCCTTTTCCATCCCAATAACTAATTTTTCGCCCGTTGCTATTTCTTGATGGATGCGGTGTTTTATAATCTGTCTCTTATCATAGATCGGGTCCGGCTCAATGGCTAAATGGTTAGCGTGCTGGCCTTTGGTCACAGGGGTCCCGGGCTTGATTCCCGGCAGGGTCGAAAATTTTAACCATAATTGGTTAATTACCAGGTACGGGGACTGGGTGTATGTGTCTTCATCATCATTTCATACTCATCACAACGCGCAGGTCGCCTACGGACGTCAAATAGAAAGACCTGCACCTGGCGAGCCGAAGTCCTCGGACACATCCTGACACTAAAAGCCATACGCCATTTCATTTTGTTAGCACATACCGGAACAAAACATAGCTTCCACCGAAGTCTCAGCTTGTGACTGTATGAGTGGTAATAATAACTTCGTGTGGTTATTTTTAGCCGAGTGCAGCCCTTGTAAGGCAGACCCTTCGGTGTGGGTGGGCGGCATCTGCCATGTGTAGGTAACTGCGTGTTATTGTGGTAGGGGATAGTGTTATATGTGGTGTGCGAATTGCAGGGATGTTGGGGACAGCAAAAACACCCAGCTCCGGGCCAATGGAATTAACCAATGAAGGTTAAAATCCCGACCCGGCGGGGAATCGAACCCGGGACCCTCTGAACCGAAGGCCAGTACGCTGACCATTCAGCCAACGAGTCGGGCTGTATGAGTGGTGCCGAGTGATGACATTCGGGGAACAACTAGTAAGTCTGAGGGTTTTGAATAAACTTCGTTATTTTAGGAGCCTAAAATAAACTCTCAAGTATGAAGAAATAGGTTCTAAAAATATATTTCAGGGAGCTTCAATTTTACGTATTGTAACAGGCAACAATTAAAATACCATTTATATATAGCTTAATTATGACTCTTTAGTGTGAAATTTACGACAAATTATGTCAGAATGTGGAACTAAAAGGACATTGCTGGAATTTTGTAAAAGTTATATACAATATGGCAAGAAGAACAGAAATGCTACCTCAGTACCTATTCTGTGGAGAAAAACGGAAGAAGCACATCTATTAAGAGTTTGTAGGGCAACCGAAGCACTGAAATGAAATGAAATGTCGTATGGCTTTTAGTGCCGGGATATCCCAGGACGGGTTCGGCTCGCCAGGGGCAGGTCTTTCTATTTGACTCCCGTAGGCGACCTGCGCGTCGTGATGAGGATGAAATGATGATGAAGACAACACATACACCCAGCCCCCGTGCCATTGGAATTAACCAATTAAGGTTAAAATCCCCGAACCGGCCGGGAATCGAATCCGGGACCCTCTGAACCGAAGGCCAGTACGCTGACCGTTCAGCCAACGAGTCGGACACCGAAGCACTGAATGTGAGAGTAAAATATCTGGGAAGTAAAGATAAAATAAAAATAGAAAGAGAGAGAATTGTATACAATTGCTAAACTATTAAATAAAGAGTGGATTACATCGGAAAGTAGAGCAAAAAATTTGTATTCTAAAAAGTATGCGGAAAAATGAAATTTTAAAAATCAAAACAAATACAAACGAGAATAATTAAGGGTAATAAGATGGATCAGAGTCATGCGTGTCGTAGAATAATGAATATAATTACTAGTAGGTTAAATATATCAAATGTAGTACTATATAAATTGTTGTAGTGTCGTGTCATTATCTTCTATTCATAATTCAGCCGTTATGTAAGGCATGTTGTTAATGGTGCGATACTCCAAAAGACTTGTGACACAAGAGTAAGCATTCAATAATCTCAGGAAAGGGAAGATACATGTTGTCCTATACTCCGCACGGCCTTACTTCTAAATTGAAGTTTCGCAAAACAAATGAGCATCGCCTTACTTCTGTTGCCAGCGCGCTACGCCCGCGAGAACAGCTGATGCAATATGACCGCGGTAAACAGCCCTTTTAAATTGTAATACATACTCAGAAAAAGGAATGAATATGGATTGAAACAAATTCACAAGAACTACACTTTCTAACAATATTTGGCACTGAAAGAGAATATATTATTAACAATAAAAGAGAATGGGGAAATAACACATCATTAACGGCTAATGGCTGGCACAGAAAGGAGGTTGTGGCCTACAAAGGGAACACTCTACTGATCTCAGAGGTACTGGAACCCTCCAACAATATGAAAAACACACTGAATATTGAAGGAAAATGCAAAGGATCGCGAACCGTACCGAATACCACACATCGCTAAGCGAGATAGGTTAACCACTTGGCGAATGTAAATATTAGAGTTGGCAACTAGGTTTCGAGATCGTGCTCAGCCGATATAAATCGATATGAATGGCAGCTTGGGATTGGTTGGATGTCTATGCTTCAGCGCATAACCACCAGACAGAGCCAAAATCTGCTAAAACGTCAATTTAGAAGTAGAGCCGGACGGAGTATAGACAATATAACATTGTTAACGTCTAGGACAAAATCAATTATATTTAGTGTAGTGATAGTCAAATAATTATAAGAGGAAAATATAATGCATGTATCAAACTTTAATGAATTGCAATTAAAGAGTGCTCTGCTCCTAGTGTCAAGCTATGCGGAACTAGGGGATATGAGTATTCCATTCTATTCTATTCCATTCCACAACCTATTTCACTCACCTCTTTGCTGCAAACGTTACAGAATATAATTTTACCATCCGATGTGAAATGGGGAAACTCATGTAACCACTGTTTAATTAAAGACGACTTGGAAGCTGACACTTTCGGCATAATTCACACACTGAACAAACGAACAACAAAAATGTTCTCACATAACGGAATGAGGAGTTTTTTTTGTTTCCAGCAGGTCAATGGGCGTTTCCCGCCTCGTGACACACAAACTACGGGCGTGTTTACTGCGGGAGGTCCGTAAGGACTTCCAAGGAGTGTGATTTACAGCTTTCCAATTGTAAGATTTTTTTGTTAAGTACTTCAAGAAAATGCCGTTCAAGATACTTACAATGAGTAAGCAAATATTTCAATTTTTCGGAAGAAATGAAAAGCTTTTTAATCGATTTAGGAAAAAATTAATTTTAGGAATGTAGGCTAATATAGGTTCTAACGTCAATTTAGGCATTTTAGGCACTATAGGACACGGTTTCTAACCTTATAAATACCTTAATTTTAACATATCTTTTCAGGAACAAAATAGATTTTTACTTAAAATTCGAGGTCTAGTTTTATGAAGGTTGTTACTCATAGGGTCAATCAGGCCGAAATAGCACTTTAAAGCCCAGTGAAGAAAGCAATGGGAAACTACCTCCTCCTCATCATGCCTACTGCACATCGTCTTTGTGGCACCGTCAGTTTTTGCTGTTTCCCTATAATCACGTGGGCTTCGGTGGTACTATCTGAAGATAGAAACAGCCCCCGGCTTGATAGCATACGGTTTTAGAAAACAAAAAGGTTCGGTCCACCGGAACATGCCGGTGAATCTGCCAACACGAGAGTGGCATAATTGAACACCTTCAAATGCCACCGAACTGAGTCGAGATGTAATCGGTCAACTCGGGCTTAGAGAGCCAGCGCTGTACCATATGAAGTACTCAGTCTGGCAATAATAATAATAATAATAATAATAATAATAATAATAATAATAGTACCGGGTGGTACACCTTTACGCCGCAATTTTGAATCTTCCGCCAATAAGTACTCCTCTACAGGAGAAACTCTGAACTTTAAAACATGGATCAACTCATTAGTTTCTCAGAAGATGTCACTACCATAAATTTTGTGATTACAAAATTGTCAATACTGTGTGGATTTCAACTTGTTTTGTTTTCCATTAATCAATAAGTGTGGACATTCTCTCATAGATGTCACCGCCTAAAAACTATGATCATGCACCCTGGTGCGAAGTGAAGGAACTTTCCTGAAGAAATTTTGTTTTCATAAGTTTTTGTTTTTACTAAATTTCGTTCTTTCGTGTGTGGGTTGGCAATATTAATCTTTTCTTTCCGCCTGTTTTGAATTGAGCCAATCCAGAATTTCTGTAATTAATTTTTGAACAATCATGTATTTATTCTTCGACTTTGAGTGTATTTACAAGACGGACCAATAAACAAAGAGGGTGTGGCTTGATTATTCATGAAAGGTCTCGAATCTTCCACGAGGGTATAAAAACTGCTGATTTTCTTGTCTCTGGGCCACATCATTAACATTTAGCTTAGTGTATGGACGTGTAGCAGGGGGCGGGTAGCGCCTCTTCCTTCGGGCAACAGCTCTTCAACAAGGTAATGGGCGTTTAATCTTCTTTATTTCTTGCCAGCTCAGCAGTTTAACCCTCGGGAAATGTCCGAAACCTTTTTGTTATGTAACCTATCTCCCTAACATTAAAATTTTGTAAAACTTCACATATCTTTAACTGTAAATCGGGGATAGAGAGTGCTTTACCCTCTCGAGCTCCCCTTCCTTTTGATTTGAGGTGACTACGTTTTCGTAACTGCTTTTCTACTCTTCCTTAATGTGTTAAATTTATTCTGTATACGACTCACCTCCATAGTTTGGGAATAGCCCCTGTTTCATTGGCCTTGCGCCTCTAAGGTTTTAAGAAGTTTCATGTAGGAGTGCAGATTCTCGCCTCCATTCATTTTGTATTTTCGGCCATTAACTTAACCTGTTATTTTTCTACTAAGGTCCAGTAGGTTGGGTACAAGATACCCCCGTTTCACTTGATGTAAGCTGTGCCTAGATGGCAATTGTGTAAGAGTCTGGTATTGCCTTTAATAGGCTGGAAAAATTGAGAGCGGGTCAGCTCTTTCTTGTATTTGGATATGTGCCTCTAGGAGGCTTGACATTGCTAGTTGGGAGCAAGTGCTCCCTGTAATTAGGGGATTTCTACCCTTCGGTAATATGTGGTTGTGAGCTGAGTGCTCAGAAGTGTAAAAATTAGGGCTTGTGGCCCAGATTGTTTGTCTCTAAATCTTGGCTTTCCTGGTCTTGTACCTGATTTAACTTGTTGTTATTGGTTAAAACCTGAAGTTTTATGTGAAACTTGTTAAGTTTTGCTGTTGTCTATATATATAAAAGCAAGTCGGGCTGGAGCGATGTATATATAAATATTTAAAAATGAAAAAAGACGTGAATTAATGAGGCACTTCCAGAAATCTCAGAAATTTGAAACTTGGTACGAGGGAAACTGATGACCCCAGGATCCCTAGAAAAATCGGAAATTCTCAAAATTTCCTGAAGGGGGCACGCTGGGGGGGCTCAAATTTTGGGCTCAGCATAAGAACACAGTCGTATAGTATATAAAAAACTATAACCTATAGGTTTTGTGGGCTTAAAAATTTTCGGGAATTTCCTCATTTTTATCCCCTATCCCCCCAAATCAAGATGGCGGCACAACCTGCTAGACGAGGTAGACAATTGAAATTTGGTGAAATTATAGCTTTTGGTCCCTAACAGACGGAAAAATTCCAAAATGTTCAAATTTTTCACTTTTTACCCCCAAAGATATCGAAATATGGAGGCAATTTTAATGACTGTGCAGACATTCCTTTTGAGCTATTTTTTGGCTAAACGGTAAGTCGTATCACAAAATGGATGGCACAATGTCCCTTCAATTCAGAGTGATCTACAACTTTGGTCCTGTGACATTTTGTCGTATCTCGCTCCCTTATACGTTAAATTTGGCCGTATTTCTGGATTGTTCGTAAATTTGGTGATTTTTACAAGTATATTTCATTGTTTGACACACTTATAAGAATGATAGGATCATCGCGTTAGGTGCGCACATTGGTACGATTACGGGACATATGTGTACCAAATTTCATGATTCTAGCTTATACATAAGTAGGCAAAATGTAATGTAAAATGTTAAAAATGCACCCAAATTTCACCCTATTCACAATTTGAACTCAATTTACCCCCTTAATATGGGTGATACGAGGATATGGTTTTGAAACAAACATTTAGAGGGATAAGTGAGGCGTCTGATGGCGCAAACCGTTTCTTAATATCATAAACCGTTTAGGAGATATGAATCTCGAAGTGGAAGTCTGCACTTTTCAACGTGCTCATGCTTATCCGTCATCTATATATATAAAAGCAAGTCGGGCTGGAGCGATGTATATATAAATATTTAAAAATGAAAAAAGACGTGAATTAATGAGGCACTTCCAGAAATCTCAGAAATTTGAAACTTGGTACGAGGGAAACTGATGACCCCAGGATCCCTAGAAAAATCGGAAATTCTCAAAATTCCCTGAAGGGGGCACGCTGGGGGGGCTCAAATTTTGGGCTCAGCATAAGAACACAGTCGTATAGTATATAAAAAACTATAACCTATAGGTTTTGTGGGCTTACAAATTTTCGGGAATTTCCTCATTTTTATCCCCTATCCCCCCAAATCAAGATGGCGGCACAACCTGCTAGACGAGGTAGACAATTGAAATTTGGTGAAATTATAGCTTTTGGTCCCTAACAGACGGAAAAATTCCAAAATGTTCAAATTTTTCACTTTTTACCCCCAAAGATATCGAAATATGGAGGCAATTTTAATGACTGTGCAGACATTCCTTTTGAGCTATTTTTTGGCTAAACGGTAAGTCGTATCACAAAATGGATGGCACAATGTCCCTTCAATTCAGAGTGATCTACAACTTTGGTCCTGTGACATTTTGTCGTATCTCGCTCCCTTATACGTTAAATTTGGCCGTATTTCTGGATTGTTCGTAAATTTGGTGATTTTTACAAGTATATTTCATTGTTTGACACACTTATAAGAATGATAGGATCATCGCGTTAGGTGCGCACATTGGCACGATTAAGGGACATATGTGTACCAAATTTCATGATTCTAGCTTATACATAAGTAGGCAAAATGTAATGTAAAATGTTAAAAATGCACCCAAATTTCACCCTATTCACAATTTGAACTCAATTTACCCCCTTAATATGGGTGATACGAGGATGTGGTTTAGAAACAAACATTTAGAGGGATAAATGAGGCGTCTGATGGCGCAAACCGTTTCTTAATATCATAAACCGTTTAGGAGACATGAATCTCGAAGTGGAAGTCTGCACTTTTCAACGTGCTCATGCTTATCCGTCATCACGTTGGGTGCGCACATTGGCACGATTAAGGGACATATGTGTAGCAAATTTCATCATTCTAGCTTATACATAAGTAGGCAAAACGTAATGTAAAATGTTAAAAATGCAGCCAAATTTCACCCTATTTAAAATTTGAGCTAAATTTACCCCCTTAATATGGGAGATACGAGGATATGGTTTAGAAACAGACATGTAGAGCGATAAATGAGGCGTCTGATGGCCCAAACCGTTTCTTAATATCATAAACCGTTTAGGAGATATGAATCTCGAAGTGGAAGTCTGCACTTTTCAACGTGCTCATGCTTATCCGTCATCTATATAAATAAAATCGTAACGACCGTGTGTCTGTACATTGATTATTTTGGCGAAATTTCCATACAGTTATCCGTTTCAGGTGTAATAATGACCATCTGCATCATTTTTAGCTTTCGTGTCTGTCTGTTTGTCTGTCCTTCTATAACTTGAAAACTACTGGATATATTTCCACCAAACTTCATATTTAGAATCCACCTGTCCTTGGGTAGGTTTTAGCACAAAAAAATAAAATCGTAACGACCGTGTGTCTGTGCATTGATTATTTTGGCGAATTTCCGTACAGTTATCCGTTTCAGGTGTAATAATGACCATCTGCGTCATTTTTAGCTTTGGTGTCTGTCTGTTTGTTTGTCTGTTGTCTGTTTGTCTGTCATTCTATAACTTGAAAACTACTAAATATATATTTCCACCAAACTTCATATTTAGAATCCACCTGTCCTTGGGTAGGTTTTAGCGCAAATGTCGTTTCTAAATCCCTGAACTGAGTGGGGATTTTTAGGAAACCGTAACCGTGATTTTGCACTCCCTCAATGTATACACAACCGAACTTAATGGAAATCAACCTGCCTTAATGAAAATTAATTTCTAAATTTTTTTTCTCATGTGCATCATTTCGATAACAGGATTTAGTAAGGGAGATATCATTAACGGACCGTTTTTCGGTACAAATCCCAGCGGACTTAACGCAAGAGCGGGTGCGTGTTAAGCGTACTTCTTACAACTTGAAAACTAACAAGATATTTGAACCAAACTTTATATATAGCATCCATCTGTCCGAGGGTACGTTTCCTTGGTGTCAGTTTGTTTGTTTGTTTGTTTGTTTGTTTGTTTGTTGGTCTGTTTGTCTTTCTCTAACTTGAAAACTACTGGATATATTTCCACCAAACTTCATATTTAGAATCCACCTGTCCTTTGGGGAGGTTTTAGGGCAAATATTGTTTCTAAATCCCTGAACTAATTGGTGGTTTATACGAAACCGAAACCGTGATTTTGCACTCCCTCAAAATACACACAACCAAACTTAATGGAAATCTACCTGCCTTAATGGAAATTAATTTCTAAACCTTTTCTTCTCATGTGCATCATTTCAATCACTTACAGGAAAGATAGTATGATCAAACTCTACACGAACATTGGCCCACCCAGTACCCATATGTGAGCCAAATTCTATGTCACATAATTATCCGAGAAGTAATGCAATGTAAGATATTCTTACACAAATTTCAACCTATTCAACGTTTCTGATTCAATGTGACCCATGAATAGATTAGATGCGAAAAAATATCATAGGACCAACCATTTAGATCGCTAAATACTGCGCCTTACGGTACAATCCTTTGTCGATATGACGTACCGTTTAGCAGCAGTTAATCTGTAAATGAAGGTCTGCAATATTGTAAACATTTATATACTTTCGTATGTCCATCTGTATATATTCGTTGATGTCGATTTGTAGCGATCGAGAAAGGGTGTGTCTGCTATTGTAATCAGTACTCCCTACACCGACTTTGACTGCTGGCAGTAGGAATGGGGTCCTTCTCCAACTCCTGTGTAACTGGCATTAGTAAGGAGGGCCTACCATTTTAACGAATAATTCACTTTTCGATTTGTCTTGCAGAAGGCAAGGGATCATGCAGTTTTGTTCGAAAGTCCCCTACTCTATTGTGTGTGGCTCTAGGCCAGGGTGCCCGCCATTATAAACAAATGTTCCAATCTAAAATGTGACTAGCATTAGGCATAGTGGCCTGC
The DNA here is from genome assembly GCF_040414725.1 of Anabrus simplex. Classification (NCBI taxonomy): domain Eukaryota; kingdom Metazoa; phylum Arthropoda; class Insecta; order Orthoptera; family Tettigoniidae; genus Anabrus; species Anabrus simplex. Next base: position 585,873,487 of record NC_090265.1, on the reverse strand, counting down.
TATTTTCATGGAAACTCACTAATTCTGTGTGACTGGCAGTAAGCTGGCTGGCAGCAGTAAAAAGGGACTGTCATTATAATGATAACTGCACAACTCAATTTTGACTGGTGGTAGGGAAGTTGCCTGGTATTATAATAAAAACTCCTCAACTGTAACCTGTCTGAAATTAGGAAATGGGTCTGCCATTGTAACTAAGACTCCCCAAATCGATTGTGACCGCGCAGTAGGCATTGGGGCCTGAAATTATAATGTAAACTTGCCAACTCGATTGTGAATGGCAGTAGGCAAGTGAGCCTGCCGTTATCATCACAACTCCGCAACCCTCACTTTACATTGGAAACAACGTATGTGGACCTCCCCATGCTATTTATCGGATAAGGCTAAGAGACATGCAATTTTAAAACAATCTCATTTGCTGCACGCACAGTCTTTACGTCGATATCCGTGTACAATGTAGAGTACCGTAGCGAAGCACGGGTACATTTGCTAGTTGAAAATATAACCTTTAATGCAATTTTAATCAATATCTCTGCTTTGTAGTTAGACCCATTCCAGCCCGCACCTTCTTTCACCTCTGCATTCCACAGGTAACCCCGTAACAACAACATCAACATCAACAACAACAACAACAACAACAACAACAACAACAACAACAACAACAACAATAATAATAATAATAATAATAATAATAATAATAACTGGCCGGGTTTTCCTGTCACCATGATAACAGAAGATGTACAGTCAGCGACTCAACACCAAGGGATGTGTGATCGGCGTGAAAACATAGGACTCGGCGGCAAAGTGGGACATGATAGAAGAGAAAAAAGAGAAGAAAGTCAATCAGCGCTATGCTGAAAGATCGGAACCGAACGTATGAGAAATATAAGTTATTCTTTCAGCTAATTTTAAGCCATTCCCTTATGGATTAAGACAAGTAGCTGTCCGACTTTTATAATGTTGTCTATTTTATTCATGTACTTTGTATATTTTGTTGGCAATAGAGTCTACTACGGCAAATATTTCAATTTTTCGGAAGAAATGAAAAGCTTTTTAATCGATTTAGGAAAAAAATTAGTAATATAGGCTAATATAGGTTCTAACGTCAATTTACGTCAATTTTCTAACGTCAATACTACGGCTGAAACAGACTATAACTGTAAATACTGAGGATGATCGCTTTCTGTTACTACATAAACGAACGGAATGGAACTGGCAGCCCGAACTGTGAGGGTCAGTGTGCCTAAACAGTGAACCCTTGCCGTAGCTGAGAGTAATGACCAGATCTCCGGAACCCAGAATTGGGTAAGTCACGAAGTAGAACAGTGTTGCAACAGCCTGATAATGTTAATTTCAAAGAATCTTGCACTGTGAAAGGTTATAACAGAACAAACTGACAAAATGTTATTTTCGTGTTACGACTGATTGAAAATCCACAGTTCCAGCCCTTCAGGCAAGCAACTCAGTGTTAAAAACATTCTAGGGATATGAGCTACGAATATTAAAGTAAATATAATAAAGTATGAGAATATATTCTTTATTTATTCCTAAAAATTACAATCATTTTCTTAATCATCGTTATCCTTTCGATTAATTAGCAGTTTGCCTTTTTCTACCACTACAAGCGCTAATGTGAGTCAATGCATTGTTTCACTTAAGCAACACTACGAGCGCTAATGTAAGTCAACGCAGAGTTTCACTTAAGCCCTTATAACTACATTCGGTGTGGAATTTAAAAAAATCAAAAATACCTGAGGGCATTGAACCAAGGAACACATTACAGACATAATTATGTAAGTTTATGTGGCTATGATTTGAATCAAAAAGAAAACTGGTACAGAAACAAGCGATTTTAGGCTGTTTTTTCGGAACTGCATTTAGGCCGGAAATGATTTTAATTTTTTTTTAGTCTGATAGAGCTCTCCAAGACTCATAATGTGAAATATTTTTCGGGCTCTTTAGCCCTTCAACTTTCGGCACAATTAAGGAAATTGCTTGTCAGTAAGTATAGAAGAAAACTCTGATTAGATATAAAGACTTTATTTACACTCAAATGAGCGTAGGAGGAGTAGGTCTTTTTCTTGCTCTTGAAGAGTTCCAGAGTGTTCCTATTGTGGACATGGCTTACCCTTTAAAAGTTTGTTGGTCCAAAAGGCAAACGCTCGTTGCCCCTTAACTGAATTACGTGAAGCGTTAATTATATTTCCCGCTAGTGGCTGATGGTGAGAATCCGACATGCACCTAATGGTATGGGACACCTCAGCTTCAAACGCTCGGTGAGAATGGAAATCAAAAGTCAAAGTTCGGCTGTGTCAGTAATTAGCTTTCTCTCACTCTACATAATCTGACTGCTTTCTTCGTCTTGCCTAAAGCAACCGTGAGGCCCGCTCATAAAGAGTAGGTTAGGTTTTCGCCTCCTACATTGAAGACTGATGGATCGAAGAAAGAAAAAAAGAAAGAAAAAGAAAATAGGAAGTTCAAGATCCCATTTTCGCCTGCCAAGGCAACTGCTACCCAGCCAGACTGCCTGCAGATACTGAAGTGCCAAGTGGTCAGTGCGTCGACTTCCTAACACGTATTACGAAGCTTTCTTGATTGGGTCAGACACTCCTTTGTTGGTCCCATGAGGCTCATTCAACTTTTACATCCCTCACTACAGAATTAAAATCCCTGTAACGGTCAGGAATCGAACCCGGAGGACTTTAGGTATGAGGCAGGCACGCTATCCATACACTACTAAGACGGGAATCGAACACAGGTCGTAAAGTAAGTACGATGTATACTCATTTAATGACACATTACAGAGCAAAATCCTAGTACTGCATCTCCCCTTAAACGCATTTTTTTGCTATTTGCTTTACGTCGCACGGACACAGATAGGACTTATGGCGACGATGGGACAAGAAAGGCATAGGAATGGGAAGGAAGCGGCCGTGGCCTTAATTGAGGTACAGACGCAGCATTTGCCTGGTGTGAAAATGGGGAAAGCACGGCAAACCATCTTCAGGGGTTCCCACAGTGGGGTTCGAACCCACTATCTCCCGGATGCGAACTCACAGCTGCACTCTCCTAACCGCACGGCCAACTCGCCCGGTCCGCTTAAACGCAACAGTAGTTGAAGGGCGTTATACACATTGGAAAGTCGACAAGATTCACCCGCTTATTACGCTGTCTTTTGCAGTAGTTTTCTTGTTGGGTCGCTGAACAGGGGACATGCAACGCCTTTGTAAAATACTCCGTTTATTATGCTCCCCCCTTAAGACGTACATTTTCATAGCAATATCTTCTGTTTAATTTTAAAGAAGAATATATTCGATATGAGGATAAAAGTAAACTCTTATCTTCATACCAAGGTGTTGCAGCTCTCTTCAGACACACCTGCAATGGAGGTGCGCTGCATGTACCATTTCAACCACTGCCATTTCTAAATATCTGGCAGTACAGGGAATTGAACCCAGGCCCCCGAGACCGGCAGCTAATAACACTATCCGTTACGCTACGGAGGCGGACATAATGAAGATGGAGAGAGATCAATGTATAAAATGATGATACAACTTCAAAGTAGAAGTTTAATTAATAAGTCTGTTCGACTTTTAAATCCTTACATGATTTGAGTTCAGACCGGCGTAAGCCAGGTCCTCTAGAAGTAAACGTCAAATTAAACGTCCTTTTCTTCTTCTTCTTCTTCTTCTTCTTCTTCTTCCACAGCCTAGCAGGGTCGCGGGCACGAACTGTGTCACACATGTAGACCTAATTTTTTTACGGCCGGATGCCCTTCCTGATGCCAACCCTATGTGGAAGGATGTGGTTTTTCTGACGTTGTTGTTGGTAAGGTGATGTGCTGTGTGTATACGCAGGGGAGCGTCTTGAGATAATAATAAACCGATAGTTCCTGAGTCAGATGAATTAACCAGACGCCGTTAAAGTCATCGTCCTAGAACGGGAACAGAACCCCGGGCCCCCTGAATTGAAGCCCTAGACGGCATAGCTAGATAGAAATGATAAAATAAAAAACGTTACGTTACAGATTCTGCTATATTTAAGAGCACCAAAAGCTGATTGCATCTGGCCTGCCAGTGCCCGCTGAACATCTATTCTCGCCAGCTACTTACAGAACGAGAGCAAAAACCTGAGATTTTCAAATAGGCTTAATACAGGAATACTAAATCTGTTCTCAAAATCGGGAGATATATCTCTGCGATCAGGAGAGAGGGAGGGCCAAAAATAGGGAGTCTCTAGCTTAAATCGGGGGAGTTGGCACGTCTGGGTGTAAGATATCAGGAATTTCAACCAATCAACATCTGTCTATCGCCACTATTTTATAGCTTTCGTGTCATCACTCTCATTTAACGGACCTACATGGCCTTGTTTTTACGTAAACTCATCACATTAGCGTAATGAAACATCTTCAATGACATGTGACCACAGACCGAACAATCGGTGGGGCGTAACTGTGATATTCTTATGAAGCCGACACATTGGAAGACTGTGGTCCAAAGAGTTTAAATATAAAAAATGTATGTTTCGGTGACGAAAATTTTGCTCTCTATACAGGTTATGAATACCTATGTATTTGAATTGTTTTATATTTATGCACCTTTCTTCTTCTTTTCTTCTTATTGCTTATTTCATTTTTAGTTACTCACTAAATAGTCAAACTATGCTCTGCTCGAGCTACAGATTCAATTCCTTTTCGGCACTTAACTTTCAAACCTGAAAGTGGTGTCCTTTTGCAGTTCGCTGCAATCTCTTCAACATAAAGGATGACCCAGAACTGCATTAAAGTTGACGAGGCAATAGACCTACCTCACGGAATATTGAAAGCAACGAGGTACGTTGGACTGGAATAAAACTACAAAGAGGTTGGGTGGGTAAGACACATACGTGCGCGCCGCTAGCCAAAAAACAAATGTAGATTAAATGTGTTCTGTTATGGAGATCATTCGGAATAGGGAATATGTCCATATGAAGGATTTTTTTTTGCTTCAAATGATCATTCCTGTCATGTCGTTGAATACTGATCATTCCTCCTAGGACATCTGTATATAAGACTATTACGATAATATTGACATACCTATGAAAAAATATTAATGGAGTTCATGTAGCTGATTCATTTATTTGAAAGCATCTCTCTAGTTTGATCATCAGATCAAATATTTTCCAATAATACGAAACTAAGAAATGGCCTGTCTCCTTTTCTCCGGAACAGACGACATCAGCTTCCTTTCATATCTAATTAATATTCGTTTCATATCGCACTTTCCAATCTTTGTATTCTTATCTCGTTGCGTAACGGAGTTAAACATTCTTTCTCCTGGGAAGTAAAGGCACAAGTATTTGTAGCACTCCAGTTATTCTACGAATCTGGTCATAAGTTTTCCCTCACGAAAGTGATTGCGATAAATATCTGTCGGTATAAGACAAGATATTCTCATAACGTACTTCAGGAATGCATTGCACTCTCTCTGTGGGTGAGGTGGCAATAAAAGGCTACTTCTTGAGTTGAATAAAAGTTTTCCTAGTCTGACACTGTGGTCCGATTTATTAATAGTCTACGTTGCTATGTGATACTGTTTATTTTAGTTCATTGTACAAATCTGATTAAACGGTAGAAGAGTATCGTTAGGAAACAGAAGATTAGAGGTATGCGAAATTTCTTCAATAAGAAACTGACATTTGAAGCCAATAATCTACTCTATAAACCATGGGATCTCGAACTATTTACGTGTCGCAGCACACTGTTTCATCTTGTGGAATATTTTGGTACACTAATCTTGCTTTAGAAGAATTTCGAACGCTACGGGGAAGTCCTGAATGATCACGAACCCTAGCGGAATGTATATAAACTACTGGAACACTCGAGAAGCATGTGGATCGCACATGACCTATCTACACTATGACAACGACGTATCTGTAGGAACAGGGTTTTCTGGTATCGACTACATTAAAATAAGAAACTAATCGGAGAACGTAGGCCATTCTAAAAAGGCAGAAATTGAAGAGCAAGAACGGAAAATTCTCAGGGAGATATACAGCCTGACGCAATAAAATGGAATGTGAATCAAGAGAACTTCAGACCTCTACAATCGATCCGATAGTTTCACTAACATCGTACTCAAGAGACGTTTGAAATTCTACGGATATATCTACAGAATGAAAAACAACAGATTCCCTAAAGTATTATTATACTCAACAAAACTCCAAGACGGATTGTCTAGAAGAAACAAAAGAATACCTAAAAATGAATATCAAAGAAGATATTAGAAATCGCAGAGCCTTTTCCACATTATTAAAAAGGAACAACTTTATAGGGAAACCTATAATAAAAATTGGTAAGAAATCGTCAGAAGAATGCAAGAAACAACATTGAATTCATGAAGAAATTTTGGGAGGACAAGACGACGAACGCCATCAACCCAACTAACAAGTTCCAGCGCGCTCTTTGAATAATAATAATAATAATAATAATAATAATAATAATAATAATAATAACAGATGGCGCTGGACAGAAACACGTCACTGATGCCGCATGAGACCCACGTACGGTATAAAAGGAGCTGTCGTGAGAGAGGGCGTCAGATGAGCCTGCATGTTGACGCTACCAGAAAAGGTACTGTTAGTGAAGCTTTGGTTACTCTATTTTGGTGTCAATTAAACCCCATGTCATACCAATCATGTGTGCCAATTATCACCTCTCTCCCTCAAATATTCTGTGAATTATTGCCTCGTCAAATGTAAACGGACTTTTGGATCACCCTGTATATTGCCAGAACTTAGCCCAATGAACTAAAATTCATTTGTGGTTTACAAGTCTGGTAGTATGGTGCCGTGAATCAAGTAGGAGAACGTGTGATTTATCACGACACATGCGCGCACAGCATGTTTATACGCAATGGAGGACTCTCGCATGACGCCATAGCTTCTCTCCAGAATTTCAACACGCGGAGACGCAGTTACATCCTTGTGAGCCAAAGCCAGATATTTCCATCAGTTTATTTTATAAAACGACGCTCAGAACGACGAGAATAAAATCTGTCCCGTAAGTGTTACAGCACATAAGAAGCCGCCGCCACTGACTTCGCCCTGAAGAGAGTTGTGACATTGAATCATTCAGGTTTCTCTGTTTAAAGAGTCTTGAACACTAACTGACCGGACCGAGTTTCAGCACAGAAACCAAGCGCCTAACGAAATTAGCTACACCGCCAGTCACCAGGAGGTTAACATAGAAATGTTGGCATTTTAGGCCTTTCGTCCATCGGTGCAACGCAACGCAACGCAACGCAACGCAACGCAACCCATCTTAAACCCAAACTTCTTTAGGACAGTTGTACGAGAGTTGCGTTAAACTTCTTCGTCCACTGACGCAACTCTCATCTGACAGCCAAATCGAAAGTTTGTCACTCTGCTACAGGAGTCTATAGTCCTACTCACATCCAGTCCGACTCGTTGGCTGAATGGTCAGCGTACTGGCCTTCGGCTCAGAGGGTTCCGGGTTCGATTCCCGGCCGGGTCGGGGATTTTAACCTTCATTGGTTAATTCTAATGGCCCGGGGGCTGGGTGTTTGTGCTGTCCCCAACATCCCTGCAACTCACACACCACACATAACACTATCCTCCACCACAATAATACTCAGTTACCTACACATGGCAGATGCCGCCCACCCTCATCGGAGGGTCTGCCTTACAAGGGCTGCACTCGGCTAGTAATAGCCACACGAAATTATAATTATTATTATTATTATTACTCTCATCAACATATTCAGTGGCAGTTGGGATCTGCCGTTATTATTTTAATCGTTTCATTTAATAAATTAGCTAGGAACTATGTTATAGATCTGCTTTCTTTCAGATATAAACGACTTTAGAAAATTTTAAAATTATGGCGTGTTTCTTTTGTATACAGAGGTGATAAATCGTATTCAATTTGTTAATAAACTGGTCGGGAAGTGTTTTATCCATATTTTTGTTATGCTATATTTATCGATAATAACAGATATTTGAGAAATAAATGTTAGGCCTTCCCCCACACTACCATTTCACTGATACTCAAATACCAATCTTACTGAATTCTGAGAAATGTACAGAAAAAAACTCTTATTTTATACACATAGATACGCTATGCGATTAAACACCCAATAGTAGAATGATATTAAATACTTGCACTTACAATGTAATGTACTTACCACTCGTATCAACTTGTTTGGCTACAGCTTTCCATGCCTTTTCCTGAACTTTCTTGTTTGAGTATTCTGGCAAACTATCGTTGAAGAAACAAGGGGTGCTTTTCCACTTCTTCTACGAGTTGTAGGCTATACACAACTCCTGATCATGATCTGGTGTAATACAATAGAATTATACGAGTGGTGAATTATGAAAACTAGCAGGAGCGTCCGACTCGAGTCGCGCAACGCAGCCGTTTGTGAGTAGGTCGTTCGCGAGTTGATCGACAAGTGCGTTGCAGTCGCGCAGGTGGACGAGGACTGTGCACTTAACAGGGGTCCGACTGTGAAACGACTCCCGTCCAACGCTCATGTGACTCATTTAGTCTGATCGCAGTTGCGTTGTACCGGAGGACGAAGGGCCTTATTTGTTTTAGTCGTATACTGCATGGATCCAAAAATGTAATTTAAAAACCAAGTTTCTAAGAAATTATTTCAAAAATGAGTAATTTTTCGCCTTTCATGAAGTGGGTCACCTTTTCTCTTGGGAGATATCGTCAAATAAAATCTTGCTCTACTTTGCTCTACTGAAATCATTCCTAGTGTTTGGTTTATTTCATCCACGATGTAAGACAAGTTATTGCGGATGACGGGAGAGAAAGGTTCAAATTGCAAACAAAGTTAAGCTACAGTGAAAACATACAGAACACATTTTAGAAGTGTAAAAGAAAAGTTTACCGAAGACTAATTCACCCTGAATGATCTTTAAGCCAAGTCTGCGGGGTTCGGAAAAGTTTTTCGGGATGGAAAAGCAAACTGGAGTTCACCAGATACGTGCGAAGCTAGTCACACCTGGAGAAATCATTACAAGAATCATTTAATACCATGTAACTCCGTCCCTGCACTTGATAACCACCTAGATTCGGTTAGGAAGTGAGTCCACAAGATTGTACAGGTACATCGCATCCAGGTTAAGCTGCTTGCTGAGGATTTCATCACGCAATTCCACCAAATTTCGGGGATTTTACTCGGCATTTTACCCGCTGTTTCAACATGTTCCACAGATTTTCAATGGGGTTCAAGTCAGGTGATTTTGCAGGCCAATCGAAACGTAATAGGGTAGGAGAGTGTTCATAACACTAGTCGCATATCTACGCTTAGTATTATTTTTTTTTTTACACATATATCTTTATTCCCCACCGTAGTGTACACCATCGGCTTACAGGCAATAAAGACAGACAGAGCGAAACAAAGGAAAACAAGCAATAATAGCAACTACATCTCTCTTAAAACTACTTAACTACATTTACTACTTCTACATCTACTCAGTATCATCCCACACGTACGCGGATAGCCAGCACACATGCAGGACGATACCGCACTACTAACTACCCAAAGCCCAACCCCTGACTACCACCTAAAAAATAATATAAAAAAATTAATTAGACTGGTCGCTGCAACAGCCCTGGCATGGAACACACGCCCACCAACCCGTCTACAGCAGCCACCAGCCTTGCCACGTGAGAACTGGTATCGTATCTCACCGACCCTCGCTGACAAACACTGTGTTCCTTTCCTTATCATGTGTTACAAGCCACCCTGGCTGAAACCAGACCCAACAGGTGGCCTGCAACACACTTCCGCTATGTACGTCACACATACTCTTGTCCATTGTCAGCACACTACCTTCCCTATCCTTTTCATTTCCGTGCAGACATGCTCAAGTCTAACTTCTTTGGAGTGGGGGCAAGTCCCCCACCCCTCCCTCTTCCCTTGATAGCTTAGTATTATTTGATTGCGTCCTCTGTGTCCCCAATTCGAATCCTTGTACTACAAAAAATGTAAGAATGGTAGGAATAGCTACATGGTAGGTTACATGTAGATCACCTCCATTGGGATGTGCCTGAAAAGAGATGCACTAACTCAGGACGAGGACACGAGTTTATTAATGCAATTATGTAAACCTTTCTTCAATTATTCGGTAGATTATTCGACAGCGTCACCATGTAGGTACCGGTACTCTAAATTATTAAGTGCAGGGGAATGATAAAGACGATGTGTCTATTTCTCACAGGGAGTAGCAACCGGTATAAACATTTCGTTATTTCCTAAGTGCCTTCTCGTGTTGAAGAACATTGCGAAATTTGTGATAAAACATTTTCAAGGTAGCTGAGAAGATCCCGAGGGCCAACAACAACATTCCACCGGCAGCGTAGTTTACAGAGATCTTGTCTGAAGAGGAGTGGCGACAAGCTGGGTGCAGTAGCCAGTAACTACCAAAATATGACCATTATACAGGCGACAGGCGATACTGTTTAAAAGCAGGGTGATAAAGGGGCCGAGACTGCCATTCTTTCCCTTACAGTTTTATGAGACAGTTCAACAACACGCTATTAACAGAGAGGGGAGAAAATATTGTCACAGGCTACTTACCAAGACGGCCAGGTTTGAATCTCTGCCATTGCAACTTTTTTCATCTATACTTTGACTAGTCATATTTTTTCCAAACCTTAAATTACTCTATACCATCCCACTTCCCCAATCAGTCTACTTGTATATAAAACCTTCCCGCTACAGACCACCCAGCCCTTAAAATTTAACTTGTCAGTCACTCCTAGCGAACGAAGCCACTTCTTCGCATGTTCACGTATATCGCTTCACAACGACTGAAGTAAATATTCTTCTGAGGGGGAGACACCGTGAACTTCAATGTATTGTCCGGTTTGATGCAGTTCTCCACATTATCCTACCCTAGGCCAATCCCTTCATCGCTATATAAAACTAGATGTGGGATTACTGAAGTGAAAGAGCATGTCACTATGATACGAACTCTGCGTAAAGATGAAGGTCCCAAGGCTACGGTCACAATATCAACAGTCACGTAGAACTACTAGCTTTCTTTGATTTCTTCAGCCGTATTACTACTACTACTACTACTACCAATAATAATAATAATAATAATAATAATAATAATAATAATAATAATAATAATAATAATAATAATAATAATTCATTTGCTTTACGTCCAACTAACTTCTTTTAAGGTTTTCGGAGACGCCGAGGTGCCAAAATTTTTCCCCGCAGGAGTTCTTTTACGTGCCAGTAAATCTACCAACACAAGGCTGATGTATTTGAGCACCGAACTGAGCCAGTATCGAACCTGCCAGCCATATTACTTTGCTTGTCCGAGCGGCACTTCAGTCGGCCTCACGATTGAAATCTTGCGATTTTTACCAACAAACACTTTTTAATTGAATCTTAAAAATCCCCCTATTCTTCCTCTTTCAAATCCCGTTATCAATTTTTCCCTAACGCCATTTTTAAACCTCTAAATGCTGAATTTAAAGAGTAGCGGCACGGCGTTTATCGAGCAAGCACACACCCCCTTTCTCTCAACACAGTACTGACTTCGAAGTTCTTTCGGACTACCATTTCAATAACCCCACTGGAATACATTTACCTTGCAGTAGGCCTACGCTGTGTATAAGAGGAGAACGAAGTCTGGGGGGCGTAATTTACAGTCCAGAACAGTTTTAATGCAAGTATATTTCTTAGAACTTTTAATTGCATTTTTCAGCTTATTCTTTTTCTTCCGCTCTTCCCACAACTGTGGGGTCGCGGGTGCGAACTGTGTCGCACATGTGGATTTGGCCATGTTTTACGGCTGGATGCCCTTCCTGACGCCAACCCCATATGCAGGGATGTAATTGCTATTGCGTGTTTGGCAGTGCAGTGTGCTGTCCGAATATGAAGAGGAAAGTTTTAGGAAAAACACAAACACCCAGTCTCCGGGCCAGAAGAATTAATCAGACGCGATTAAAATCCTCGACCCGGCCGGGAATCGAACCCGGGGCCCTATGAACCGAAGGCCTCAACGCTGACCATTCAGCCAATGGACTGCATTTTTCAGCTCATTGCCGTGTATAAAATGATCATTGTGACATTTCTTTTCAGATTCACCTGAAATTTTCTGATAAAGTTTCAGTATGTACAGGAGTTAAAAGTAGTTCTGCGTTTTATTATCGGTTGAATATTATCCTCATATTTTTGTTCCTGAAGGAGAGTTTTGCCTATTGTAGGAATAACGAAAAACTGCAAAGCGTATATCTCCAATGGTTTATACCAGACTGCAAAACCCAGAGTTGTTATTAAGTATATGAGTATTTGTGGCAATTCTGTCAAATTATAACCCAAAAATAATTAAAAATGTGCCACAAAGAGCATTTTCCATTGAACATATACAAATTATTTGCAACAAATTAACTAAACAAATTCAATTTTTTTGTGGTGCTCGATCTTAATATATGCTTGTATTTTAAATTTGGTTGTGATACGTGGTAAATTGTAGAAGTTCCAAATGACTCCCCTTAAATGATTCCCGATCAAACAACAGATCAAGGTAAACAACCTTGAGTATAATAATGGCGTGTAGTCTCTTGAGAGGCCAAGTGCCGTATAGGCGACCTGCACATCTGTGAGGATGGGTCCTACCTATGTCTAATTCTAACGCTGAAGACGACACACACACACACACACACACACACACACACACACACACACACACACACACACACACACACACACACACACACACACACACACACACACACACACACACACACACACACACACACAGCCCCCTCCCCCCAGCCACTGGAATTAATCAATGGTGGCTAAAATCCCCGACCTGACCGGGAATCGAACCCAGGAACCCCTGGACCAAAGGTCAGCACGCTAACCATTTAGCCATGTAGCCGGACGCATTCTTCAATAACCTGCGAATTACACTCAGGGCCTCTCGGTAAGAGGAAAATACGGAACTTTTTGCATTATTATTATTAGTTGAGAACAGGTAACTGAAATTCTATAGGCATTGTGTAGGCCGGAATCATAAATTTAAAAAATCACCTGCTGGTATTTTGTTGTACGGTTATTCAATGATCACTTCCCTCATACTGTTCGGCATACGAAGACGGGTTTTATTTCGCTGATAACTAATCAAACGAGTTACTGCATTTCTTTGAGGCAAACTACAACCTTATTCCGTACACGAGCAATTTCTTCTCTAACGATTGGCGTTGGTGGTATTATATAACAGCATATTATTGGTCGTATTACAACTACCACTTTGTGGGAAAATATGACTTAATGATAATATGTAGTAACAGTTGTATTTAAATGACCAATAACAATCTGATTTCTTCCATTATTGGTTAAATAACTTAACAAGAGTATAAAGTGCAAGTTAATTTTCATTTTTACCTATTGTTCTCGTTTCTTTGTAACGGGTTTTCTGAACTGATTATTTAATACTAAGCCCGTTCCATTCCATCGTTTTCATACATGTTACAAAGCAAGGTTAAAATATTGCAATATTTTCGACCAATAAGGCAGAGGATCGTTAACCAATCACGAAGCAGCAGAGGTAGAACAAGTTAATCGCTTTTAAAAACTGCGTGTGAATGACGTCATTATCATTCCAGTGCTGTTGCATATTGTCGAAAACGTGACATGCTGTGGTAGTGACATCTCTGTGACATAGACGGCTGGAAAATACATTAGTGGAGCGGAGTAAACGCCTGTCGATAAAAACCGGCCACACGAACCCAGTCCTATGATATTCGGTCACAATCACCACACGTGCATGTGGTTGCCCGAAACCATACTTTTAAATTTTCTGAAAGAATTTTCAAATTCTTCGTTTTTAGTGAGAATATAATGAGGTTATACCCTGCTTTTGAGACTGGTACGAAGTACGATATTATGTTGTACGATACTGGCAAAACATACGATAATTTTCAAACCCGTTGAATAATTGAGTTATGGGAACATTTCTCAGAACTTATACAGGCTGTATCTGTGATGATGTCACAAACTTTCATGGATGATGAAGGACGGCAAATGGATCTATTTGAGATGAGGAACCGTAGTCCGGAAACGTTTGGGTCAAAAGTTATTAATAATCCAAGTTGTTTAGTGTCTATTCTTAACAGACGCCGGGGTGTCAGAATTTCGTCCCGCAGTAGTTCTTTAACCCGCCGGAAGCCAACGACATGGTGTTGTTCACCTTTTAACACCCTTAAAATCCACCGACCTCAGTCGGGTTGGAACTAGTTAACTTGGGATTAGTAGACCAACGCCGTATCCACTACACCACTGCGGCCGTCAGTCAAAAGTTAAAGCAAAATCAGTCCGATACCTCCGACTGTACTGTACACTACATGTGCGAAGAGTACAATAGGGGAGACAATTCTGGCGAGCAGGAGACTAGAATTTTGCTTAACATTTCACTCGATCGTTTCCGGAATATGGTTCCTTATCTCAGATTGATCCATTTGTCGTCGTCCATCATCCCTGGAAGTTTGTAACATCATCACGGATACAACCTGTATAGCAGGGCTTCTCAGGGTGCATGCACTGTGCACGGTGCAAAAGACGACTTGGCTTGGTTGACCAGAGTGCAGACCCCCCACTCCTCGATTTGGAGCAATAGCGCTTACTCTCTCTTTCCTCACGCCTGTCTCCCTCTGCCCCGCTTGCGCTGTAGCGCTCCAAATCCGGGCTGAGTTGAGCCGAGTATAGCCGAGTAGAGCCGAGCTTAGCCGAGTAGCCCAGAGACGAAGCGTTGATCCGAGCCATGCCGAGCGGCATCGATGCACAGTGCACGGAGCTCTTGCGCCTCGATCTACACGCGTGAGATATTGGGCGTTTGAGAGGCCCTGCTGTATAGGAACATATTCTGTGTTGTCGCATACTGTCGGGAACGTGACAGACTATGGTAGTGATATCTCAGTGATATGGAAAAAAGAAAAGAAAAGAAAAGCACGAATAATCGGGTACAAGGGTTAGTACGAAGTACATATAAATGGCTCTTCTACTGGGATTGTGTGCATCATGAGGAAAATAACGAATACTACAGAATGTTTTGTAAATATTATTAATAGTAACTTACCGGTACTTTCTTTTCTTGAAATAGTATTCCATTTTTTTTCTTGGTTCAAATTATAACCTAATTATCCTGTATTCGCAGTAATAGTAATTAATGGCGTATGGTCTCCGGAGAGGCCTGGTGCAGGTCTTTTGATCTGACTCCCGTGGGTGACCCGCGCGTCGTGATGAGGATGAAGTGATGATGAAGACGGCACATACACCCAGTCACCGTGCCAGGGGAATTAATCAATGATGGTTAAAATTCCAGACCCCGCCAGGAATCGAACCCGGGACCCCTGTTACCAAAGGCCAGCACGCTAACCATTTAGCCATATGGCCGGACGAATTCGCAGTCAAGATATCGAAGTAACTGTGCTGAATATTGCTGGTATATATTGATGCTTCTCGATGTCTCTGTGTGAGTAATAAAATATTACTCTATCATATCGACTTCACTCTTTCTTCCGCTCACGCATCCCTACCTTTATAATATTAGTATACCTGGCAGGCAGGAATACCAGTTGAATACCAGCGAACTGAGCCGGGATCGAACCCGCCTGCTTGCACTCAGTTCAGCGCTGTACCGTGCGAGCTACAGAGCCTGCGCAGGAAGATATATTTAGCCAACAATTGGCTATCGGCTACATGTAACTCCCTAACAAAGACTTAAAGGACATATTCAGGTAATCTCGTAAAATTTCATTAATATTGCGTCATAAATTTTAATGAAGTTCGTTTGGAGCGATCTCTCTGTCACCACTCCGGCAGCTTTTACCTCTCAGATTCTGTTATCACCGTATGACAAAGGTTGTAATTAATCCGCTTATATTAGAGCATTGCTTCGAATAGAATTTTCACTCTCATAAGAGCGGAGATATGAGCATTCTCCAACTGCAGGTAGTTCAAGGGAAATTCCTTATTTAGGAAGATTACTTTTTATAATATACAAGGGTTGTTCAATTTAAATATAGACCGGTGTCAATAAATTTATACTGTGTGTGATGATCAGGATAGACAACATACTGATGACAGTTCAGGAGAGTATACACTCCACAAAGAAGGACATTGGCTTCCGCTTGAAGTTCTCCCCACAGCATCGCGAGCGGCTTGATGGATGTTGATAGTCGCAAACGGGAGAGATTTTGGAGCTAAGATGGATCTAAGACCCAAGTGGAAGCTGTGCCACTCGGCCTACATGAGCACAACTAAGGAGCTATCTAACGGTGACAGTGTCGCCGCTCTAGAGATACAAGAATAAAGGTCGAGGGGATTTGACGCGCTGACCACGCGACACCTCGTAGTCTGCAGGCCTTCGGGCTGAGCAGAGGTCGCTTGGTAAGCCAAGGTCCATAAGGCTAAAGCGTCATGGGGTTGGCTTGTTTTGTACAAAATAACAACACAGAGACTCTTCATTTTATATAGACATCACGTTGTTGTTTGAAATTGTAAACTCTCTTCTCTCTACAAAGCTGGCAAGTGGACTGACGACCCAGACGATGATCTTCAAGCCCAGCCATTAATGATGGAACCGTAAGCGTGTTCGCATGGTTTATTAAAAGCACTTTGCTGACAGGAGGCTGGTTAATAACCTTGATCCCTGTACACCCTGTTGTTGCAGATGAACGTGGGCGGCAGACCTTACTAATTACCCTCCCACTAATGTTGCGACACATGTGTGATCTACAGACGGTAATTACCTTCACTACGTCCATACAAATGAGCAAGTCTATCTGAAAACTGCTGTTTTAAAGTGGACCCACCATGCTGCTTTAAAACTTCAAAGAGAAATATTATTTACTGACACGTACTGTCCCTTACCCAATCACTGATCTCAGAGAGACAATTATAGTCTATAAATATGATATAATGAGAGCATTCTACGTTATGAAAGACCCATCTGATTGATATTTTAGGACTAGCGTTTACACTCTAAGCCGCGGCCAACCATATCAACATAGATTGGTATTTATGGCCATTCATCAATACTTCACATCACAGCCTGCACGGTTGCTAGGTAACATCGCATCACACATTTTGTATTGCTAATTTCGTGATGCAAATTCTCAGATTACCCCAGCCATAATATATATTTATGTCAATAGTGTTATTCTTCACATTCTAAAGTTTATGGTAACTATGACGTATCGGGTTGAGTGGCTCAGACGGTTGAGGCGCTGGCCTTCTGACCCCAACTTGGCAGGTTCGATCCTGGTTCAGTCCGGTGTATTTGTAGGTGCTTGAATACGTCAGCCTCGTGTCGGTAAATTATTTACAGGCACATAAAACAACTCCTGCGGGACTAAATTCTGGCGCCTCGGCGTCTCCCGAAACCTTACAGTAAAATTAGTTAGTGGGACGTAAAAACAATTATTATTATTAACTATGACGTACTTCCTCTTCACCAACACCGTAACTATGACGACGGGGGAGTACACGCATCCACTGTACGGCTGTTCATAACACTGTCCGTATGTCGCTTTGGACCCAGTAGGTCCTCTGAGAAATTGTATTCAAGTCCTTGAAATGTAATATTAAAGAAAAATATTGAAGACGAGACGTGTACAACGCATCACAAATGAAGAGATACTCAAACAAGTGGTTGGGCGCTGATCAAAGGTGTGGCAAACTTTATGCAAAAGACGATTCAATAATACAATTCACAAATGGCACATTTTGAAGACAGTTATGAATCTTTCATTTAGTTTCCTTTGAGGAGGTGGGGTGGAAAATGTGTTTGAATATTGAATATTGAATAATAATAATAATAATAATAATAATAATAATAATAATAATAATAATAATAATAATAATAATAATAATAATAATGACTATCCGAAAAATTCTTTGTCGCAACCTCAAAATATGGTATTTGCAAACTTCGGAGCAACTTAGAAATATACACCCACACCGAAAAGATACCAACCGTAATTTGGAAAAGGATAACTTTTTTTGAGGCGCTGGCCTTCTGATACCAACTTGGCAGGTTCGATTCTGGTTCAGTTCGGTGTATTTGGAGGTGCTCGAATACGTCAGCCTCGTGTCGGTAAATTTACAGGCACATAAAACAACTTCTGCGCAACTAAATTCCCGCGCCTCGGCGTCTCCCGAAACCTTTTACGCTCACCTCTTCAGACTGCCAGCTGAAAGAATCTGTAAAAGTTTGTTATCCTACTTCAGAAGTCTCGAAACGATTCCTCCTTGGTTGGTGGAGATCAATAAGGATCTTTTGAAGTATGAAATCACACAAACAGACATTACACATCGAGCACCATTCAAACACAAACTTAGACAGGTTTATTAAGAAGTCCCAACTCGACTGAAGCATGGCCATTCCGATGCATGGAAGAAAGCACACTTCGAAAGGATGAAAAGCTGGTGGGCCCGCAAAGAGACAAACAGTTGAGATCTAAAGGTCCTTATTGGCCCTAACGAAGAGAAGAAGAAGAAGAAGAAGAATGGCGTGTGCCTTCGGAGAGGTCTGGTGCAGATCTTTCGTGATGAGGTCCATGTACGACCTGCGCATCTGTAAGGGTAGGGCCCTACCTAGGATGACTTCCAATGTTGGAAACGGCATACCCACCCAATCAGTTCCCAAAATAGAGGAATTAACCAATGAACCAATCCTCGACCCGGCCTGTAATCAATCCCAGGATCTCTTGGAACAAAGACCAGTAAGGTAACCAGTTACCCACGAAGCCGAACAATGGAATGATTAAGCCAGGAAATTCATCTGACACAGATAATCAAGGAGTTACAGGGTAGGGAAACTGCGAAGAGCTGAAAAGGTTTGTATTAAAAATCGTAGCCTATGAACTAATAACGCAAATAACAATATGTCTGACGCCCAGTGTACATTATATTGATTCATAGGACCACAACAAACAGGGCGTTTCATTAAGGGCATGCACAAATTAAATGAGAAATATGAGGTAGGGAACATAAGCGTACGGAGATATGGGGCTTAAAGATGTCTGGCATTATTATAGTTTTCAGAGATAACTTACAGGTAATTTTGACATAGATTTGTATTATTTACAGGTATTTATTTCATAGTTAACTATACTTGCATTTATTTATATTTATTCAATTACATGTCACTGTACAGTATTAACTGTAAATGACGTAAGAAGCTAAATATAAAAATATATAGCCTATAAATTATTTAGAAAACAGTAATAGTGATAGAAATGTTTAAGCTCACATCTCCTTAAGCTGGCTTCTTGGATCTTAACTAACCCCATGGCACTACAGCCCTGGAGGGCCTTGGTCTACCAAGCGACCGCTGCTCAGCCCGAAGGCCTGCAGATTACGAGGTGTCGTGTGGTCAGCACGACGAATCCTCTCGGCCGTTATTCTTGGCTTACTAGAACGGGGCCACTATCTCACCGTCAGACAGCTCCTCAATTGTAATCACGTAGGCCGAATGGACCTCGAACCAGCCCTCAGATCCAGGTAAAAATCCCTCACCTAGCCGGGAATCGAACCCGGGGTCTCGCGGTAAGAGGCAAGCACGCTACCCCTACACCATGGGGCCGGCTTCTTGGACCTTAAGTTCCCTATTTCCTGTTCAATTTTTGTGCACTTTTACTAAAGCCCTGTGTAACAGGGGAGGTCTTCTTCATGCTAGAAACGGACGTGTCAAAGATGAAAAAAACACTTATGAGAAAATAAAAATGTTCTGAATACAATGGAAATTGAAAATATATTATGATCAAAGTAAACTCCACCTGTACAGATGCAATTCGGTATCAAATATCGTGTTTTACAAACGATGTGTCTTTAAATGTAATCTAAGTACGAAACAAGTTCAAGAAGTTCTTTTGAAACTGAAGAAGGGTTTTAGCAATTCAAATTTTATTATGTTTGTTATAACGGAATCATACTTGCATGAACTCAGATCAAATTCACATATTAAAGGGAGAAATTTGCACGCGGGCTTGTATCTTCAGAATTCCACTTCTTATTAGAGCTGATAACACGGCGCTGCATTTGCATGTCGAACGGAGCGTCTTCATTGAAAATACCTAACTTCTAAATTGAAAGGATCCCTTAACTTTAAAGTGGATTTCTTATATCCCTCACTTCTTCTTTAGTATTCTATCGTAACAGGTCAAAGGTAAAAGCATTAATGGAGTTATTTTATCACGCACAGTAACTTTACCGAGTAACTTCGTTACATGCTTTAAATCCTGTAGCTGTAAGCTTGTATTCTGGAGATGGTGGATTCGAATTACATTACTGGCGGCAGCCCAGAACATGGACTTTCAGTGGTTTTATTTTATCACACCAGACAAATGTTGAAGTTATTATTTAAGGATCCGGCAGCTAAATCATCAGTTATAGTTTTCTCTCCTAGAGTGCAAAGGTATTCATCTTCGTCACATGGTATAAACTGTGTATGCTGGAATTTTGATATGACGCTATTTAGGTTGCCTGTGTTTCAATTTCGACGTTCCATTTTCCTTTAACAGATGGCAGGGAAATAGGATTTCTACTAGGTGATCTGATGCTGTACTTCACCTTATGTTCTCAGGCAAACAACAAATGTGCCACCAGAAATGTTTTACATACCGACATTGTAGGACGCAAGTGCGAATGAACTTCGTTTCACCCTCAAAAAAAAAAAAAAAAAAAAAAAAAAAAAAAAAAAAAAAAAAAAAAAAAAAAAAACGAATGATTGTCTCTGTCGGATTTGAACTCATGATGCAGTATTCCAGAGGTCAACACCTTACCATTGATGCACAGAGTAGGCCAGTGAAACATTAAATAGCTTGCAATAAAAATATTACAGTAAATGGAACAATTGACTTCATCATGATCTTCACACAGCATAGCCTATATAAATAACTAAGCGACCTTTGGCCTCCTTATTCTCAAGTCAATGTCAGATCTATCACTCCACATAACATCACTTCAGAAAAGTAATGCTCGCGTTTATTTTACACATACGTTGTAACGCCATTGGTATCATTGCTAACAGGAGATACAGCACATACTTGATCGACTGTACTCGTAAGCCTGACTTTCGATTTAAATTCTCGCACCCTATATTCCAGAAGGCATTACATGATGTAGAATCATCGAAGACTTAAAGACATCCCTACTCCCATCCACTAGACCAGCAGAAGACATGCTCAATGAGAGAAAACGCAAGAGAGAAGAAATCTGGATCGAATTCTATAGTACAGATGCAATGATTGACAGAGGCTGGACCAAAACCAACCAGAGCATGCGAATCGCCATCACAGGAGTCGCTATTCACGGATTCCACCACAAACTGTGTAAAACAACACACTTCCATGGACGAAGCGTCGTGAGTGAGACAGCGGAGTGAGCGGATGTGCTGAGTAGAGTGCTGAACATGGGCGATTCACTAGTGCAGTACAGGGCAGCTATAGGAAGATGGAATGGAGGAGTGAAATGTGAAAAAGTGAGAGGAGAGATGAAAAATGGGCAAATGAACCAAACAGTCTGCGTGTGCAACTTACGTGACAAACCGTGTGAAAGGTATCACTTCACGTACTGCAATAATCGAACTAGATCATTGAACGAGTGCAGTAAGGAGATCTGACTCCCTTAAAACTTCATGCACATTCATGCGCTGTTAATATATATATTACGTGATTTAGAAGATGCCATAGGTTACGCAGATGACACTGCCATACTAACAGCGGCTAACAGAACATCAGCTGAGGAGACTTTGTTAAAGTCAGCGCTGGAAAAACTAAGGTTATGGTCATCATCCAAAACAGCCACACTCACATCTGTCTGAATATCTACGGCAAAAGAGTCTAGCAGGTTGGGAAGTTTAGATATCTAGGCTGATGGATGACTGAAAAACTGGATCCAGACATAGAGACCAGAATAAGAATTGAAATGTCTCGAGCAAGCTTCCTGAAGATGAGAAGTCTACTCTGCGACTAAAGCCTCTCTTGGAAACAAGATATAAATTTGTAAAAAGCTATGTACACTCAGTACTTCTATATGATGCCGAGAATTGGACACTGAAGAGCAACGTGTTGCGCAACAAAGAATCATTTGAAATATGGCTTTTCATAAGAATGCTTCGCACTTCATGGAAGCATTTCATTTACACATCAATAAAATAAAAAATGACTTAATCGAATGCAGAAAAGTTAGGAAACGTAATCAAGGAAAAATTGGAAGTCAGCGTGGCCGAGGTCGTAGAATGTATTCATGGATAAGAAACTTACGAAACTGGTTAGGACTGAATTCCTACGCCCTTTGGAGAACAGCAAATGATTGAGCCGAGTACAATAGGATTGTGGCCAACCTTCATAAATAGAGAAGGTACCAGAAGAAGAAGTATCTAATTATGTTGTCAAACTCTGAAAGATGTTGCCAGACATTTGACACACCTCATCTTGCATACTGCCAATTCACATACTACAATTTTGTAGACTCTTTCATACCTACATATTTTAGTGAGCTATTAGGTACGGTGCCAGAAACACTGATGGATAGCAGAGAATAGCTTGACTCCACGTATATTACAGGAAGCAAAGATTGTGGAAGGAGAGCTGTAGCTACTTTCCATCATATGGAATCAATATTTGGTTGCAATTAATAATGTATGAGTCGAGAACTAATAACCGAACCGAAGCCTGGCGTAACAGATTTCAGATACTGTACTGATAGGGAAATATTAGCCTTTTTTATACACTCTCTTTGTGGAACTTTGAAAAGAGAAAGTGAATGTATAAGAAATGATTACAGACGCTGACAGTGGCTACAGAGTATAGCACAAAGATATCAAATTTACAAGGATGAAGGTTGCGTTTTAGATTACTCAAGACCTCGTGGCTATAACGTTAAAATTAAATATATGAATACAGTAGATTCTCGACTAACTGAGTTTCCATGTTATCTGAGTCAGATAAAAAAATAATGGTCGTCTTTTCATCAATTCATTGTTTCACGGCTTGCGTCTAACCCCTCTCTTCTAATCGGTACCATCTGACTGAATGAGCAGTGACTACCTTGTTTCGCAGTTCGAGTCATTTGTCACTAACCGCTACTCAATTGCTGCTCACGGCTTGATTTGGCAGTAGACCTACTGTCCGCTGTCGGTCAAATGAATTGGAAAACAAAACGTGTCATGATATCACTAGAAGATTAAGTTTAATGCTATTACCGATTATATCATGGTGAAATTATTATGAATATTACGACAAAACCAATGTAAAAAACAAAATCGGTCGATATTGATGCTTTAAATGCGATCGAAAAAGACGCTGCTCTACGCAGAATGGCAAGACGACAAATCACCGGCATCTTCTCTGAAAGAGGTAGAAGACTGTTAACACCCATTTTACGAAATTACACGCTTTCAGTATACTGTACGCTAGAGTATTATGTGTTTGCCGTTTTTAACTAATATATTCGCACTATATAGTTGATATTCATTTGAATTGTTCATTCTATTTGGTCTAATGAGTAGTGTGTGTAATTTCTAGTCAAAACACAGTTCACCGGGCGAGTTGGCCGTGCGCGTAGAGGCGCGCGGCTGTGAGCTTGCATCCGGGAGATAGTAGGTTCGAATCCCACTATCGACAGCCCTGAAGATGGTTTTCCGTGGTTTCCCATTTTCACACCAGGCAAATGCTGGGGCTGTACCTTAATTAAGGCCACGGCCGCTTCCTTCCAATTCCTAGGCCTTTCCTATCCTATCGTCGCCATCAGACCTATCTGTGTCGGTGCGACGTAAAGCCCCTAGCAAAAAAAAAAAAAAAACACAGTTCAGTTTTTCAGTCACCATCCGTTTTATCCGAGGTACTCGTGGTCCATATTAAGTCGGATAACTGAGATTCTACAGCGGGTAAAATGAATAATAAATAATAATGTTAATCGCTTTTCGTCCCAACAACTACTTTTACGGTTTTCGGAGACGTCGAGGTGCCGGAATTTAGCCCCGCAGGAGTTCTTTTACGTGCCAGGATCGAACTTGCCAAGTTGGGGTCAGAAGGCGAGCACCTCAACCGTCTGAGCCGCTCAGCCCGGCTACATGCAAAATAAAGAAATACGCTAAATGTGACTTAAATTAATTCGAAAGTAAGCAAAATGAACTTGGTGATAAAATTAATATAGGCCTATATGTATAATATCACTTGTGTCAAACGACAGTTTGCCAATAAATAGTGTGTACAAAGTAATACGTCAAATAATTGTATGTTTTATATATATACAGTCGTTTGTGAAACGTTGTGTTTCGTTGGAAAGCGTATCTGCCAACACAGTAAAGTACAGCCACTGAAGTCGTATGGTGCGTCAGTAACGCGCTTTCAGTGAGTAGGGCGAGATTTTTATACATCAATACCGTTTAAAACGTTGAAATCTGCAACGGGGATCAGCGATACGTCCTTTCTTGTTTTATTATACATCACATGGAAACTGGCAGAGCCAGTAAAGGAAGAGTCACATGGTAAATGATTTACGCCTATGATTTTGTGTTATGTACATAATCTAGGGAAAAGACAGGAAAGAAACTCGAGCAATGAAGAACTATTCTGGAGGAAAGAGGAATAAAGATAAACGGAAGACTGAATATCTTTGACTCAAAACTGGAGAGAGTTAACTAACCTGAGGTTATTTGGGAACAACAGCCAAAACTCAGATCGCTTCAGGTACGATAGAGTGTTGAAGAAAATGGAAGCGTAGAGAAACAAGTAAATAGCCGGATTTAGTCCGGCTGAAGAACCTGGAAAGAGGCGTCAGAGTGCTACGTGACCGAAGGATACCTGTGAGATTGAAGGGGAAAGCTGAAAATGAAATGGCGTATGGCTTTTAGTACCGGGAATGTCCGAGGACAAGTTCGGCTCGCCAGATGCAGGTCTTTTGATTTGACTCCCGTGGGCGACCTGCGTGCCGTGATGAGGATGAAATGATGACGAAGACGACACATACACCCATCCCCCGTGCCAGCGAAATTAACCAATTAAGGTTAAAATTTCCAACCCTGCCGGGAATCGAATGCGGGCCCCTGTGGCAAAAGGACGCTAACCATTTAGCCATGGAGCCGGACAGGGGAAAGTTCGAAAGACTGCCCTGATCCCAGCGTTTACGTATTGCCTTTGAAAAGAACAAATGTTGGCAGGGTGAAAGTTACCCAGATGATGATGATGCTACGATGGATGACTGGAAAGACCAATACTGTAAGGACCGAATTTGGACTGGGCACATGCGTAGAACAGAGAAGTTACAGATGTGGTAGAGAAGATCCAGTGATTACGGGAAGAGAACTCCGTGGTGAAGAGGGAAATTCAGGACAAAAGGAAGCAAGGATGCCCTGGAGCTAATCCTGGAAGACCTCAAAGAGAAAAATCTGGTAGAGGAACTAGCAAAAGACTAGTCAGAGACTTGACTGAAGTGTTCTGTCATCCATAATCTCACTTTATATGTTATGTCAATTTGCAAGGACATTCCTGCAACGTGGCAAATTTCTGCCGGCGAAATCGTGGTTGAACATTAATGCTTTTATAAGAGACGTCTACCTTACCTACTTCAGCATCAAAGGTAAGTCGTGGACGCTTCATTTAACACTTTTAGAACTTGCATATGACTGTTACGTGAGTGGGTAAATTGGTAAGGACAGGCGTTGACCCCAATGTAAACGACTCTAAAGCAAACAAGTCAGCAAGCTGGTAGTTTCATGTGTCCGTTGATATAGTGGTATAGTGACCTTTCACAAATCTCACTTGCACTAACTCAATGAATGCCTTGGCCAAACAAACCATAGTACTCATCCTGATTTCACATCAGCAGATCGTCGTTGCCGGGGCAAAACCTCCTAAGTGATAATATTTTTGGAGATATACTGACCCGCAGCACACACGTTATGAAGAGAGAATGCCTTGACAATATTCACACAATATTGCACCTTAGATGACAGAATCTTACCGGCAAAAGTTCTAAGCTAAAATATTTCACATAGGAGGTTTTGTCCCGGCAGCGACGAAATATTTCCGATCAGCCCAACAGACGTTGGCTGCATGCGACTATTATAGTACATCAGGTGCTTTCTGTAAACACTCGCTGTTCAATACCCGCTCAGGTCGTACATTATAAATCTTTGTACATGGAACTAAAACATTCAACGATCACCGCCACGAGCTGGTGGAATGAACTCACCAGTGACAACAGGGACGCTATATCTAAAGAAACATTCAAAGCCTCCTGCCAAGTCATCTTATAAACACTTCCAGTCTAACTTGAGAGTGAATAGAATGCACGAATGGAACATGACAATAAACAATCATTTTCAATGTTATAGAAAGTAGTCATGGTAATTTATACTTTCAATGTGTTTAGGTTAGAGCATTTAGAATCTTTTTAAATATTTATATTGCGTTAGTATATTTCGTATCTTACTCTTTCAGTTCTAACATTTATCATTAGGTCTTTCATTTTACACGATAATCTTACAGCTTTCACATATTTTCTAATTTTCCAACTATTTTATCTTGCTTGTTTTATCAGCAGTACTAATCTCATCGACAAGTAAGTTTATACAGTTACGGTTTATTGCTTTGTGCTTCTGTTCTTGTTGGTAAAAAATTGAGTTAACTTTTTTCTTACTTTACATCCGGCAATACCAGCTCAGCGTTTGAGGGCTTGGGAATCTTCCCTGTGTCGGTCCAGGACTGATCCCCACTAGTCATTGTCGCTTCGGTTGTGATGATGTCAGAAGTCAGGCACTGAGATACTGGCCGTTCCTTTTTAGTCAACATTACAAGCCGGTTGAGTGATTTGGTTGTTTTGAGGCAAAAATGTGTTCATTGGTGTTATGTTGGGCAAAATTCGAACTTTTAAGATGGAAATTTGATTTTTCGAAAAAATACAGGAGAAAAATGTTGAATTTTGATTTAAAACCATGTGGAATTTCTGAAAATGGTTTTCCGTGCTTTCCCATTTTCACACCAGGCAATTGTTGGGGCTGTACCTTAATTAAGGCCACGGCCGCTTCCTTCCAAATTCTAGGACCTTTCCTATTCCATCGTCGCCATAAGACCTGTCTGTGCCGGTACGACGTAAAGCAATTTGTAAAAAAAACAAAAGGGTGGCTTGTCCGATTGTAACACTGATAGTTATTTTGACAATAACATTCGACAATAGTTTAGAAATATCGAAGAAATGTCAACAGGATTGAACATTTTTATGACGCCCATTTCTGTAAATTTTGAGCAGACTAGTCAAATTCCAAGTAGAACTGGCGAGAATCTAAAGTAACAATTTTGAGAGGTAGGTAGGTATTACAGTGTTCCACGTGGCCTCGTTGCATTTTACATGACTTCTAAATAAAAATATTTTCTGAGAATGCACGCACTGGCACGCGAATTGTTTTGGCTCCACATAACTTTGCCACCTTGCCAACAAACATTCTCAGTCAGTGTAAAACTCCCCTCCATCCCATTCGTGTCTCTCTCTCTCTCTCTCTCTCTCTCTCTCTCTCTCTCTCTGTCAGCCTTAAACGCTCTAAGCTGTCCGATTAGAATGGCCTGCCTTACGTGGGTAAGGGGAGTCAATACTAAAATTTTGAACTACAATTGACCACTTATCAAAACCAAATGTAAACCATACACACATATTAATAAGATATAGCCCAAAAACAATCTGAAGTTAATTAGTAAATTGGTTGCAAAGTTATTGACAAATAATATTTATTTTTATATGCTGTATGGAAAATGCTCCTTGCGTCACAGTTTCATGTTTTTGGGCTATCATTTAGCAGCCTTGTCAAAAATGCTCGTATATTTAACAAACACCAACGGGTTTTGTAGTCAGATAAAAACTATTGGAGATATTTCTTTTCAATTCTTCAGTATTCACTTAATAGGCAAAAATTCTGTACATATTCAAACATTATCTGGAAATTTCAGGTGAATCCGATAAGGAGCATTTTATGCCTGCCAAAAAGCTAATAAAGTTTTAAGATAGATAAAGGCAATAGATTTAGGAAACATACTTGCTTTAAAACTGCCCTGGACTGTAAATTACTCCCTCAGCGGTATTAGTGAAATGATAGTCCGAAAGAACTTTGAAACTAATTTTGTCTGACAGTGTGAGGTAAAGGGCCGTGTGCTTGCTCTATTTAAACCGAACAGCTACCCTTTAAATCTGGCATTTAGAGATTTGAAAATGGCGTTCAGGAAAAACTAATAACGGTATTTGAAAGAAGAAGAATTGGGGGGGGGGGGGATTTGTAAGGTTAAAATTGAAAATTCCATTTTTGCTGAAAATCGAAATATCGACTTTTTGCTAACAAATCGCAGTGTTTCAGTCACGAATCCTCTTAAGTGTAAAAGAGGGCCAAAAGGAATAATTTCACCACAAATAATAGTCAACTTACCTTTCTACTACAGTCCTGCATTTTCTATCACATACGTTATCTTACATTCTGAATCTCTCAGGGGACATTAGGAAGACATCCAAGCTCTCTGTATAACCTGTACCTCAACAAGTTTCTTGCGAGGGATATGATCACTATTCCAATAGACGTTCCATCAGCTTTTGAGAGTAATCAGTTAGCGTGGAATGGTTCTCTAGGGACGACTTCTGCATAATGTGATACGTGTTATCTTCAGTTGACGGTCCAGTCACGAGTTGTATAAGAACAGAACTGATCGATACAGAGAAGCTCATCAAACGCAATGGTAGCAGAGAAACTCTGGTTAACTAATGGAGTCCTCTGAAAACCAGGCTTGGTAGAACCGCACCACACACGAAGGAGAGATGACACAGTTAACTACCAGGCCTTCCTTTCATTACTTCAATTCCGCATTAATCAGAATTGGACCTTCTATACTTTTCGTTCAAGGGATTAAGAGTAAGTCATGTATATTGAGTCCTCATACTATAAGTCACTGATTTAATTTTCAACAATTAGCAGATGAAAATTATTATTATTATTATTATTATTATTATTATTATTATTATTATTATTATTATTATTATTATTATTAAATGTTTACCATCCAAGGTTGGTTTTTCCCTCGGACTAAGCGAGGGATCGCACCTCTACCGCCTCAAGGGCAGTGTCCTGGATCATGGGACTTCGGTCGCACAGTGCGTAATTTCAGGAATCTAGAAGCCCAAAAATCGTATCTCGGGAACTAATGGACCGATTTACATAAAACTTAGTATGTAACTGCTAGTATTGGAGATAATTAAGTATGTGGTCAATCAAGCACAAAGAAAATTACTTCGCCAGGAATAGAATTAGTAACCTTTGTAATTTTAATCATTTTTGTTATAGCTTTAAGAAATTAAATAGATGTTAATAGTGTGACCTGCTGTTTAGTATGTTTAAAAACAGGTACAGGAATACATGTACTTGCCAAACAATTTATTCATTAGATGCAGTTACATCAGAATCGCTATCGTCACTGTCATTATCTCCTTCGGCAGAGCCAGTTATAGGAGGCTCAGACAGTAAGTTGAACACTTCTCGTGAAAGCGGAATCAACTTCCTTTTCCTTGATTTCCCTAAGCTGGTAATATAAGGGTCCGATGATATAAGCAGCCTACGGAAAAGGTAGTATTTGTGTCTTTCTGGAAGGTTTCCTGTTATCTTTTTCCTGGTCTCCTGGGCGAGTTGTCCAATAAGTATAATACAGTGCCTAATGACCTCCTCTCCATGACCCAGGAGTTCGTGCAAAGCTACAGGCATGTAGTACGATTTGTATTCTTGTAGGTATAATTGTATAGTTTCCTTTGCGTACATGTCAAATGACACTTTATCAATGGCATACCCACACGAAAGAGTTTCTACAATGGCACCTAGATGGTTTATTAAATTTATGTCTACTCCAGCAATATCCGTAGAAGTGGAAGCCTCTCTGAAGAATCTTCTAGCGGCTTCCATCATTGGTATTGCCAGCATTTTGCTTCGGATACCAACCAATACAAGCGTTTCCTCCCTGAACTTCTGTAGTGAAGTCATCTACATTATTTATTTATTGCGTGTGTATTTTAGGCTTTAAATCAGGGTGTAAATGTATTGTGTTGAATGAGAGTTATGCGATAAGCCCAGGTGTGCGATTTATTTCTTTAACATTAATACTGTGATCTTTTGTAGTCATTGCGTCTGTTTTCTAGCTTTTATTGTCTGGATAAATTTATTAAATGGAATTAAATAAATACATCCCCCGCCCTTCGAGCCCATAAAATTATTTGTCTATTTTCTCTCGCAAGTTGCCTTATATTTCAGTGCTGAGGTTTCTTATGTGCCGTGGTTTACCTCTGATTCTGTACAAACCAAAAGTGACCCCTGTAAACCCCACGTCCCCTTTAGTTCATAAAAGTAATTTGTAGCTTAGTTTCTTCAGCCTTTTGTCTTGAATTTACATAGGGCCTACTGAATTTCACAAATGTATGTGCCGCCGTTTTCCCGTGATGGCGTTGAGAAAAGCTGTTCTATAAGGCAACCCTGTTCTCATAAGAGCAATACTGTTTTCTTAACATGGAATGAGCTACAGTGCTGGCAGGCTCATCCTGACATTGTTGTGATGCACGTTCTTCTGCAAGGCTCATTCTCTGCTCGAACCATCTTTTATTGTACTTCAGCAATGTGTCCCTTTTTCTACTATATCTTGTCCAGCGTGATCGAAGTTTAGCACAAAAAATACTGGCAGATTTCATTATTGACTTGGATATATCCTCAGAACAATCCTCAAAGCCTAAACGTTCAGTTAGAACATTCGCAATATCATCGTTCCGCTTATATTCCCTTCTGTTCCCCAACAGCTCGAAAACCGACCTCCGGGTTACAGAGTACATGGCTTCTGAAAAAAAAAAAATATATTACTCTCATGGTCGCGCCTGGTCGCAGCAAAAAGTCACAGTTTTCTATTCATTAAAGTATAGACAACTCATCCAAAAGACTTTCATTGCGGAAATCAAAGGCAATCCATTTTGAAAGTCAGCTCAAATTTGTATAATCAGATAGCGCTTGGACACCGTGCACCTGAATTTTAAGTGCATATTCCGGACAACAATATAGTAATTTTCAGAAAATGCTACATACTATATAAAACACAAACCTTCACCTAATATAATCACACTGCAAGCTAAAGAAATATTTAGTTCTGACGACTTTACTGAGCCCTCACATAATAATAACTGCGCGCTCGCCTCGCCAGAATATGATGCCCTAACGGAGGAGAGCCACTTTAGGCCTTCGCTGAGATTAGATAATCAGACAGCACGACTTTTCAGTACTTAATTACTGTACCCAAGAGTCTTATAAACACGACTCACAGAAAATGCGCACCAAAGACAAGGGTTGAAAATATCATTTTTGGCCGGCTGGATGCTGGAAATTACCCACTGTGGGTCGGGGGGTACAACTGCAGAGGTGGACTAGTACGTCGCCCAGACGGCCTCACCTGCCATGCTGAACAGGGGCCTTATGGGGGATGGGTAGATTGGAAGGGATAGACTAGGAAGAGGGAAGGAAGCGGTCGTGACCTTAAGTTAGGTACCATTCCGGTATTTGCCTGGAGAAGTGGGAAACCACGGAAAACCACTTCGAGGATGGGTGTGGTGGGAATCGAACCCCCTCTACTCATTTGACCTCCCGAGTCTGAGTGAAGTCCATACAACTCCTCGTATCACTTATCAAATTTCATGGCAGGGCCGGGAATCGAATCCGGGCCTCCGGGGGTGGCAGCTATTCACACTAATGACTAAACCACAGAGGCGGACAAAAAGGATTATTAAGAAATGAAAATACAATAATTTTCTGAAATTTGTTAATTAGGCCTATTCATATCAAACCCTCAACATTTAATACCGTTTCTGTTTTTAAAACTCGAGATGTTCTGAAATTCAGCTACTTTTGACTCATTCTCTTTAGCCCCAGCACGAAAGAGATAGCCATGTGATACAGACAGCCGGCCCCGCGGTGTACGGGTAGCGGAGACCTCTTGTTCGATTGTCGACCAGCACAGGGATTTTTACCTGTATCTGAGGACTGGTTCAAGGTCCAGCCAGCCTGTGTGATTACAACTGAGGAGTTATTTGACGGTGCGATGGCGGCCTTGGTCTAGAAAGCTAAGATGATGGGCCGAGAGGATTCCTCATGCTAACCACGCGACACCCCCTGTGGGTGGGGGCGGTAGAATAACACCCACGGTATCCCCTGCCTGTCGTAAGAGGCGACTAAAAGGGGCCCCAAGGGCTCTGAACTTTGGAGCGTGGGTTGGCGACCACGGGACCCTTAGCCGAGTCCTGGCATTGCTTCCACTTACTTGTGCCAGACTCCTCACTTTGATCTATCCTATCCGACCTCTCTTGGTCAACTCTTGTTCTTTTCCGACCCCGACGCTATTAGGTTTGCGAGGGCTAGGGAGTCTTTCATTTTCACGCCCTTCGTGGCCCTTGTCTTCCTTTGGCCGATATCTTCATTTTTCGAAGTGTCGGACCCCTTCCTTTTTTCCCTCTGATTAGTGTTATATAGAGAATGGTTGCCTAGTTGTACTTCCTCTTAAAACAATAATCACCACCATCACCACCAACCACGCGACACCTCGTAATCTGCAGGACTTCTGGCGGAGTAACGGTCCCTTGGTAAGCCATAGTCCTTCGGGGCTGTTGCGCCATGGCGTTTGGTTTTTCTGAAATGAGGTATAGATATCGTATCTTGCTCATTTCATGGAAAACAACTGGCTGCGAATAGGGTGGTCATAATTAATTGTGCCTTGGACCAGTCCCTGATGGAACTTTGGACTTCAATGTCTGAGACAAACATGTTACCATTATACAATGGGACATTAGTACCTTACTTAATGGCCCAACGTTATTTGATGGTAACTAATAATGCTCGTTGCGGACAAAACAAATTTGAAGAAAATGATTCTCGATAGTCATGCATACCACACAACCAGTAATAGCAATAATTTAATTAGTAACTCACATCCTGGGAACAAGGTGCCCTCCTCACCAATCATGTCATCGGTACTCACCTAGAAAGAAAGGAAAATTATAACATGAGTATTTTTACATAAAATGAATTTAATTCACCGAGGTGCTTCCCGGCAGTCAATATATATTAAATATTAACCAACCGGATTTTATAGTACAGTGTGTGTTTGTACAGCAGCACATTATAGTACATTCACAAATTAAAATAAACTGTGGAAATAGAATGATTGATATTGTTGCAAAGCGAATAGCAGAGGTATACTCCCCGATACAAACAATGATCGGCTGAAAAGTTCTAAGTTTTGGAGCACAAGCACGACTGATACCCCTTACAATCTTCCCATCCCTCCACAAGGCTCCTGTTCAGCATAGCAGATGAGGCCACCTGGGTGAGGTACTGCTCCTCCCCTCCAGTTGTATCATCCGACCCGAAGTCCAATGCTCCAGGACACTGCCCTTGAAGCGGTAGAGGTGAGATCCCTCGCTGACTCCGAGGGAAGAAACAACCCTGGAGGGTAAATAGATTCAGAAAGAAAGAAAGAAAGAAAGAAAGAAAGAAAGAAAGAAAGAAAGAAAGAAAGAAAGAAAGGAGCACTTTACCTCCAGCAAGGGAACAACTGCTCTAGAACTTATCTAGAGAAAATATGGAGCTCGGGTTGTAATTTATGTTGCTTATTTAGCGAATAATGAAACAAGCATTGATGATAAAAGTGCATACATACTGGGTCGTCGGAAACAACATGAACCGAGTATATGAGCGTTAGAAGGTCGGTCATGCTGATAAATATATATATTTTAAAAAAATAATTCGATATCTCTCGCTATTGTGATTTTATCAGCTGCTGAAGTTAACCAATTAGATCATTTTGCTGTCGAATTCAAATGAGCTTTGCGAGGTGGTATTGCTAAATGTGCATGTGGGTAAAGACCGGCTTGAAAAAAAAAGGAAAAAGAGAGTTCAAATCCCTTCCCTGGCGAAGATTTTTTCTTCCCTTGGTGGTCTTGAGCCACGTACAGAAAATATAAAACAGGCTCTAAAAGTATGTGATAGGAAAGCACTACAGACATTTTAAAAATAGTACACTATTTACAAACGAGCAAATTTATTAGCAAATGCAAATAAACTTCCATATTAAAAAGATGCATTACGTCGCACCGACACAGGTAGTCTTACGGCGACGACGGGATATAAAAGGCCTAGGAGTGGGAAGGAAGCAGCCGTGGACTTGAGGTACAGCCTGGCGTGAAAAATGGGAAACCACGGAAAAAATTTTCAGGGCTGCCGACAGTGGGGTTCGAACTCTCTATCTCCCGGATGCAAGCTCACAGCTGCGCACCCCTAACCGCACGGCCAACTCGCCCGGTGGCAAATTAACATTAGACATGTACATAGAGTCGTAGATTACAGAAAATATTACTTGCGTGTCCAAAGTGTTTTAATATAAACAGTTAAACTTTCTCAAAAGGACTGTCACTTAAAGTTATATGTATACACCCAAATGTATTTCAAACTTTACTGAAACTGAATCAAGGAATTGTTTCAAATGTTCATACCGTAATTGGCTTCCTAAAGCAATCACTAAAACTTTTCGTAAGTTTCTAGAGAAAAACTATGGTGCTTGTCTGTCAAAATCAATTTATAAAGTGAGGACGAGCGTTCTACATCAGCAGACGTGACGAGGCATACAGTTTTCGGTGCATGTTGAACTGGAATTTTGGAATCAACTCTATTGCGGCGATTTCCTTCATAATGTACTGGGTGGCCTCAATCTCGATACCATAATTTTGGAGTGAGGAAGCTTTCTCTTGTACAAATCACATTCCCAGACGCTATGCCCAGTAATAAACCTATAAAATGCTTTCTGTACATACCATGGAAGTTCCATATTAGGTGGATTTTCAATTGGATTTACAATGTTCGTAAGTTGTTCGAGAAGTTTTATTCTATATTTCAAACCACTTCGTGTCGACGCTGTAATGATTCTGCTCCAACCTTTCTGCTATTAGGATAGGAGGAGGTTCGTCGAGGTTAGCTTATTTTTATTGTTACACTAGGCACGTCAGAGTGAACTGTACCAGAGGACTGAGACTGATCGTTGTTATATATAAATTTAATTTTGACGGGGACCATGTGACTTAAAGGCTATAAGCCAATTGGTAGGCGTAAATCTGATAAAATCAGTATATGGCGCTGTACAAAATAGTTATACTATTGCAGTTATTTTTCCGCATGAGGGATGTTCGTCACACCTACGTGCGGGTTTCCCGCCTTCGATGAAATAAAATGAGATGGCGTGTGGCTTTTAGTGCCGGGAGTGTCTGAGGACAAGTCCGGTTCGCTAGGTACAGGTCTTTTGATTTGACGCCCGTAGGTGACCCGCGTGTTATGATAAGGATGAAATGATGATGAAGACAACACATACACTCAGCCCCTGTGTCAGGGACCCTTGTGACCAAAGGCCAGCACGCTAAACATCCAGTAATAAATAAATGGCGTATGGCTTTTAGTGCCGGGAGTGTCCGAGGACATGTTCGGCTCGCCAGATGCAGGTCTCTTGATATGACACCCGTAGGTGACCTGCGCGTCGTGATGAGGATGAAATGATGATGAATACGACACATACACCCAGCCCCCGTGCCAGCGAAATTAACCAATTAAGGTTAAAATTCCCGACCCTGCCGGGAATCGAACCCGGGACCCGTGTGACCAAAGGCCAGCACGCTAACCACGTAGCCATGGAGCCGGACAACATCCAGTAATGGACCCGGACTCCGTCTTCGATGATCCCTACGAACTCACAATTCCATACTGTAAAGGAAAATATGAATAAACATCTATAGAAGCAGTGGGTCTGATGGTTTTAAGTGTGCGTGGTAGTTAAGTAGAATAGTCACTGGCTTCTCAACGAGATGGACGCGGTTAGAATCCCGGCCAAGGCATGTAGGATTTTTGGACCGTCACTTCCCAACGGATCGGCGTACAGCAAAATGTTCCATGGCTATGACCACGATACCAACCCTCGGTATTAATGGCTATGACTCCCGTTAAGTACAGCGAAGTTCTCCGCGAAAAGTTTCACATTTATTTCCTTGGAAGTTTACCCCTGCCATAAATCCAAAGATATGACGATGGGCACTAATCAAATACCCCACGCCTGAAGAATAAAGAATATGCAGGTTGTAACTTTGAACATAGGGAGAAGAATGTTCATGGCTGCTACGGTCTTTACTGTTCGCCTTTTATTGAGCTCTTAAAATTTCACCTTTCAACAGTTTGACATCCTTACCGAACTGTTACTCTTTGAGTGTCGTGTGGGCGAGTTACACGTGAAGACGATATCAAACACGTGTAAAATGATCGCTTGGTGCCATATCAGACATTCCTTACTGCCTCTCGACACACACAGTAGAGCTGAGAGACATCAACTGCTTGTGTTGCCATGGCGACAGAGTACACACTGGTCAGCTGACAAGTAGAAACATCAAATTTTAGTGTCACCTTTGTGTTGCAATGGTAATAGAGGAAGTATATGCTGTGTCAGCTGACATATAGAAACAAACTTTACCTTTAGTGTCACCATTATCTTATCATGCGAACAGAGTACACACTGACCAGCTGACAAATAGAGACATAAATTTATGGTGTCACTATTGTGCTTAAAAGAGAACACAGTACACATAGGTCAACTGACATATAGGAACAGCTTTTACTGTCACCATTATGTTGCCATGGTAACATAGCATACTCTGGTGAGGTGATAAATAGGAACGTGAACTTTTAGTGTAACCATCGTAAAGGGAGCATTCACGCGCAGTTGTTCAGCCATTTCAACAGTCACAAATCAATCACTACCACCGTAATCCGGTATATTTTTATTTAACCCGAATGTACGATAAGGTGTTCATGATATAGATTTGTCGAGTTTCTCCACCGAGGAAGAGAATAGCTACGACAGTGAATCTAACATGTTTTTAAATAGAACGTTGCTTTAAAAAAAAATAGTAAATGTCATCCAGCTTCCTCCAACTAGATGCTGCCCAAAACATTCCAAATATTATTTTGGAGATGATGGTCATGTTTTCCGGTCACCTACCCCAGTGTGCGTCGGTGTTTGTTAAGTCTTCGACCCGGAGGCTGGCTGAATCCTCATACAGCACCACCAAAATATATGGGGCTTCAGGGTTACAGGAAAAACCCATTATGGCGGCGCTGTACTGAGGCGTACAAGGCAAGAAGAGAACTAGAATTTGAACATCGGCTTCCCCACCTTTGTTGTTACTCCAGTTCTCCGAGTCATTTCGCACACAGCTTGTTCACTGCATTTTATCAAACCAGCCCCTTCGCGAGCACTGAAATACGTTATGAAAAACTGACTTTTAATTAACATTTTCACGAAATACAGTCTCAAGCTTTGTGTACTAATTTGTCTTATCATAAAGGAGGGTAGTTGTTCAGTGTATGATTAGCACCTATTCTCAAAATTATATGCCAAAGAAATGAGAAGACAGGCATTTCAAGGAAAGGCGCATAAATAGCCTGTTGTGTCTGTCTGTCAGGTCATCAGCCCAAAGGCTGGTTGGACCCTCAAATAGCACCACCGAAGGTTATACCGTTATACGGAAACCCCAAAAACAAATGGCAGCACCAAAATGAGGCGTACTAGGCAAGAAGAGGAGTGAGGTAGTTTGCCATAGCTTTCCTCACTGGGTCAGAAAGTACTACTGCAGCACGACTGACCCTATGAGCAGCACCTTTCATAACACTCAGATGCACTAGTCATGTGCTGAATGTCATTACTCAGCACTACCCATACCCCAGCAACTTCCATATTGTCACAGCCATGGATGTTGACTGGGACTTTGGTGGAAGCTACCCTTTACTCTGGCCTGTGCCAAGAGATGGACGCAGAAGTACTGTATCCATCAAGAAATGACAGCAGATGAAATTTAATCTAACAAGATAAACTTTGCTTTGAAATAAAATGCAAAAGTTGAAATTTTCAAAAGTATCCTATCACATGAGGCTGTCTAAGTAAATGTTCATAACGTTTAGGTGGAAATCATGCCTTTTTAATATACTTCTCACGGAGAGATGAACAAAGTAAAGATGTCCGTTTCCTGTAAGGATTTTCATAATTCAATATTTTTCTGTTAACGTTTACTATTGCCTGCTGCCATTTCTTGAAGGATACAGTACTTTTGTATCCATCTCCTGGCACAGGCCAGAGTAAAGTGTAGCTTCCACCGAAGTCCCAGTCTCATCCATGGCTGTGACAATATGGAAGCTGCTGGGGTATGGGTGGTGCTGAGTAATGACATTCAGAGCACGACTAATGCATCTGAGTGTTATGAAAGGTGCTGCTCATAGGGTCAGTCGTGCTGCAATAGCACTTTTTGACCCAGTGAGGAAAGCAATGGAAAACTACCTCACTCCTCGGCTTGCCTAGTATGCCTCATTTTCGTGCTGCCATTGGTTTTTGCGGTTTCCTTATAACCGCATAACCTTTGGTGGTGATATTTGAGGATCCAACCAGCCTCTGGGCTGATGACCTAACAGATAGACAACGTTTACTACAGACTGAAATTTAACGGAATAACCAGACATGTAGTAAGTAGCACACTTCCATACAATATCCCAGTCACTTGCTTCAAACTTGCGTTTATTCGTGACTGTTTGTATCGTAAGCATAAGGAAGGGATCTCTAGTTTTATATGAAATCCGACCAACAGAAAAGTGTTTCTTTATTTCCCATGTGTATTGTCTGGAGTTTGAACAAAGGCTTCCCCACGCGTATGAGGGCATAGATTACACCCATGGTATCTATCCCCTGCCTATCATAACAGCCGACTAAAAGGAGAAATGCCTGAAGTTCTCTCAACTAAGGAGCGTAGTTTGGAAACTTACGGGGACCATAACTGAATTTGACATTCCTTCCACTTACGATTGTGAGATCCCTGACTTTCAAAATTGATTCCAGTTTCCCATGGTCAACTCTTGTCCTCTTCCAACCCTGAAGATCTTTTTTCTGCTAGAGTTTTCACGTCGCATAACACATTAGATTTTTTGTGGAAATGGAATAGGTAAAGGATAGAATTGGGGAGGAAGCGGCCATACTTTTAAAATAAAGTGATTCTTCCTGGTGTGAAAGTGGAGAAATATGGAAAATCATATTCAGAGCTGCCAATGGTGGGATTCGAACCCATCATGTCCCGAACGCAAGTTTACAGCTACATGGTCCGGTGATGGCTAGGGAGTCTTTTGTTTTCAGACCCTTCGTGCCGCTTCCCTTTCATTTGATGATTGTTGTTTAAAGCGGGCTAACATCTAAGATCATCGGCCCCCCTTTCTTTAATTAGAGCGAAGAGTCATATGCTTCGCGTTGAGAGGGGATAATTGCCTCACGGATGAAGTTAGAAACAGTTATGAAACATTATAGCGTTAAGCATTCTCGAATTGCGATTTGTTCATTAGAGCATTAGCGCGGGGACACAGTTGTCCCACCTCCCTACGTCCTTCGCCGGAGTGTTTTAGACATTTTTACGGAAAAATCACTGTTTTGCTATTATTAGGCGAAGTAACACGTGTGGGACAAATTTTTGAACACAGAACAACGCAAAATCTTCGCATATTGTCATCTGTTATGTATTGTTACGCGTCATTCCTCTCATCTAGCCCCCTTCAGTATTTCCTGGAAAGTATTAGTGAACTAGCTGAGATCTCCCAGCCTGACGGCATTGCGACAACCTCTCCCTTTTCTCCGTTCGGTTTCCCCGTGCACCTTCTGGAACAAGAAACGAAAATGTTCCATTCCGACCGAGCCCCGAAGATTCTAGCACTTCATCATGATTTAAAAAGGAGGCTAGCGGCGACACTCAGTGAGTATGTACTTGGGGCTGGACGGCAATAGTGCTGGCTGTTGTCAGTGTTAGTGTAGTGGTTGACCCACCAGTCAGTGTCAGAGTCTCGTCGTGTTAAATTGTTGTTGGAGTACTGAGTGTGTACTGCCGTGGAGTACTGTGTGTGTACCGACGTGGAGTACTGTGTATGGAACAGTTGGTGTAAGTAGAGCTGGGACTGTGTCAGCTGTCGTTGTTGTGAGGAGTAGTGTAGTGCAGGTTGGCACTGTTGAGTTGTCCCTGTTATGTGACCACTGTTTAATTGTCAGTGTTAAGCATTTCACTGCGTGGAGCAGTCGCGCTGATTGTGAGTTCATTGAATTGAATGCATGAGTTACAAGACTCATCTGGAGTCGAACCAAGGAGCAGTCATAGTGTGCTGGGATAGTTGACAGCCCAATGCTCGAACCTGTCTGCATGCAACTGTAGTGTGAAGTGACAGAATGCAAAGCGAAGTAAAACTTAAGCATGACAGCCAGGATTATCGCCATCTCGGGTAATACTAGCGACCCGGGCTACCTGCTTTGAGGACAGAGACTTTGTAAATAGACAGGAATTAGTGGAGTGTGTAATGAGTGGCTGAATACAACTATGTGCATTTGTGAACGTGTATGTGTGTATGTGTGCAGTAATTGAGTCATCCTGAATTAAACTGCATCGGTAAGAAAGACAGTGTTTTACTCGTAAAATATGTTCGCAACTTCAGTTCAATAATTTATTTTTATGTTACTGTTTTTATTTCCCACTAACTACTTTTGACGGTTTCGAGAGATGCCGAGGTGCTGGAATTTTGTCCCACAGGAGTTCTTTTACTTTCCAGTAAAACTATCGGCCTGAGCGAAGATGGAACCTGCCAAGTTGGGCTGAGAAGGCCAGCGCCTCAACTGTCTGAGCCACTCAGCCCGGCTCAATGTCCGACTCGTTGGCTGAATGGTCAGCGTACTGGCCTTCGGTTCAGAGGGTCCCGGGTTCGATTCCCGGCCGGGTCGGGGATTTTAACCTTCATTGGTTAATTCCAATGGTCCGGGGGCTGGGTGTTTGTGCTGTTCCCCAACATCCCTGCAATTCACACACCACACAACACTATCCTCCACCACAATAACACGCAGTTACCTACACATAGCCGATGCCGCCCACCCCCATCGGAGGGTCTGCCTTAGAAGGGCTGCACTCGACTAGAAATAGCCACACCGAGCTCAATAGCTGCAGTCGCTTAAGTGCGACCAGTATCCAGTATTCGGGAGATAGTAGGTTCGAACCCCACTGTCAGCAGCCCTAAAGATGGTTTTCCGTGGTTTCCAATTTTCACACCAGGCAAATGCTGGGGCTGTACCTTAATTAAGGCCACGGCCGCTTCCTTCTCACTCCTAGCCCTTCTCTGTCCCATCGTCGCCGTAAGACCTATGTGTATTGGTGCGACGTAAAGCAACTAGCAAAAAGAAAAAAGAAATAGCCACACGAAATTATTATAGCCCGGCTCAATAACTTCATAACAAGAATAGATTTTTCACATTCATATGAAGATGAGTACCGCACGCGGCCGAGACGATGATTCTAGGAAGATCTGGGGGCAGATCAACTGGAGAAAGAAGAAAGACAAATTCTGAGAAAGATACTGGCACCAAAAAGAGAAGGTAGAAGATATGAATTGAGATCAAGGGACGAACTGTACCGAAACATGAGGACGATCTCCGAAGGAGTAAGACTCAAAAGAGCAAGATTTACTGGACATCTGATCAGGCTGGGGAGAGTATGGGAGACAAAGAGTAGGACGAGAGGAAAGACGCGAAATAAGTGGCTAGTTGAATTCGGGAAGGACTGAGATGGGGATCAAGGTTGAAGGGATAGAGAACTGGAGAAATAAATATACGCCAACCAATATGACAGAGCTCAATGACAGAGAAAGGTAAAGGAATAGGATAGTGCAACACCAGTGGGGAAGACAAGATAAGAGATGCTGAAAGTATCAGCTGAAGAACGGGAGAGAAGCAGAGAGAGAGTGAAGAGAGCAATATTTGCCCGACACTTGTCTACAGCATAGTAGGAGAGTATTGGCATTAGATTTACGCCCCAACGATATGGGTCTTATAGCAACGATGGGATAGGACAGGGTTAGGACTAGGAAGGAAGCGACAGTGGCCTTAAGTAAGTCATAGCCCCAGAATTTGCCTGGTGTGAAACTAGGAAACAACAGAAAACCATCTACAGGGCTGACAACAGTGGCGCTTGAATCTAATTAACTGATGGCGCCTTCGTTTCATTGCACGAGTGCATGTTCTATGGATTTTTTTGACGAACGGGTAGGACATTCACAGTATGCCGGGTTTCGTTATACCTAAGCCTGCTAGAATGTATACAGACATATAGATAGTTGTCCCTCAGTAGCCAAAAGTTCTCCGCAAAAACTACAATTTTCAAGTAGACATGACCCTTTCTTTCACATTATAATTAGTGTGGCACTCTTCTACCGTCTGATTGTTTTCCGATAACGGGAGACTGCTTTCAACAAAGACCTTCACAGTTATATGAAGGCAGACGTTAAGGATTACTGGGGAGCTTCTATTATTTATTGAAAGTTCTAAAACCGTAAACTAGAAAATAATCAACATCATCGTTCATTAAAATGTGAATATTAAAAACAGACCTGAAATAAAACTTGTCTGCAGCCATCTCGTTCTTATAGCGATACTCTTGACCTCTACTACGACGTTAGGGATAAGAGTACATTGAAGGAACAATTTCAGATGCTTAGAACATTGTGGTATTATTTTATTGACATCCGTATCCATGTACTAAGAGGACATTTCAAAATAAAAATAACATCCTTAAGCTGATTTGGTGTGAGCCTCCGTGGTTCAGGCGGCAGCGCACCACCCTCTCACTGCTGGATACCGTGGTTCTAATCCCGGTCACACAATGTGAAATTTATGCTGGGCTAAGCCGAGGCAGGACAAGTGTTTCTCCGGGTACTCGACTTTTCCCTGCCATCTTTCATTCCAGCGAAACTCTCCAATTAATTTCATTTCATCTGTCAGTCATTAATCATTGCCCCAGAGGAGTGCGACAGGCTTCGGCTGCCAGCACAATTCCTATCACCGGGTGAGTTGGCCGTGCGGTTAGTGGAGCCCAGCTGTGGGCTTGCATCCGGGAGATAGTGAGTTCGAACTCCACTGTTGGTAGCCCTGAAGACCGTTTTCCGTGGTTTCCCATTTTCACACCAAGCAAATGCTGGGGATGTACCTTAATTAAGACCACGGCCATTTTCTTCCAATTTCTAGCCCTTTTCCTATCCTATCGTCGCTATAAGGCCTATCTGGGTCGGCGAGACGTAAAACAAACTGTAAAAAAAAGAAACAATTCCTATACTTGTCGCTAGATGGGGCTTCATTAATTCCATTCCTGACCCGATCGAATGACTGGAAACAAGCTGAAGATTTACAACCTGCTTCGATATATCATTGGTAGAGAATCCGACTCATGATCCCTAGTTCGCGGGTTCGAACCCGGCTGAAGTAGTAATTTTGTGAATGGCAGTGAAAACCCTCCGTGTTCCACGTCATAATTGTTGGATTTGTCACCCGACAAAATTAAATTAACGCAGCCATATGAACTGTCCAGTAGAATTCCGCTCTCGTTTCTAGACAGCGGAACAAATAGAATGATGTCCAAATTTGTAGGTTGGCCGCCTAGATAGCAGCATTTTAAAATATCTACAACTCGGTTCATACGATTAATATTAAATTAAACCTTATCTTTGCATTAATTCAACCCGGTGACAGACGTAGCTCATTAAGCCATCTGGCCTGCCATTAAGACTCAGAGGGTTTAGGTGGTGGTCTTCTGACCCCAACTTGGCACGTTCGACTCTGGCTTTAGTCCGGTGGTTTTGAAGGTGCTGAAATAAGTCATCCTCGTGTCGGTAGATTTACTGGCACGTAAAACAACTCCTGCGCGACTAAATTCCAGCAGCTCAGTGTCTCCGAAAACCATAAAAATGGTTAGTGGGACGTAAAATAATAATAATAATTATTATTATATTATTATTATTATTATTATTATTATTATTATTATTATTATTATTATTATTATTCAACTTTCTTTACTTAACATCGACACAGTCTTATGACGACGACCGGATAGGAAAGGGCTATGAGCTGGAAGGAATTGGCTATGGCCTTAATTAAGGTACAGCCCCACCATTTGCCTGGTGTGAAAATAGGAACCAACGAAAACCATCTTCAGGGCTGCCGACGGTGTGGGTCGAACTCACTATCTCTCGAATGAACACTCACAGATGCGTGACCCTAAACGCACGGCCAACTCGCTCGGTTATTATTAGTAATATTACTTGGATTACAGTTTCCAGTGAATGATCAACAGAAACACCGTATTTTAACTCTCCATTACAAGCTCGCTCAGCTGTAACATCACCACACGTGCTGGACTGACAGTCCGCAACTATTTGTAAGCTGCTTTTCCTTTCATTTCCAGTCTATTTTATGAAGTAATTACATTCCCCACTGCAAGGGTGTTTGTATTGTTGTAGATGGAAGGCATAAGAAGCTGGTGTTTGTCGGCCTGTGATACGAAAAATTATGAAGTGCAGAGTTACAGACCGCGGCTCGTGTAACGGAGGGTTATCGCTTTCCGTAATCTGAGGTTGAAACTAACTTCAGCGAAGTCCCGTCCCGTACCTAGTCGGCGGATGGAGAGTAAATTCTGGCCCATAAGTGGCCACGGCTGGTCCGTAGTCCGAC
This sequence comes from Anabrus simplex, assembly GCF_040414725.1. Lineage (NCBI taxonomy): Eukaryota > Metazoa > Arthropoda > Insecta > Orthoptera > Tettigoniidae > Anabrus > Anabrus simplex. The sequence goes on along the minus strand of NC_090265.1, from coordinate 585,828,807 downwards.
CATCCGAGCAGAGGAAGGGTGGCCACGGCCTGTGCATTTGGGAGACAGGGGCTGGTCCTTATCGTCGCCTGTCTTCAGAAGTTTTCCGCGATTTTCCATTCTCCTGCACTGAGGCGAATGCCAGGACAATTCCTAGTACAGGTCACGGCCACTAACCCTGTCACCTTCTCCGCACATCTTCTCCGATACAAATCTCCTGGCCTGAGAGACGGCGTCACCGTCTAGGAGGCCCGCCTTCCCCTTCAGGGGAGGAATAAAAACTTTTAGTAATAGCAGTCCTGTACCTGCGTGTGGAATGAAGTTTGTAACGATGCCTTAATTCTGTCTTTGGAGGTATCCTTGGAAACTTTTTAGTGCTACACGTCTCGATCTATGACACATACAGTATTTGCTGACCGCCTATGTTAACAACAAAATGCACTCACGGCCTTCAGTGGTGAATGAGGCGCTTTTAAAGATCTCTTGTCAGGTTGCAGAAGGATATTTGACAGATAACTACAAAATGACGTTGCTCTAAGATTGTGATCTATGTTCAAATATCGACAGTTCTAGCCCTTCATGCCAGCAACTCAATGTTGAAAACATCCCAGGGATATGAGCCACCGAATTTTACGTAAATATAATAAAGTGTATTAGAATATATTCTTTATTTATTTCAAAAAATTGCATCCCTTTTCTTAATGGTCGTTATCTGGCTGACTAGATTCTCAGTTTGCCTCTTTTCTACCACTACGAGCGCTGATGTGAATCAACGCACTGTTTCACTTAAGCAGCAGCACGAACGCTAATGTGAGTTAATGCAGAGTATCACTAAATCCCTTATAACTACATTCGGTGGGGACATTAAAATAATAAAAACCGCCTGAGGGTATTGAACCAACGAACACATTACAAAAATAATTATGTAAATAAGTTAATTTGGCTAGGATTTGAATAAAAAAGAAAACGAGTAAAGAAACAAGCGCTTTTAGGCTGGTTTGCCGGAACTGCACTTAGGTCGGAAGTGATTTTCGAAATTTTTCTTTTAGTTTGGTAGAGCTAACCAAGACACAATTTGAAACATTTCTGGGTCCTTAAGCCCTTCAACTTTCGGCGCAATCTATTGAGGAAATGGCTAAATTTTACGTATTTCGTAGTTTGGGGATCCCTACTTTGTCTCCTAAGTAATGTTTTTCAAAATGAAAACCTCAGAGAGTATATGTCTTCCCTCTCGTGTACGTCACCGAAACGATTCTCGGTTCGTCAACAGAATCTAATCTGCATCAACTTGTTGTTTAACATTGCTAGAGAGCCCCACATATGTTCCCTTAACAGCTACTAATTCAACGCCTTGGAACCGTAATACATATTGTACTTGCAGATCTATATATTTTCCAATCATTTCTTGGAACATCAAGTAACTAAATGCATCAACAAGAAATCAAAGTACAGCATGTTTACAAAGCTATTTGCACAGATCAATATCTCAGTGTACATGAACTCTGATGCGGTTCTTAATACAATAACTTATAAGAATCTGGCGTATTTCTTTGTAAATTATAAACTGTGACCATTGCCACATCATCATCAACATCATCATCATCATCATCATCATCATCATCATCATCATCATCATCATCATCATCTGCAGTTAGGTCATCATTTACATCACGACTCTTACTACAGATTTTCGGGGAGAACTATCCTCCATACTGTAAATTAACATTCGTCAAAATATACTCTTTTCCCTAACATACGATCATTGTAACACTCGCTTTAAAACCACTTCGAAATATCGTTCTTTCTAACTCCCAAGGTTGTTAGCAAGTCTAAGGATGTCTACGCTTTTATTTATTTGAACTTGATTGGGTATGTTGCATTTATGAAGCTGCGTTGGCCATCTTTTGCTTGTTATGCAAACTACATTTGTCCCAAACTTCATATGGAACTGTTCTGTATGTCGGGTGTATGGAAAAGTTTCGTAAGTAGGCGGCGCCAATGACTTCAGCTGAGTTGTTGTGTTCCCTTGTGTAAGGGGCTTAAAACATGACTTAACCTCGTGTGCTGAATATCTTCTGTGGCTGGAGGTATACATTCGCAGTATACCCTACCTGTCGTAAAAGTAGACTAAAAGGGCTAACCCCAAGGACTCTTTCTTTCTTTACGTCGCACCGACACAGATAGGTCTTACGACGACAATGGGACAGGAAAGGTCTAGGAGTTGGAAGGAAGCGGCCGTGGCCTTAATTAAGGTACAGCCCCAGCATTTGTCTGGTCTGAAAATGGGAAAGCACGGAAAACCATATTTAGGGCTCCCGACAGTGCGGTTCGAACTCACATTTCCGGAAAGCAAGCGAACAGCTATACGGCCTGAAGCTCTCTGCCAATTCATTCGGTACGATATTAGGTTTACGAGGCCTGGAATATCTCACTTCACGTCCTTCACGACCACTTCCTTTCTTTCCCCGACATCCGCATCCTTCGAAGGGTCAGCCCGCACGGTGACCATGATCGTTTAGGCGTGAAGTCTTGATGGTCTAACACTGTTGATCCAAAAAAATGTTCATCAGAATGCTGGCCGTCAGGGTGGGAGAGGTGGTGGTATACAATTTCTAATCAATAGATTGCGTGCCAAGAGCATGGATTGAATTCCAAACCTGTCCGCAGTGTTCATATTGAGTTTATGGTGGTTCATCCGTCGGAAGGAAACGTTAAGCCTTCGACAGATCTTTGGTGTTACTCGATAGGAGTAGACTATATGCCGACACCGAGTATCACCGTCTCCCTACCTCGTTGTCATCACTCTACAGCCCAGCTCTATGGTTAATTGGTAAGCAAACTGGCGTTTAGTCCAAAGGGTTCCAGGTGCGATTTCCGGCCACCTCGGGAATTTTAACCTTAAATGGTTAATTTATCTGGCTCGGAGGCTAGGTGTTTGTGATTTATTCAGCATTTGAAATAGCCTTACGTAGGGCTCCATCCTAACAGACATACAGGTCATCTATAGGCTATCTACTAGTAGAAGACCTGCACCAGGCCTCTTCGGAGGCTATAGGACTATCATCATCATCCTACAGCCAGACACATAGGTCATCCATGAGCGTCAAATAGACATACACTAGGCAAGCCGAATGTGTCCTCAAATAAATGAATGAATAAAATAAATAAATAAAATTCGAAAGGTCGATCATCTTCAAGTTTTCCTCTGATTAGCATTAAGAGCAGATGGTTGCCTATTTGTACTCCGTCTTAAAACGAAAATCACCGACACTTACGCATGAGTTTACCTAGGCTTCTATGAGAATCAATGGAGGTTAAAAGCTAGATGTCCATCCATAATAACATGTTATGTCCCAAGAGAAGATTCCACCCCACAGTCACCAGTATACGAATCCCGTGGACTCAAGTGGAAACTGAGCGGTTACACCCATCGAGGTAAAACGAGTAGGCTACACGAGTCATGTTAAGTATACACCTTACAGTACGTCTATGATAGAGAAAGTGAGCTGTACTCAGGGCTGAGGAATGTACGGAAGTCTTGCTTGTTTGTTATCCTTGTGATCGGAGTTGCTCCACAGAACAGCTTTCTCACGTGTTGTGATGTAAACTGAACTAGTCAGCCCTGGACGTTAAAGTGGTAAAGGTGAACCACACGGGAACTGCTCCATATGAGGTTCGCTTCGGATGCAGGTTACACCTTAAGGCAAGTGAACGTAACGCTGGACTGGAGTTGATCCCCCGATTATTTTCGAAGAAACAATTGAAGTGGTTCCTTAACACTTGGAATTAATTTATCAGGAAACAACAGTTTTCCTTTCCACTTTTAGTAGACATATCTGTCTACTACTACAGCAGTTAAAAATGTGTGTGTACATTAACGGAGGAGGATAGGTTACTTAGAAGATTAGTGGATTCTTATGGAGGGTAAGAGGAGTAGAGAAAAACCATTACGACGATGATTAGACTCTGTTTCTAACGATTTAAAAATAGGAGATATAGAACTAAACAAGGCCTCAAAACTAGTTACAAATAGAGGATTGTGGCGGCGATTAGTAAATTCACAGCCGCTTGCAGACTGAACTCAAAGGCAGAGCAGTCTGTAATGAAGACGGATGTATAATAATAATAATAATAATAATAATAATAATAATAATAATGTTTTACGTCCCACTAACTACATTTACGCATTTTAGAGACACCGAGATGCCGGATTTTGTCCCGTAGGAGTTCATTAACGTGCCACTAAATCTACCGACACGAGGGTGACGTATTTGAGTGCCTTCAAATACTACTGGACTGGGCCAGGTTCGAGTCTGCCAAGTTAGGCTCAGAAAGCCAGCGCTCTACCAACTGAGCTACTTAGCCCGACATTTTTTTTTTTACAGAATCAGAATGAAATCCCCCGTTTTGAGGTAAAATTAATTAATTTAATTAATTCAAATGTGAAAAGTAACAATAGATTTATTTTAAGACTGAATGTTCAGTTATACTGCCGTATTTTCAACTCTCGATCTACTTCTGCAAACATTCGTCTTTTACGATTGTTCTTTAAGTCCTCGTTTTATTTTTACACCTTAATTAGATACGAGTGTCGCACTGAATTTCCTTGAAGGCAACTGTTAATTGGAATATATTGGAGAGTGGAGCGTAAAACTTTCCATTCAAATTGTTGTGAAAAGAGTCACAGCAATTAGTGGTACGTTCTGACGACATTATAATATTCCGCCCAAATTGCATGTGGCTATTGGCTGTCTGTAACTGAAGACTAAAAAGTTACGGGAAAAAAATCGATCTCCGGAAGTTAAACTTCGGAACGAACTGGAGAACTCCGGGACCTAAGTGTCCAGATGAGTTCAGCACGTGGAGGCTTAGATACAGGAGACAATTTGGTTCGAATCCCACTGTGGAATATTTCCGAAATGACTTTAAACTGAGTGGACACTTGTACAGATGGGATGGTCGCCTATTTGGACTTCCCATTAAAAGAATACACCACTATTACCCTTGTGGGAAAATATCACCATCAAAATTTGCATATTTCATCGCTATTGTCATTCGTAATAAAATAAATACCCTCAATATCGTCGTTACGCCTGAAAATAGCACAGTGTGATGATGATGTCGGATAAATACTGACCCACAGCACATATGTAATTAAGAACGAGAATTTCTTCATATTTCCCGCCTATTTTCCGGATTATCTGTAACGTGGATCAAACCTAGTTTTACGGCCCGATGTCTTTCCTGACGTCAGTCCTTAGTGGAGGAATGTATTCACTATTGTGCATCTCTATGATGGTTGGAAGTGCGAAGTATTTTTCTTAATTTTTCTTATAGGACCTTGGTAATATCGTATAACGTTCTGGTAAGATCAATAGTAAAGAATATGCTTCGATTATTTGGAACACTACATATTGAAGTATGTCGATCTAATTGAGTAGGTCCAAGGATAATTTCTCAGATATGTTTATTACAGGAGGTTTTGTTATTATCCCTATTGCGAATCGTACGCTCTAATACTCAAAGCTGTTGATGCTAGTGAACTATCTCACAGAAGAAATTGTCAGGGTATGTATTTCCTTCATAAAGTAATAAATAAAAAAAATGACGATAGTAAAATCGGAGAAAGAATTGACATGTATGTTCCAAATGTAACTCCCAGTAGATTCCGGAATATGTTCTTCATATCGAAAACAAACACGGACTCGCACAAGAACTCCCTTGTATATAAAACTAACAAATGTACCCGTGCTTCGCTGCGGTATTCTACATTGTATTCGAATATCGAAGTAAACACTGTACATGCAGTAAATAAGATTGTTTTAAAATTGCATGTCTCTTAGCGTTATCCGAGAAACAGCATGGGGAGATCCCCATACGTTCTTTCCAGCAACCTATTTCGGAATTTAAAACTGAGAACGGCTGGCTACGAGACACCTCTAATGCCACGGTCCAGTATCGGGATTGAACTCCTTATCTTGGGAAAGAAACAAAAACTGACTGTGCCGCTAAGGTAATTTTTTATCGAAAAAGGTATATAACATTTTTTTGATTTTACAGGAAGTGAAAAAATTGTCAGTTGTTTTGATTCTGTTCATTTACACTTTTTAATCGTGGTGATGATGTGTTACAACATGCAGGTATAATAAATTACAGTGACTGCTAGTTCTTAAAGTTTACCATAGTTATTTGCCGTGTAATAACGTTGGATATCGTACTGTTACTCCTACCTTTTTCACAATCTGTTTCTAATATGAAGGATTTACTTTTAGTTTTTTGCCTTTATTTAATGTTTTAACAGCTTTTGGAGTTCAAGTGATCTCCTTGTCAGCCATGTTTACCTGACAAATATTGTTATTTCAGGGTGACCAACCTCACATCTGCAAACAGTCCGACTCGTTGGCTGAATGGTCAGCGTACTGGCCTTCGGTTCAGAGGTTCCCGCGTTCGATTCACGGCCGGGTCGGGGATTTTAACCTTCATTGGTTAATTCCAATGGCCCAGGGGCTGGGTGTTTGTGTTGTCTCCAACATCCCTGAAACTTACACACCACACATAACACTACCTCCCACCACAATAACATGCAGTTATCTACATATGGCAGATGCCGCCCACCCTCATCGGAGGGTCTGCATTACAAGGGCTGCACTCGGCTAGAAATAGCCACACGAAATTTAAAAAAAATCCCTGCAAACATACCAGCTTGTAATCTGAACACTTCCTGTGTGTTGCCAGAGAAACATGGTTGCCATTATGTACAACCTCATTCCACCAGAAAATCAACATTTACAAAAATATAACATATATATACTTCTTTGAGAGAGATCTTCAATTGTTATGCATTAGATAAGCGGATGTGCATTTACTTTTGAGACCGATACCACCCTTCACCACTTTAAACATATCATACTTCGTCCGTGAGAATTGATCGTGTTTCACAATCTAAAACACCTGCACCATTACTTGGCTTGTTAAGCTACATTCTCTGCCCGCAGTGATTCTCCGTACCTTCATAGTCGAACGACATCTACGAAAGGCTCGAATGCCTGAGTTGTGTGGTCTTTTTGCAAGTCCCATTATGGGCGTGGTTTCACTAAGATGTCCAGCTCCATGGCTAAATGGTTAGCGTGCTGGCCTTTGGTCACAGGGGTCCCGGGTTTGATTCCCGGCAGGGTCGGGAATTTTAACCATAATTGGTTAATTTCGCTGGCACGCGGGCTGGGTTTATGTGTCGTCTTCATCATCATTTCATACTCATCACGACGCGCAGGTCGCCTACGAGCGTCAAATCAAATGACCTGCACCTGGCGAGCCGAACATGCCATTTCATTTCACTAACATACATTTTCCAATCAACTAGAAACAAGTTCATAGAGCAAAGGTATTATTCAACTATCCCGGATATAAATTAGTATTAACTGGGGGACCCGCATTGCTCCGCAGCATTTGTTATAAATAGGTCAGATAAGTCGTCTTGATATGACTGTCGTAGTCATTGTTTTGTCTGCCCTTTTCAATAGTTCTATGAACATTTGATACCGGTACATAATAATCGATTCTTTCGTAATTTAGTTTATAACACTTATTTTCATACAATATTAACTGAGCGACCATTGTCCGACTCGTTGGCTGAATGGTCAGCGTACTGGCCTTCGGTTCAGAGGGTCCCGGGTTCGATTCCCGGCCGGGTTGGGGATTTTAATCGCTTCTGATTAATTCTTCTGGCTCGGGGACTGGGTGTATATGTCCGTCCCAACACACTCCTCATCATATTCAGACAACATACTACACTACCAACCATCACAAAAACACGCAATAGTGCTTACATCCCTCCATAGAGGGTTGGCGTCAGGAAGGGCATCCGGCCGTAAAACAGGGCCAAATCCACATTGTGCGACGCAGTTCGCACCCGCGACCCCACAGGTGTGGGAAAAGCGGCAGGAAAAGAAGAAGAAGATTAACTGAGCGACCATTCGGGCGTACTATGGACCTCAACATTTTCAAATGATCATGCCCGAAATATTTTTTTAAAATGCTATTTGTTCGGGGCGTCGACCTTGTACCATGTGATATGAACCAGCGTGTAATTGGAACGGAGGAAGTGTACGGTGTTTAATGTGAGGGAAGCAACGTTAAGGACCACACAAACACCCAGTCCCGAGGCCAGGGATATTAATCATTTACAATTAAAAACCCCTGACCCAGCCGGGAACCGAACCCGGGGCCGCCGGGTGACAGGCGGACGCTTTGCCCCCTACACCGCTTTCCCTAAATAGTGTAACGAACAATTGGCCGTGACTGAATACTCTTTCGGGTAAGTAGACACACATTTGTTAATAGTTTGTCCCTGCGCTTTATTAACGGTCAGAGAAGAAGGTTAGTTGACTTGACACCTTCCCGTCTGTGTGTAGTCGACTGTTTTCTCTTAGCAGCATGTAAGTTATTAGGAAAGTTCTGCCATCTGTTGACTACAATTATTTAGAAGCTGGGGAAGGTCAGAGAATCAAAGAATATCTAGCAGAGAATAGTAGTCTTCTATAATCAGATAAAGTGGATCAGTGGTAGAGGGTCGGCCTCCGGATCCCAAGAGCGGGTTCAAACCCGGCAGAGGTAGTCGGATTTTTGAAGGGCGGATAAAAGTCCACTCGACACTCCATGTCGTACGATGTCGGCATGTAAAAGATCTCTGGTGACACACTTGGTGTTTACCCGACAAAATTCATTAAATCTCAGCCATAGACGCCCAAGAGAGTTTCGGCTTACTCGGCCTGCCATCTAGTGGACCTAGAGTAAAACGGAATGTCGAAATTGACGAGCAGACGGCCAGATGGCGTCAAATTGAAGTGTCTGGACACAGTAGCTGAGGTCATACGATTATTATTATTATTATTATTATTATTATTATTATTATTATTATTATTATTATTATTAGGTAAAGTGTAATTTCTTTGGCTTGACAGGTAGTAATCAAACATGGTTCCATGCCCTCACATTACTAAGGATGAATATCACACATATGCACTATATCAGAATATTAAAGAAAAAGTTAATCGTGTAGCAACCCGCTATGTTCATAATATCTTGCGGGCTAAGGTAAGCCTTCTCCTGCAATTATTGGGAGTGGTCATTTAGTGATTTAATTTTAGGATTACGCAAAGTAGACTGAACTTAGAGATTTATACATGTCTGATGATTCACCCAGAGGACGGAATGAAGCAAATCGATCCAGTAGAAGGGCGGGACGGATTGGACAAAGCTGTTTTCAGTAAACTGTTTTAATATATAGAGTAGATAATAATCGTACTAGAGAAAAATGATATCAATCAGTTACAAACTTCATAGCTGTTTTTTTAAACGAATCTTGTGATATCATCGCAGTTTAACAATGTTGGACTAGGCTAAGTGGTCCGGTTTCATGTCTGGAAGATCAGCGTTCAGAGGGCATCTTGTTCGATTCCCGGTCAGGTCGGGTATTTTAACTGTGGGTAGTTAATTACGATTAATTCCCCATTTTCGACGACTGGTGAGTCCGTTTGTCTTAATACAACTCTATTCGTTTTCATATACCACAAAACAGAAACACGCAATAGTGAATACATCTCTCCGCACAGGGTTGGCTTCAGGAAGGGCATCTGGCCGTAAAACTACTGCTGTACAGAGAGCTGAAAAAGAATGAGTGCATGGTTTTGTGTAAGTTACTCGCACATAACACTTTTCCCAGCAATAACGGAACCTATATACTTTTTGTTGTGGGTGTGCACAAAGTTTGTATCTACAATTAAGTCTGATACAATATTAAATGCGAGCAACATACCATACAATGCTTTCATTTTCGTTGAGAAACTCTACAACCTAACCCATCAACGACGGGTACAATGGTTATTTATTTATTTATTTAATTATTTATTTATTTATTTATTTATTTATTTATACCAAGCGAGTTGGCCGTACTGTTAGGAGCGCGCAGCTGTGAACTTGCATCCAGGAGATAGTGGGTTTGAACCCCACTGTCGGGAGCCCTGAAGATGGTTTTCCGTAGCTTCCTATTTTCACACCAGGCAAATGCTGGGGCTGTACCTTAATTAAGGCCACGGTTGCTTCTTTCCCACCCCTAGGCCATTCCTATCCTATCGTCGCCATAAGACCTATCTGTGACGGTACGACGTAAAACAAATTGTAAACAAGTATTTATTTATTTATTTATTTATTTATTTATTTATTTATTTATTTATTTACTTACTTACTTATTTGACTTTATCAATGGCGAAGTTAGGGCTTGTGACCCTCTCTTACATTTAACTACATAAATTACAAGATAATACATAAATGTAATATTCTGTTATATTATAATGAAGAAAGAAAACAAAACTCAAAAAATGAAATAAAAATAAATCCGGAACATAAAAGTAAGAAAGAAAGAGAAAAAGATCAAAATAAAACAGTAACAAAAACTGAAAAATATAAGCCAATGTATAAACAGAACACAGTACATAATAAGTTAACGAAAATACAAGTATGTCCATAAATAGTGATCTATGTAAATTAGTTAAAAGCTAAATATTATGTACATTTCCACTATAACAATAAAATTGTATACAGAATACCTTAAAGGTCATTTATAGGCTTGGATGAAGTGGAAATTATAATTTCCCGCTCAGCCTAGCATTTTTTATTTTTTTATTTTTTTAAGGGGCCGTTGTAGACTGACACACCCAGCGCCGCTCCCCCAGTGTGGTCGGCTATTAATCAAGAAGGAGACAAAGCTGGAGTAAGCAGTGATTAAGCTGTCGCTTGAAGAAGCTCTTATTATATTGACAAGACTGTGTCCTCTGGGAGAAGAGGAGCTGAAATGAGAGTTTAGTTACACGGGCATTCTCGTGGACAGTAAACAAAGTCGCTCTGAATGTAGGCTATATCTCCTGTATGCTGTATCCAATCAGTGTACCGCTACCCTAGATTGAAATCGATAACGTTCACAAATATTTGCATCGTTCCAAAATATCTCCCTTTTCAAATCATCATATCCATATAATGTTCTGTAATTTCAACAACAACAAGAACAACAACAACAACAACAACAACAACAACAATAATAATAATAATAATAATAATAATAATAATAATAGCGTGAGGTTACTGTTAGCCAGGTGTAGCTCTGTGAGGCAGATCATCTGATTAGGAAGACTGGCGTCTGCTGTATAGGTTATAATAACTGCGTCTTAATGTAGTAGAAGGTACTGTAGTTGTATGTGTGAGTTACAGGAACATCGAGGGTATAAAAACATCCAGTCCCCAACCAAGGGATGCAATTGTGCACGATGAATATCCCGTGATACGGTCAGTAATCAAAGCCCGGGCATTAAGATCCAACATCCAAAACTCTCACCATGTCAGACACGGAACCGGACGTTCCATAATACTCGCTTCATTTCCTTCGGATCGTTCTGATGATTTTGTGTAACTTTTTATATTAAGCTAGTAATAAACCATTGTATCGCTCAGTCTACTACACACTGTAGTGTTAGGTATTGGAATTGTGCGTATTTCTGCGTTATTGATTATAATTATTGCGATATGTCACGTTACTCGTAAACAATTTTCATGTATTATTGTTTGTTTTCATTTACACTATAAAAGATTTATTCCTCTTCAAGCTAATGATTGCCGTTTTATGGATCCTAACACCTAGATTATCGGCCCCTTTGATTCCACTTCTTTCATTACCATGTATCTTCCTGTTTTTTGGTACATGTCCTTGTAATTTTCTTTTCATATAATTCCTTTATTGTATGTTTATTCTTATGTGATGTAGAATGTTTTTTTCTTTGACAAGCTACTTTAAGCACGCATTGCCACTTGAATATTATACAAATCGCAATGCGAGTTTTATTATTATTATTATTATTATTATTATTATTATTATTATTATTATTATTATTATTAATTTCAAGTATTTAGGTTGTGTGTTTTCCCAGGATGGTAATATAGTAAGTGAGATTGAATCAAGGTGTAGTAAAAGCTAATGCAGTGAGCTCGCAGTTGCGATCAGCAGTATTCTGTAAGAAGGAAGTCAGCTCCCAGACGAAACTATCTTTACATCGGTCTGTTTTCAGACCAACTTTGCTTTATGGGAGCGAAAGCTGGGTGGACTCAGGATATCTTTTCATAAGTTAGAAGTAACAGACATGAAAGTAGCAAGAATGATTGCTGGTACAAACAGGTGGGAACAATGGCAGGAGGGAACTCGGAATGAGGAGATAAAGGCTAATTTAGGAATGAACTCGATGGATGAAGCTGTACGCATAAACCGGCTTCGGTGGTGGGGTCATGTGAGGCGAATGGAGGAGGATAGGTTACCTAGGAGAATAATGGACTTTGTTATGGAGGGTAAGAGAAGTAGAGGGAGACCAAGACGACGATGGGTAGACTCTGTTTCTAACGCTTTAAGGATAAGAGGTATAGAACTAAATGAGGCCACAACACTAGTTGCAAATCGAGGATTGTGGCGACGTTTAGAAAATTCTCAGAGGCTTGCAGACTGAACGCTGAAAGGCATAACAGTCTATAATGATAATGTATGTATGTATGTATGTATGTATGTATGTATGTATGTATGTATGTATGTATGTTATGATTATTATTATATTATTATTAACAAAGTTATACTTAATTGTTCTCCAACACAAAGTTTCATAGTCTACGGTTCTACATGCAAGGCCGCGTTTGATTCCATGTTCTACAATGAACTTTATTCGACGATCGGGAAGACACCCAGACCCAGAAAACATAATTGAATCGGTTATTTGAGAAAGCATACATGTCCACTACTTCTAGTTTTGACAAAAGTGAACCAAAATATGCATACAGATTCTAATGTTTGGAATTAGTGTCTGGTTTTTATACAAATTATTTATCAGATTTTTTGTAATAATTCTTATCGTCTTTGAAAACAATGAGTGATATAAGGACTGAAATTTACTGGACATGTGTGATTTCTCAGATAAATAAACTCTTATGATAAAATGAGAGTATAATGCTCACCACTAGATATCACACTTCAATTATGTATATAAGTTTCATCTTTAAATTTCCCTTCATACAACAACATTAAATTCAAAATTCAGAATATTTCAAAACATTATCCGTCTTAACATTATCACTTATTACAGTTACTTAAGGGTATCTTCCCTGTTAACAAAAACACCAAGAGAATGTCTTGTCATGCCTGTTGTTTGAGTTCCTCAGATATGTCCTGTCTGTTCATAGTAAGCCAGCAGAAAATGTCCAAGGTCCCAGTAATACCGTTATAATGAGGAGGACATGTATGCTTTTTTTCCCCTGAAAGATGGGAATGAAAATAATTTAAACATACAGTATATGTATTAAACCAATTTTGCCCGAAAATGGACATGGGTGGTTTCTCAACCGATTAAATTGTAAAGAAGTGGGTTGAAACCCCCAATCTCCTCCATCTTAAAATTGGTTTTCCGTGGCCTCCCTCTTATATTCCAGGTGATTTAAAGATCTCTCTCTCTCTCTCTCTCTCTCGCTCTCTCTCTCTAAATGAAACATCAACAAACGATCTACTGTGGATATTAGATCCATTAATCATAGTCATGATACTACAGATATTTTAAGTTACTTCTCTTTAACCTCTTCACCTTACCTCACGAAAACATTCATCCTTCTCCCACCCACTTGTCCTGAATGCTGTTCTTTCCCACACGATTTGCCCTCAGCATTAACATCTCCACCTCTTTCTGCCATAACCTCCAGGAACTCACCTTCTACTTTTACTGTCCTTTCATTCAACAAGTGACTCTACACACTCCATTCTATTATCTCACAAACTTACCTGCTTACAGTTCACTTGAAAATTTGAATGTTTTTCTTTCATGTTACAGGCAAGATTCGAATTGTTGTCAAACACGGAATTACCGGCACCTTATAGCAAGGGCTGCGTAGCCGTGGCGGTTCGGTTCACCTGGTAGAAAGAGGGTTCCATTTCCGGTCAAGAAGTCAAAATAAATTGGAACGAGATTTCCACTTGCCCCTGCATATAGACAACACTTAAAAATAATGGTGGCAGACTGTCACTATTATAACGGCCGCAGGGTTTTGAGGGTTTCGTAGACTTACTTCTTAAATTGTTTTCACTGTTTCAACTAACCTCCAAGTGAGCGCGCGAGCCAACACAGCGCCATCTTTTAACAGAGTATGGGTGTGACGTCACATACTTGCATTATTTTTGAAGCGCTACTTCATTAAAACTACGTTTCAGATGTGCTATTATTTCTTTTTTCATCAGGTAGTCGTCTCCTCTTTCACCTGTCAATTGAGACATTAAGCATTGTCGTAAATTAAACACTCTCGGCGATATATGCGTTCTACCCACACACTATGAGCGTCTTAACATTTTTCTTTCCGTGCACCCGTTGTTGAAGAACGTGTCTGCGTTTAAAAAAGAGTACCAGTTTAAATAGGCCTACTCATGGCAAAGATGGCCGGGCAAGAAACTAACCACTCCATCCCACTTAGCTCAGAGGTTATGTACAGTGGACACCTATACCTTCCACTCCTCCGAGGGCCTTGATGGTATATTCCCTGGCAAGTAAGCCTATACACTAAGGCAGGGCTTCTCAGGGTGCATTCGCCTGGTGCATGCACTGTGCAAAGACGACTTCGCTTGGTTGACCGGAGTGCAGACCCCCACTCCTCCATCTGGAGCAATAGCGCTTTCTCTCTTTCCCCACGCCTGTCTCGCTCGCTCCGTCTGTCTCCCTCTTTCTCACTTGCTCCACAGCGCTCCACATTCGAGCCGAGTTGAGCCCAGCTTAGCCGAATAGCCCAGAGACGAAGCGTTGGTCCGAGCCGAGCCAAACAGGACCGATGCACTGTGCACAGGAACTCTGCGCCGCTGTCTGCACGCGTGAGATTTTGGGCGTTTGAGAGGCCCTGCACTAAGGGTACAACCTTACTCTTTCTCCCCAGTTAATACTGAAGATCGCGATTTTTAGTTATTTTCTAACTGTTGGGTTCGATTCAGTGTCGCTAATACAATTTAGGGTCCCTACTTACCGATACGACGTCTTACAGTTACTGGTAATCTGGCACGTTGGCGCTATACAGTCACGGTTTATTTCGTGATTTGCGAGAATTACGTATAGCCACTTCCGTATTGTTACAATTACTAGTGTTATATTTGCAGGCATAATTAAAGCATATTTTCATTTTCTGTAGGATTATAAATCCGTTTGGGTAACACCAGATAAGTAGAATTGTGACTTGTTCGAATAATGCATTTAATAACTTAGTAATGACGAACGCAGCATTTTATTAATTACGGTCTTCTTTCGTCCAATACTTACGTATAGAATTCGATTAAGATGTCTAAGTACGAAAAATCTGCAAGAACTCCTCCGGAAAGGAAAGAAACATTACCTCCTCTACAAAGATCATTTCAGTTCTAATGGAAGGAAATTTTCGTTATCAACCTAACCAAATACAATAGAGACAATACGCGACACTGAGCGAGATATCGAGGGACAGCTATTAGAGCTCTCTCTTGCGAGTAAACCTGAAAACTACTGATTCTGTCATAAGAGCACGTGTATTTATGTGTGAAGTTTTTGGTGTTATTTATGCGTTTTCAGTGAGTTGACATAATTAAATAGTAGCGTGTGTCATTCCTTGATATCTCCTCTCAACATGAGCGGAGAGGTATGTGCTGTGTTTGGCTGCATTAACTATGAAGTAGACAAGAATGCGCGGTCGTACTTCAGGTTCTCTCGTGACAAGAAAATGTAAGTAATATTGTGTTTGCATATATATTCTTCCTCTGACCTGCTCGACCCATATTTTAACTGTCTTAAAATGTAATACGCATATTTTATTGTATAGTGCAGCAGTTAACCTTCAATACCGATGTTTCGTTGTAGGTGTGATCTGTGGATTTTGAAATGTCACAGAAGTGATTTGGATAAGGTGTACAAGAAAGAAGGGACGTTACGCTTATATAAGAATTATAAGATCTGTTCAGATCATTTACAGGCCAGCGACTTTAAAAATCCTCGACTATACAGCCAAGGGTATGTTACATTTTTACTCTAATTGTACGTAAATATTCCTCAAAGCATCACTATCGACAACATTTTCATACTTTTCTTTTTTTTTGTCCCCCTTCTCAGATTAAAGCCGGGATTTTATAGATTTTCTTTCTGTTAGTAGGCTATATGTTAAGAGGAAAATTGTCCAGCTATTAATTTTTAATTCATTGCATCATATGTGTAAGGAATGTGCCGAAATTTTTATTGACAAGTGTCTTAATGTGATGATACAATGTTTTTAAATGAGAAAAAAGACAAATCCAACCGAGTTCAGGCAGGAATGCTAAAGATAAAAAAGTAATGCATAAATGAAAGATCAAGCCATTCCACTTCACATCTTGTTTACATGTCTAATTTCAGTCCTTGAATAATAACCCCTTAAATAATTCTTCATTCATTTATCCAGAATTGCTTTAGCAACTTCGAAGTTAATGTCTCAATAACACTTTCTTTCTAGACGTAATTTATTTATCCATTTCCGTATATACATTTCCATTGATATTTGAATTTAGCGCGATTTGTTCAGGTCAAGTCACTAGGAGCGCCACCGTCGAATTGTCTCCCATTTTAACAAGGCTAAATCCGTAAGTGTCGCGTAAACTTAACCTAACATCGTCTTGTCACGACTTTGGTACGGTTTGTAGACTTGTGTATTGTTGTTGACTTACGACATATGTGTCTGTCTGTCAAGTCATCAGCCCAGAGGCTGATTCGATCCTCAAATAACACCACCAAAGGCTATGCAGTTATAGAGAAACCGCAAAAACCAATAGCAGCACCAAAATGAGGCGTACTAGGCAAGGTGAGGAGTGAGGTAGTTTGGCATTGCTTTCCTCACTGGTCCAGAAGGTGCTATTGCAGCACGACTAATCCTATGAGCAACACCTTTCATAACACTCAGACACTATTCGTGCACTGAATGTCATTACTCAGCACCACTCATACCCCAGCAGCTTCCAAATAGTCACAGCCATGGATGAGACTGGGACTTCAGTGGAAGCTACACTTTACTCTGGCCTGTGCCAAGAGACGAATACAAAAGTACTGCATCCATCAAGAAATGGCAACAGGCGGTTCGGCATATGTACATGTAATATATAATATATTTCCTTGTGTGTATTATTACAGCATGGTTTCTCTTAAGTCCGACAAATGATAACAGATTTCAAAAAGGGAGCTGAATTATTTACACAGAGCAAACACCGGAAGAAAACTGTTACAGTAATGCGTATATCAAAATAAGGGCAGAAATATAAACATTAAATTGATTAAGGGTGAGAGAGTGTGTGTGTGTATATTTCCTTAATTCCTCATTCAGCTTGAAAACCGACTTAATTATGAATCCCTTCATTGATAATTTATTATCATTTACTTGGATAAGGGAATCTCCGTTATTGATACTTACATTGAGGTTAGTTTGTTAATAGTTATGTCCCGTGATTTCAATTTGTAACTAGTCAAGGTGGCAGCAGTGATGAGCCATTAAAATATATATATATATATTGCTAGGCCTATTTGCTTTACTTCGCACGATACATACAGGTCTTATGGCGACGATGGGACAGGAAAGGCCTAGGAGTGGAAAGGAAGCGGCCGTGACCTTAATTAAGGTACAGCCCCAGCATTTGCCTGGTGTGAAAATGGGGAAACCACGGAAAACCATCTTCAGAGCTGCCGACAGTGGGGTACGAACCGAGCCATTAAGAAAAAAGGAATAGGGCGGCGATATTTGCCTTACGTGACGAGCACTGTATGTAAGGAAATCGCTTTGCTATAGCACTCGCGATATGAATTAAACCAATATCGGTAACGTACTGTAAGTGTTTTCATCACCACATCGTATTTTGTCAAATCACTTCCATAAGCGTGTTGATCTCCACAAGTCCACTCTCAGCTGTTATGTACAAGCTAGTTTTCACTGGAACGTAGTACTACGGAAATGAGGAGTGATGTACTTTTTCCAATGCTTTCTCATAGAGCTAGGATATTATGCTGTCACATACCAATCTCCCAAACCTATTTAAACGCACAAATCAACCGACCTCATGGGTGACACTTTCACACAACATTCATAACGAGATCCAGGCTTGGATTAACTACCTCCCCCTACATTCAAGCCACCGTAGGTAGGCTATCAATCGTTATATATAAATAGGTTCTGGATCACCAGATATCCATAAAATGATAGAGCAGAGAATTGTAGGACTATGACTATAGGACAGCACGAAGAAATAAGAGTCATCTATGTTCCAGCTTTTGGGATTTTATGTTGCTAAAATGTATGGCACATCACCCGTATCGCTATTCTGATTTGTGAATTGGAGACGGGTAATTTGTCCGACATACGTAGCAGTAAAAACAAAACCTTAAAAAATTAAGACATTCTACGAATACCCAGGTCTGGCCCCATGGCTAAATGGTTAGCGTGCCGGCCTTTCGTCCAGAGGGCCCTGGGTTCGATTCCCGGCCGGATTGAAGATTTTAACCTTAAATGGTTAATTCCCTTAGCTCGGGGACTGGGTGTTTGTGCTATCCCCAACATCCCTGCAACTTACACACTACACACAACACCATCCTCCACCACAATAACACGCAGTTACCTACACATGGCAGATGCCACCCACCACCATCGGAGGGTCTGCCCTACAAGGGCTGCACCCCGGTAGAAATAGCCACACGAAATTAAATTAAATTAAATTATTGTGTTAAATGCTTAATAAATGGCCGACAAAACTGCAATATGGGAAGCAATTTCCCATCAACTGACGGATGTAACATCTAGTTGTTTGCCATATAAACGATTAAAATCTGTTTAACATTATTGCCCAGTTGACCTAGCTTCATTGTATGCTCGGCGAAGCGGCTGATTATGGGTTGGGTTTTGTGTATGCTTTCATTGGTTTACTGGCTAATTTTAAACTACTTATGATTTATATTCAGAATGCTTTGGCTGTTCAGAACGCATATTTAGAATGTTCCGGTTTAGCTCACAGCACATTTCAATGTGTGAATACCTCATCTAATAGTCGAATACAAGCCAATTTATAACAGATATAACATTCCTTCGAAATATATGAAAGATATTTTCAGACTGAACCTTAAATTCCAAAATCTCCTTCATTAAACTCCATCCAACACGCAAAGGAAGTTGATAAAGATAATATGTATATATATGAGCCGTGTCTTCCGTACCTAACTGATCGTTACAACATCCTACGATCACAATGAAATACACATGGATTTAGGCCACCAGACACAGAAAGCTAAGCTAAACAGCTAAGCTAAGCTAATCGAAGCTAAACTAAGCTACGCTACGCTAGGCAACTGAACCAAAAGGACCGATCCAATGAAGTTACAGGGAATGGCATACGCAGACTGCCATGCTAAGCTACGCCAACCTAATCAATGCCAAGCTAAGTTTTACAGATCACCAAGGAGGCGATTTTCATAGCTGTAAGTTGGCTTCGCGCATGCTCACAATCTTTTTTTTTTTTTTTTTTTTTTTTTGCCCGGCATTTAGCAAACAGTCGTTTCATGTATGTGGCTTTCGTAAATTACCTGAATACAGTACCTATTGCATTGCTTAATTGTTTCTGTGTTTGTTAATTATCATCGAAGGCACACGAAAGGAAGAAAGACTAGTTGAAGATAAAAATATACTTGTCGGTCAAATTATTAAAGAGATATAACCATGAAAGACAACTGTTGGCAAGAAATAAATGGAACACTAGAAATTTATTGCACGTATCATTTATTACTTTTACATACATTTTGACCCTACCTTCTATCATTTTGGTAGCCTACTTCATATTCATTTTTTCCTAATATCATCCTCAGTAATAGAGAAAAGTTAATAAAACTGTTCCTGACTCAGACGAATAATTTTTAATTCAAATGATGCAATTCAACACAGATTGTTCGAATTATTCTCCTTCCAATTTCACGTATAGAAAAATTATATTGTGCCCTGACAGCAATCCCTGTGACCATTTTGTAAATTTAAATTCTGTATCTCAGTGTTGGGTTAGGCCGCGGCGAAGCAATGCAGTCGGAGATCCATGAAGGCTCCACTCAAGGGACGTGCAAGTCCGACGAGTTGGGTCACAGGTTAATTAAGTGGACTGTTATCATCGTGGTTTTAAACGTAGAATATAACCATCATTTCTGCCTAAATTACGTGAATATTCCGCAATAGAGTATTAAGAGATCGAGAATACTGGCATATTCGTTAAGATACATTGACCATCATTTAATCATATCTTAAATTAAATAACTAACCTAGTGTTCCTACGCTACTTTAAATAAGAACTCCGTAAATGTTTTATTTATGGAAGGATTTCCCGTTTAATGATTTTAAAATAACTTCAGATGTATCAATTACATTAAGAGCAAATTATCGGCAACACAAACGAATATAAGAAGGAAATATTATGTTAACTTGAAAATAAACACCTAACTTCAGGCTCTTGTTACAAATAAATTATAACATCATGAATCGAAAAAAAAATAAAAGAGACAAAGTGTCCCTCTGCTGAAGGCTTACAGTGAAAGATCAGTTATCAAGCTCGCATTTTTTTAAAATAAATCACTGGGAATTATAGAATCGTCCTCTTCAGAATGCTATTTTCTACCCAAATATCTCATAATATTCCGTCATTTCTCTTTTAAAAATCACCGCATTAAATGTCGGTATCTGTCTATCTAGCAACTTGAAAAATACCGTTATTCTAACTTCATAAAATCACCATAAATGCAATAGAAATGTTTGAAAGACACAGGATCGTAACATAATATGACATCCATCAAAGACATGCATTTAAAAGACAGACTTGATCCTCCCGTACATTCATCGGCGACTGCACCTAGATAAATGACATCAAATGACATTGCAACGCCTATAATTAAGCTTGTCTAACTACGTTGATTCTGCGCCTCCGGATACCACTGCGACGTTTGACCTGGAATAACTACATCAGCACTAGGCGTCAACTCAAATGATCTACAAAATCCAACTAGCAAAGAAATGATTTACTTACCATAGAAGATCATATTTCCTTTACGACATGTCCTCAATATCTTTACGTTACCGGTTATCTTGCGAAGATCCTAAACATCCCTTTAATATCGTGCGCTCTGGTCAATCTTGTATTTAAATAGGATAAATGTGACGACCAACTACTAGTATTCGTGAGTGCAACATCCTATAACATTATTCTAAAATACGGCCTCGTACCTAAATAAATTATTCATCACGACAACAACAAAATTCACGCATGACTAACATAGTTCCTACCGTCAATACCATCATCAGGACCTTCACATAACATCATCATAAAATTCGCAATCCTAATGACACGTCTATAATCATCACATCTCTCTATCCACGTAAATACTTTCAAAGATCCTACCGTAACCAACATCTTATTACATCGCACAACTCGTCATGCACAGCGAATTCACAATACTAAAGAACAATCCATTCAGGCAATTACGTAAAATTACTAAATACGTTGCCGCATTAACACCATATCACCACAATAGTATCACTTCTATTATCAAAACACTGTATTTCCACACAAGCACATAACATTTTGAAGACCACAGAATCGCACGTCGCAAAATACCGAGCTCCTCCGAGGTATTCTGAGCTACAAGTTAAATTAGCGTTCCATACCCTAACATCATTACGGTACCAATAACATCCATGTCGAAAAATCTTTCGTAAAACCTTGCTAGCCAACATTAAGGAAATCTTACACAGCCATCGCATATCATCACAACGTAGACTAGCTCACCGCACTAGACGTAACGATCATAAATATTACAACGCAATGTCCAACAAATAACGGTCGCTTTCAAGTTAAAATTGTTCATGTCAAATCGACAACAAAATAAATACTACTCTACAACTCCAATAAGCAATTACGTGGCGGAATATATAAGATATTCAAGTACTCATCCTGGGTTATTGCTCCACGACGGTGTCACCTTCCGAGTTCAGCTCTCACTCAATTACATTATCAAGTATTGTCCTTCACATTTCTGGTCAGATCCTTTGAGGTCCCTCTATTTTAGTTGTTCATGTTGATACGTGCATTCATTTCATCTGAACAATTAATTGCTGACGGTTCCATATTACCTGAAACTCAGAGATATCAATTAGAACAAGGTTATACACCTTAGTACAATTTTAACAGTTCAAGTGATACACTTGCCTTTTCATTCAATAACAAGATATCTTGTTTTACAATATTATATGTTTATGATATGCCAATATCTCTCTAATATTTCCTTTCAGTACAATCTTCCCTATGAATTCTTGCTTCCGATCTTTCTGAGTTGCAGATTGAGAGAGTGTCAACTTCTTCAGAGACAAAAACAGATTCTACCACCACATAATAATTGCAGACGGTTTGCTTTTCAGAATTCTTCTCAGCTTCTAGCTCCCATATGTTCTTGACAATTGGAAACATTTGACACATAATGCAAGACGATCTCGTACAAATCAGCTGTACTAGCAAAGGAACTTGTTTAATAATTACCGCCTCGTATTTAGGTTAGTAATCGACAGTTTCTTTTCTTCATCTCGATCGTCGGATCGTGCGAGACTAGATGTACAAGGTATGGCCCTCTCATATGAAATTATTGTTTACATATTTCATGGCCCTCAGTAACATTCTGTCATAGATATTCTGCCGTTCATGCATTTCGGAAACTTTACTTGAAGGATACGTATTATTCATATAATCCTGCCCTATGTTTCACGATGTTTAACTTTCTACTAATATTTCCGAGATACCACGGGGTTTAGAGCTTGTTATCAATCCGCTGATATCTTCAATTCGGCGATGCCGTTCACGTAATTAGACAAATCAACTGCCTTCTAATTCATCTGGAGGTGTGATAACCGGACATAAGATTTCATTGACATTATTTCTCGACATAAACTTCCAATGTGTTCACCAATCTCATCCTGACATACATTGGAAGGTTATAATATCCACAGCTGCATTTGTTCCTGGGCCTGCCTTAGCTAAAGAATCATCTTCTCTTTCTTTTTCTTCATCCTCCACGACAGTGGAGCATCTTCTTCAAGTAACCCGCCATCTTGAAACGGCTGCCTAGCATAGTTCAGCTTAGCTTTTTATCGTGACATAGCACAACATAGCTTGGCATAGCGTAGCTTAGCTATCTGTGTATGGTGGCCTATACTCCTCGGTGCTGGAGGCGGCTTAAGAAAATTTATATTGTGGATCATCATTTGCACTTTCAGTAGTAGAGAATGTTTTACTTACTTAGGATTGTTTTGGTGTTATTATGATACCATTATTTTTATTAAAATTTGTAATAATTTTGTAGCTATTCTGGAAACTTGTGGTCATCTGTATATACATCAGATGAAAAAAAATATTTTATCTCTTACAATCGTTAATGTCATTCCATGGGACATCTTGACCATCAACCCTGTGAAAGTTATTTAGTGTACTGGCCTTGGTACTTCTTTGCTGATAGCCTTTTGTCGATATATTGTCAAGCAGACGGAGTGAGAATTTCGGGACAGGCGTCTTTCTCATGCCAACATACAGAGGTAACAACGTATTGTGCCGTCTTTCAAAACCTCGGACAAAGATATTTTTCGAACACTGAAATATAGCTTGCTAGCCACTTCTTTTATCCAAGCCTGTAACTGAACAAACTCTACTCGCAGAAATTACCCGTCGTTCACGCAGTTCTGTTTGTACCCTTCATTGGCGAGTCATTTTTAAGCAAGAAATTCGCATACTCTGGTGGTCAGTCTGAATTAGCACGACGCACCAGGAACAGACAACCAGCGGAATAGCGCCTGGCCAGTGATTTATTATTTCACAGTCACGGATCTGTATCTGTATCTGTGCTCGTTTTACGGGTTCATTCAGGGTATACACAAAGGATTAATAATGGCGCTCACAATTCCTCCTGCCTTTTAGCCCTTAACAATACATCTCGTTATACTGTATTGCCCCGGTTAAGGGAGAGAGAACGATGTATTTCAAAATTGTATAAAACGCGGCAGATTGCATAAAAAAGAATCGCAAGGGACCACCCGATATATGCCGTGACACACTAAAAAGTTATCTTTGGTAATGAGTATCAGTTTGTTCACCCCTGGGTCGTTATGGAATCCTAATGGATTCCGGGAGACTCGGATGTGTAATACTACTCCACTCTAAACTGGGGCAAATGATTGCTTTATTTCTTGCTAATGGACTCTTCAGTATGCAATCTAATAACAAGTGGTGATTATCCTCTTTAGTGACGTGATGGCTTCTAGCCTGGAACGTGCAGGAACAAGGAAGCAATATTATGAGCATACATGGGGGTAATATGGTTTTTACTAGTGAACATAACAGACCCCCGCTGGGAAAATGCATACAGTTGTCTAATCATCACGTGTTTCACTTGAAGTCAACTCACTGTAAATTTCTGTAGACCGAGCTCGATAGGTGCAGTCGCTTAAGTGCGGCCAGTATCCGGTATTCGGGAGATAGTAGGTTCGAACCCCACTGTCGGCAGCCCTGAAAATGGTTTTCCGTGGTTTCCTATTTTAACACCCGGCAAATGCTGGGGATGTACCTTAATTAAGGCCACGGCCGATTCCTTCCCCCGCTTAGCCCTTCCCTGTCCCATCGTCGCCGTAAGACCTATCTGTGTCGGTGCGACGTAAAACAACTAGCAAAAAAAAAAAAAATCTGTAGATATCGTCGAGGCTAAGTGGAAACCCAAGGCACCCTTATAGATTTAAGCTGTTCAGTTTTTCTCTCTGCCAAATGTAACTTCAAGGTACAGGGCAAAACTGCAGTCATTAACTTAAATATTCTATGATCTGCCAACACAAGTATATCAGTTTGTAATTTCACTTGCGGAAGATCAGGTATAAGGTGATCCACATAAATATTTTAATGCCTTATAACTTACAAACCAAAGAAGAGTAAACTTACGCTATCAGTTCAGAATCACAGAGTAGCTGCGAGAGAATAATTTTATCACAGTGAAGGTTGGAAATATATTCCACCTGCACCCAAGCACAACTATATCCGTCGCAACATATTCCATGACGTTCTCCGAAGTTTACCCTCGTTATTCCTTTTGATTTCATTCATGACAGTCTCTTAGAGTTCAGCATATTGTCCAGGGTCTGTTCCCACAGGAAGAAGTCTGAAGAGGTGATCTGGAGAGTCCTCAAATTTTTGAGATTAGATGGTCACCAAAAATGCTGGTTGTAAGGTCTGTGGACTCAGACGTATGACATGTTGCGTCATCTTGTTGGAAGTAGCCTTTTATCATTTAGATGCTATTCAGTTGTTCCACGAATTCACCTAAGAAACATCTGTAAACATTTTTTTTTTCTTTACCAAATGGTGAAAACTAAGGCAACATTTCCGGTAGCAGACAACGTGCTCCAGACTCCATCTTTTGTTTCTTGTATAACAATGAGATTTTCAGCAGCCCAATATCTGCTATCTTGCGTGTTGATGTTGATGCTGATGTTGATGTTGATGTTTGAGAGGTGTCCACGCTTCATCCGAAACCTTTGTTATGGGGAGAATGTCTGGCCTTACAGTAAGAAGAGCTTGAAACCACTTACTATAACACATTCGCTTTTCCTTCAATTCAACTCAGTTCAGTTCCATTCCTGCACTTTATGCACTCCATATGCTTGTAAATACGATCTCGTCACAATGACCACGTGCACTCCAATATATAGGGTGTCCCGGGAAGAATGGTCAATATTCAGGGATATGACAGAATCTCACGCGTGCAAACTGAGGTGCAGAGCTCCTGTGCACAGTGCATCGTTCCCACCCGGCTCGGCTCGGCTCGGACCAAAGCTTCGTCTCTGGGCTACTCGGCTAAGCTCGGCTCGGATGTGGAGCACTACGGAGCAAGTGAGGAAGAGGGAGACAGGCGGAGCGAGCGAGACAGGCGTGGGAAAATGGAGAGACAGCGCTATTGCTCCAAATCGAGGAGTGGGGGTCTGCACTCTGGTCAACCAAGACAAGTCGTCTTTTGCACCGTGCACAGTGCATGCACCTGAGAGGCCCTGCCGTAGAGTGCTTCCTACTACCAGCACACGGAGACTTTCCCACGAACATTATATGCGGAAAACTTGTACCCATTTCAAAACGTCGAAGAGGTTGGGTGTGTAAGACACACAGTGCGCACCACTAGTCAAAAATAAAATGTACATGGAATGCGTTCTATCTCTGAAACCATTCGGAATAGGGCGTGTGTCCATATGGAGATTTTTTTCTTCAAATGATCGTTCTTATCATATCCCTGAATATTGACACCCAGTATGTTGACAGAGGTCGTCTTGGCATGCCTAGTGTGTTGATGAGCATTCTTATCAGCATGGTTTGGACATTGTTTCCATATAGGTAAGTTACATCACTTTCCTTCTGATTTAATGTTTGTCTTATAAAATTGGCCTATTCTTTTATATTCTCTTTGTTCCTTCTGCTTAAGTAATTTAGGGGGAAACTTGGCACACCAGAAGGTATTAAGATTTCTCTGTCCACATTTTAGTCACCAGATTTTTTTCACTGTATTAAATAAGTGCAGCTTCTGGCTGAGTGCACATATTCCTCCTCTCTTACGTTAGATATCCGAAGTTAATTGTGAATGGTGATCTAATATAATGCTTCTCCCGTCTGTCTCTCACGGCTACGGGCACGTATCTAATGGACACACGAGAGAAGGTTGAGTTTTATCTCACATTGTTGGCAAGAAACATGCTTTGTCTCTCAGACGGGAAAAACAGACATTCAAGTTCGGATTAACTTTACTTTGAATCTTTCAAACTATGGTGCCTATGAAATCCATATTTTCACTAGAGAGTTGTTGTTACTACAGCAGAGACGTTTGGAAAACAAGGGCACCAACTCAACTGACAGAACGGTAGTTGTTTAATGGACAGAATATAGAGCTTACTGAAGATGCTGTTCTTGAATTTAGGAAATAAATAGCATACATCAGTGGCGCATCACTGACTGTGATTCTTCATATAGTGATAAAATACAGAACAAAGTAAACAGTACCTAGCTACAGTATAAAGTGCGAATTATTCGTATACAGTTTTAATGCTCAACTGCTACTTGGCATAGTAAAATAATGCATTACCCTTTAACATCTAACGGTCGTTTGTTCAAAGTCTCACAATACAGAAGAGAAGATAATGGCAGTAGGTGAGAGAGGAAGGGAAACAGCGAAGAGGATAAGAACGTCACCACAGAAAAGGAAAGAAAAAAATAAGGCCCTTCGTCCACCGGTGCAATTCAACTCAACCCAACTAAAACCTAACTTTCTTTAGGACAGTACTATAAGAGTTGCGTTGCATGTTCTTCGTCCACTGACGCAACTCTCCTGTGACTGTCAAATCAAAAGTTTGTCAGTCTGTTCCAGAATGGAAAGCCGTGCGGGACGCAATCAAAATGTTGACACTGTGTACTGGTACTTGAGAAGGCTTCAAAGAAGGCGGGAATTTTGGGTTCATCCTTTCATTTGTGAAAATCAATCACGTTCAATCGTGTTAGCCCTAGAACTTAAAGAAGACGAAGACAAGTTCAAAAGATTTTATAGGATGTACAGGGAACTGTTCAAGGAGCTGGTTGGAAAGCTTGGCCCAATAATCAGAAAGGACACAAACAGGAGAAGATGTACCTCAGTGGAAGAATATGATCACTAATTAATAAGTAATGCTATTTTCTTTACGTCCCACTAACTACTTTTTCGGTTTTCTCGGAGACGCCGTGGTGCCGGAATTTAGTCCCACATGAGTATTTTACGTGCCCGTAAATCTACTGACACGAGGTTGTCGTATTTGGGCACCTTCAAATACCACCGGACTGAGGCAGGATCGAACCTACCAAGTTGGGGCCAAAAGGCCAGCGCTTCAACCGTCTGAGCCACTCAGCCCGGAAAATATGATTACCTTGAGGTAAGTTGTATTAATTGTAATTATCATATTTTTCACAATAATTTCAACATAGTTTAAGATTCAGAAGTTCGATATATAGGGAAAATATTATTAAAAATGCTCGTAGTTTTTGTAAAAGAGAGAAGAAACCATGAAATATGAAACAGTTCCAAATTTATTTAAATACCCATTACGAATCATAAAAAAAGGATTTTTCACTAAAAATAGAAGCAGTATTCTGACTAACGACAGTTGAATAAACAAGGGTGAGTTTCCACTGCGTCTACGGGTTGTATACAAAATTACTGATCACGATCTGAAATAATACAATTGAATTGTGTGAATGGTGAATTATGAAAAATAGCAAGAGTGTAACTCGGGTCGGGCCACGCAACCGACAAGCCAATCATTTATGAGTTGGTCGGTCGTGAGTCGATCGACGAGTGCGTTGCAGTCGCACAAGTGGACGAGAACTGGGCAGTTAACAGGGGTCCGCCAGTAAAACGATTCCCTTCCAACACTCATGTGACTTTTTTAGTCGGATCGCAGTTGCGTTGTACCGGTGGACAGAGGGCCTAACCGCGGCTATTTCTTCAAATTTTCCCTCTAATATTGTAACGTTTTTGTTTTCTTATTTTCTTAACTTTCCTCTCTTACAACAGTTTCTGATTCAAATTTCACAGTTAATTCATTATACTGCTTCTTCTGAACCAACATATTAATAACATTGTTCAAACAAGTGGACTGAGCCGAAATTGAACCCTCAAACTTGATCTATCAAGTTTCAATTAATACTGATTGGGGTTTACATCAACATTTGTAATATTTGGTCACATGTTTTCATATAGCATGTTATTATTTTAGCGCATGGCTGAAGGCATGTTCGGCTCGCCACTTCTCTAGCTGCTTTTGCAGGTACACCCCATGGGGGTGAGCTATATGTACCGCTGTGTGAGGGTGATGTCTGCGGGTGTAAGTACAATTGTACGAGCTAGAAATGGGAAGGAAGCAGTCGTGGCCTTGAGAAAGGTGACATCCCTGCATTTTCCTGGAGCTGGGAATCTATTTCGAGAATAGCTGACGGGAGATACGAATCAACCTGTCCCCCAAGTACAGACCTAACTGCAATAACTGGCCGTACCGCAAGGGACTGAGCTAACCTGCTCTGTATTTTAGCATTAGAAATGATTTATTGATTTGTAACGGAGCTACGTAACATCAAACTATTAAAATTATGTTTCTCACAGTTTGTACTAGTAGAGTATCACATCATGGTAAGACATCTCCGTAAACTAGCTGTTGCATTGAATTTCTGTAGGCTGAAATACGGCATCTATTTAAAAATAACTTACTACTAAATTCTGTAAAATAATGATGGGCCTTTCGGAATGTACAGCGATTAGCGGAGGTTGTAGACTATGTGAAGGTATCAGTAATAAAATACTGGTTAAAATTACGAAGGGAAATGGGAGGGAAATACTAAATTTTATCGTACCAACATCAGATAAAATTATGTTTACTGGCTAATGAAAGTGAAAAGGATGCTCGACAGGATAGGAATGGAACACTACCCGGGTAGAAAGTTTCAGAACAAAGACAAGAAAATCAGCAAGAAAGTGAAGATTAAAGTGAAGGATATTGAGATGCAGATGATTATGGCAGAATGTGAGACTAGAAGTACATTGTTGGAATTCTGTAAAATTATACAAAAGATGTCAATAAGAAAAGCAAGGTTTTCAAACAGAGAAGTAGGAGGTATAGTGTAGTGGCTAATGGCAATGTACAAAACTGAGAGTCAGAGAAAGAAATAATAAGCAAATCGTAGTTTATTTTGTGGAGAAACCGTGGAAGAGGCGCATGTAGGGGAACTGACGCACTTATAGTTAAATATTTTGGTAGTGAAAATAAAACAAAAATAGAAAAAGAAAGAATTATGTACAATAGTTAAATAAAGAGTGGATTACACCGGGAAGAACAACTTTTTTGGATTCTTAACAAATCTGGCAAAAAGAAATTAAAAATTAAGCACTAACTAAAAGAATTCAGGAAGTCCACGAAATTGCCCCAAAATGCCATTTTTCGATTTATTTTTCATTCATTGACAATTTTCTGAAGCTTCAAAATCTAAATCGCATCCTACGAGCCATAAAATAATTGAATCCCCAACGTGTCAAATTTTAATAAACAAGAAAAAATCCTATTTTTATGGATACCTTCTTTGGCTTACAAAATAATTTAAAAATTCACTAATATCAGTGTATTATAATGATTCTGTGGACTTTTTCTATACATACCCAGGTTATATTGTAAAATTTACTCGACAATTGGTTGGAAAGTTTGTGAGAAAAAGGAACCGTTGTTAATCATAGGGTCATCAAATTTATAAATTGAGAGACACTTCAAATTTGTTTGTGTTGAAGTTATGAAAAATAGTGAGGAGGTCCGCTTAACCATTGTTAAACTTTGTACAAAATTTCAGTTATGTATCTTAAAAAGTGTTGGTTTGGTGAATGATTATATTTGCACATGTATTTCGGGTACATGGTAAGATACACGGTTTGTCTTAGAATAAGTAACATGGTATTCCATCTAAGACAAAAAAAAAGTTAAAAGGAAAGAGAAAAGGGGTGATAATCTGTAGAGTGAATATAATTATTATTATTTTTAAGAATATTTAGTCTATTAGTAGTCAAATAATTGTAAGATGTCGGTTAGGGTTGCGCAGCTGTGAGGTTGCATTCGAGAGATAGTGGGTTTTGAACCCCACTGTCGGCAGCCCTGAAGATGGTTTTGTTCTAAGCTTTCCCACTTTCACACCAGGCAAATGCCACGACCGCGTCCTTTCCAATCCCAGCCCCCCCCCCCTTTTTCTATCCCATTCGTCGCCATAAGACCTATCTGTGTAGGTGCGACGTAAAGCTAACTGTAAATAATAATAATAATAATAATAATAATAATAATAATAATACCGAGCTCGATAGCTGCAGTCGCTTAAGTGCGGCCAGTATCCAGTATTCGGGAGATAGTAGGTTCGAACCCCACTGTCGGCAGCCCTGAAAATGGTTTTCCGTGGTTTCCCATTTTCACACCAGGCAAATGCTGGGGCTGTACCTTAATTAAGGCCACGGCCGCTTCCTTCCCACTCCTAGCCCTTCTCTGTCCCATCGTCGCCACAAGACCTACCTGTGTCGGTGCGACGTAAAGCAAGTAGCAAAATAATAATAATAATAATAATAATAATAATAATAATAATAATAATAATAATAATAATAATCAAGGAGGATAATTTAATGCATGTATGGAATAAATTAATTGTAATAAACGAATGTTCCCTTCCCAGTTTCAGGTGATCCGTAATTAGGGGATGGGAGTGCTCTATTCTACTCTGAACTACTTAATACGGGATATACATTATTTTTTGGAGTACGGAAGCTCACACCTGGAGCCCATGGCTCATAAATCATCTAATACGGTCACCAATTGGATATACTTCCCTTCAAAACACTCAACACTCATTATATAAAGTGCGCTCTATCATTTATGCTACTCTAATCTTCCCGATGGAGTTAACTCGATTAATCACCCTGTGTTTAATTCAGTGCTCTCCCAAGTGGAATTCCAACCACACTCAGAAGTTACGGTTTCATATTAGAAACCGCTTGTTTCCTCAGGGTAAACCACACATTAATAGTATCGCACTTTGCTACCATAACGGAGATAGAATATAATGAAGTTGTAATCGCCCGAGGTTTAGATTTAATCTACCACCCACTGCCCTGTAAGATTATAGTTTAATTCTTGTTCGTTGTAATGCACAGACCCAGCTATAGTTCGCGCATTTAGTTCAACTGAAACTGTTATACCCGTGAGAATTCCGAGACTCGCTCTAGAATAACGCTGTGTCTTTGGATGAATAACCAACGGTGTGCCCTTCTGATCAGCAGGGTCCTGAGTTCGATTCCCGTCGCTGGCGAGGATTTTAACCGCATCTAGTTCATTCCTCTGACTTATGGGCCGGATGCTAGTGTTTCTCTCAATACATTCCCTTTGAAAACCACAGAAACACGCGATAGTGAACATGTATCTCCATAAAGGGTCGGCGTTAAGAAGGACATCCGGCCATGAAACAAAAACTCCATATGTGTGACAATTCACACACGTGACCCCACCAAGGTGTGGAGAAACTGTGAATGAATGAGAAGCTCCAGTATAATGCCGGGATAGTTTCCGGTACAGTATTAATTTATAGATACCTACGAAGTAACTGCAGTTGTACATCTATACATACATAACATTTCATTACATTACATTACATTACATTACATTACATTACATACTCTTATGTGCTCAGGCGACCGTCAGCCCTGTCGTAGCCCCCTTCGGTATTTCCTGGAAGGGATGACTAAGCCAGACCGGGGACCTCCCAGCCGACCCAATGACTTAGTTGGCCTTTCCTTGTATTGTTTCTGTCCGGTTTCTCCACAGACATGGAAGTTAAAATAGAATATTCCTTCTTCGGACGAACCGCGAAGATTCCAGTACTTCATCAGGTATATAGAAACAAGACAGACTCCAACGAGGTGTTGGTGGTGGTGTTATGAGAAAGTGTTATGTTAGGTTGTCGCTTTGTCAGTCGTCGGAGTTATTGTGGGAATGAGGGAGCAGTATTAGTGCTCATGGTGAGTGTGTTGGAGTAGTTCGACTGAGAGTAATATGAAAGTATGGTCGCTATTGTTTAGTAGTAGTGCGCTATTGTCTTGCAGAGTGATACGTGCTGAGTAGCTCGCTGCATGGAGCGACCACGTAAAATAATTACACGAGTTACGGACTTGTCTGAGGTCGAGCCAAGGAACAGTCGTCAAGCTAGTAGACGGTGAATATGAAGCTGATGTGATAAGTGACCGGTAGTGCGAGCAAAGTGAAAGGTGAGCTGCGAATCAAGATTACTGAAGGGATCGCCGCTCCAGGTGCATACCTACTGATTGGCAGTCAGACGGGTTCTCGAAATTTTTTCGAGACTAGCGCAAGCACCTGTTTCTCGCGAGAAATGTTGATAGATCTCGAGACCATTGTCCCCGCATTGTGAGGCGATCAGCGTGTCGTAGACCTACAGGAAGACTGTGCTGAATATTGTTTGTGCCGAGTATGCGAATAGCCAATCACGGGCACTAGACTGCATCGTCAGCGAGCACTGAGAATATTCCTCCCAAAAAAGCAAAGTCACATTGAGAAGGCCAGGGCAGCATTTTAAAGACTGCGTCAAATACTCTGTAGCAGAGAACTACCATTAAAGCTTCGGGTTAGGATAACACGGTGCTATGTGCTCTCCATTATGGTGTACGGCATAGAGTCCTGGACTATGACGATTGTCGCCATGAGAAGATTAGCAGCATTTGAAATGTGGGTCTACCATCGCATGCTTCGTATCAGCTTGGTAGACAGAATACGGAATGAGCAGGTATTGACTAGGATCTGTAAAGAAAAAACTGTGTAGGGCTGTTAAAATCAAGAAGCTCTCCTACTTTGGTCATATCACGAGGCGGTCGAAAACTTACACCCTCCTCCAAATAATTATACAGGGGAAGAGAGGTCCTAGAAGACCCCGCACGCCTTGGCTGGAGAACTAGCGACAGTGGTTCGGTCAAACAACTCTTTCGTTATTCCGTGCATCCACCAGAAAAACGAAGATAGCCAGAATGATCACCAACGTCCGATGACGGATATGGCACTAGATAAAGAAGAAGGTGTATGCCAGACTTCCTTCAATACATTCAGAACTATAAAAGCCAGTAAAAATAGTGAGTTTAGAAGATGAAGGCCCAGAATATCTACCCAAGCAGTTTCATGTAATGGTGAAATCGGAGCTTGGAACGTGCAGTGATGTGAATGTAACTCGGGACCACAAAGTGATAGCATGAATAGCGTTTTGCCGTTTGTTTGGCCTATGCAAGATCTATCGAAATCTGTAATAATATTTGTGAGAAAACTTGACTATGTGGTAAAATATTTGAAAATTTTGTGACAATTTCTCAAATGTGTCTTGATCTTAATTGAAATAAGTCCGCCTCATATGAAAGCAAATAAAAAGAACGAGTCAACATCGAACAAGCCCAAAATATCCCAGGCTGGGCATAAGAGATACTATGTACTAGGCCTACGTAAGGAAGCCGAGGTATCCGAGCGCCACAGACGGCAACCGAATAGGTCTTAACTTACTTCTCTCGGCTTGCCTATGGAGACATAACCCCTAAACCACCCAAAAATTGAATCGAGTCGATGGAGATTTGCAAATGTTTCAGAGAATAGCCCAGTCAGAAAGAATTTCTCTAAAGCTTAACCCTGCGCTATCGCTAGTTCGTAACCTACGCGACGCATTCTACCCGCAAACGAACTGCACCTACGGCTTCAACACAGCTCACTCACATTTGTACAGAAATATCCTTCGTCGACTGCAGTGACCGTTTATACCTCTGCATAAGTCTTCACGTCCATCGACATCCGCACACCAAACTCTAGCACGGCGATTTATAGTCGTTTAAAAAGTGTATAGACAGGTGGACTGAGTGGTGCTCGAATTGAGGTTTCACCTCAGGACTGGTATTCCTACTTCAGGGATATTTATTTTCTGCTCATCAAGAGGACAGTCAACGTCTCTGCCTTCTCCACCGAATATTGCAGAGCAGCGAACTGGATCGTCATGTATCATAACGCCGTCACCACTACCAGTGGGACCTGTACCCACCACTACACCGACGACTTCTGTTGCGTCAGCCGCCCTCGACTCCGCCACCGTAGCCTGCCATGCTGCGATCATGTCCTCCTTCGCTGATCCCAACTACCAGGCGAGATTTGTACCTCAAGTTCCATCTCCAACGTGGGACGCCAACAGCCCTCAGTATGAAAGGTCCGCCCCAACCACCCCTCCAGAAGATGCACAACCAACCCGACGCTTGACGGTCAACATGAGAGATACTCGTCAGGAAACTGCACCTGCACCTCCTCTTCCTCCCACCAGCGACTCACTTCCAGTCACAGGAGCCCGCCGTCCTCTCAACAATTCACGCTCTCTTCAGACCTCACCTACTGGTATCCACGTCTATCTCCTTGAAAATCAAACTCAGCAATTTCGATCCCCACGCAACATTCTTTTCACCCTCCTTAAGTTTAATATGCGCCGTGAAGAGATTGCGGACATACGGCCAACCTACAACGGCATTATCATCAAACTGAATGGAGACCTCGCCGCTCAAAAACTCACTCTATTAATTGGAGTAGGTCAACTTGGTTCCACCGCTCTCTTCAAGCTTCTGTCACAACCAGCGCTCAAGTCACCACCTCCGCCACCCAGACATAGCCTCTTCAGCTGTGTGGTTCGTGGTATAGATCCAACTATCACCGAAGAGGAAATCGTCACCGAATTGAACACCGAAGGTATTCCAGCTCGTACAGCCTACCGAATCCGGAATGCAACAGGCTCAACGTACATGGTGAGAATTCTACTGCCTACCACCGCAGATCTCGACAGGGTGCTGGCTTTGGGTGTGTCCATCTACCGACGGCACTACAAAGTTGAATCCTCACGAGCGCCGCCACCGCAATCTACTCGCTGAGAAAGATGTCTGATATACAACTCACACACGACCAACAAGTGTCGAGCTCCGAGCCCTAAGTGCGGGCATTGTTCACAAGCAGTTCCAACGTTCAAGTGCCCTAACACTGCGCAACCTCCTGTCTGCAATTCCTGTGGAGAAGCACATCCGACTTACGCCCGCAGATGTAAAGCTCGTCCCGCCCCTCCTCCTGATAACCCCGAACTCGTCGCACCTATCCGCACAGTCGATTTACCTACCAGTCCCAGCCGCTCTCTTTTCCCATCTCCTACCGTCGAGGATTTAATTCGATTCGTCACCATAGCCCTCTACAATATTCACCCGTACCACAGTCCTCTCGTCCTAACACACCTACAAGCTGCCGCAAACCAAATCCTCAATGTCCACTTTCAAACTTCATATTCCGGCCTAAATACTCACTTCCATTTCACCCCATTGGAAACTCTTGTCCAAACCCTGCCCGTCCTTCCGCCCCCACCTCTAACTCTTCGTTTCAGTGAACACTGCAGCATCCAGTCAGCAAACAGAACAATGATGGGGGAAAAAAAGCTCCAGCACCACATCAGCGACAAACTTACATCGCCCTTCCAGTTCCAGAAGGATCATTGGTCGATATTCCTACTATGTATTATTTATTTTATCCAGTCACGTAATTCTTTATTTTTTCCCCAGAATAGAATTTAAATATTTTTTGTAACATCGCTCATTCTCAAGAGCAGAAAAAGAAACAACAAAAGAAACAACAACAAAAAAGCACTCCAAAACTCCTGTACATGATAAAGAAATATAATAAAGTTACTCGTTAGCAAAGAGACCAAACCCCCTCCTAAAAAAAGGGCCACTTCCCCCTCTTCCATCTCCGTCATATTTCACATCCACTTACCCACTTTCCTCTTTCTACACAACCCCCAACACGCCCACAACTCTACGCCAGAGTGAGGGCGCAACCCTCTACGTGGCCCGCCTCACCCCCTCAGGGTGGGGAATGAAAACGAGTAAAGTAAGTAAGTGTACAGAATTAATAAACGATCGGAGACACCAGAGCAACAGAGCATACCTCTTCATAAGGATACAGAGGATGTACCTTTAATAACAATATCCGCTGAACAAATTGTCGTTGCTCCTTGAAATACCGTTATGCGACAATGTTGAAGGGAGTAATACTGACCCGCAGCACAATACAGTTCTTGCAACGTTGAATCTTAGATGACAGGACTTTTCTGGTCAGAGTTCTAACATGATACCCTCTTCAGCAGGCTCAGAACTCACGAGTATCAAAAATTTACGAATTCCAAGAAGAGGATTAGTAAGAGAATGTATATTTACCTGGGCCAGTTCTTCTTTGATTGGATAAATGCCCATCCTACCCATATAACGACTGTTGAAAATGTTTTTGTTAATTTTTTGCAATTGGCTTAACGTCGCATCGACACAGGTAGGTCTTTTTTTTTTTGCTAGGGGCTTTACGTCGCACTGATACAGATAGGTCTTATGGCGACGATGGGATAGGAAAGGCCTAGGAGTTGGAAGGAAGCGTCCGTGGATTTCATTAAGGTACAGCCCCAGAATTTGCCTGGTGTGAAAATGGGAAGCCGCGGAAAACCATTTTCAGGGCTGCCGACAGTGGGGCTCGAACCCACTATCTACCGGATGAAAGTTCACAGCTGCGCGCCCCTAACCTCATGGCCAACTTGCCTGGTGTGTTAAAAATATAATCGGAATTGTGCGAAAAAGTCCATTGTTACCGCCAGACGGAACTGCGTGCCCTCTTTTAACTGGCACCTCTCTCATCAAGAGGTGAGCCTGTCGTGTAGCCTCGCACAAAGTATACACGACAGGAGGTTGAGTAACCCACGGACATCAGGTAGTATAAACACACTGGTAGGCTGTTTCACTTAGAATTCTCTTGTAATTGTAACTTTACCGGGCACTCGCGGATGACAGTCTTGCGACGAAACTGTGCTGTTTCGCCCGACTTGTTTTTTTTCTCTGTGCTTATAAAACCGTTGTATATTAAATTTAATTCACACTTCTGCGAAGTAATGAATTCCATGTTGTGTACTGCTGGATGGCACTAAGCAGAATAACCGAGTAAGGATCAGAGCTATGCTTTGAGAATTTGGTCTATGGTAGGATGATAATTCCCATTAACAATACTAGGGATATCCTATTCTAATAATAATAATAATAATAATAATAATAATAATAATAATAATAATAATAATAATAATAATAGTATTTGCTTTACGTCCCACTAACTACTCTTACGGTTTTCGGAGACGCCGATGTGCCGGAAGTTTGTCCCGCAGGAGTTCTTTTACGTGCCAGTAAATCTACTGACATGGTGCTGACGTATTTGAGCACTTTCAAATACCACCGGACTGAGCCAGGATCGAACCTGCCAAGTTGGTGTCAGAAAGCCAGCACCTCAACCGTGTGAGCCACTAAGCCCGGGCATCCTATTCAAAAAATGGCTGGGCACACATGGGTTGAAAGGGCAGCATGTGTCATCGCGCACCTCATCCATCCCGCTGTCATCGCAGACACCTGCTGTGCGGAGACGTGAATTTTGAGACCCATTAAAATGTTAATTTAGCTAACTAGTTTGTAGTCGTGAGTTTTGATACTATTTGATACTAATTTTAGCTCGTGAGTTTTGAGACGTAACCGTCATTACAATAATTATGGCTAGGACTAGAGGAATGAAGCAGCTGTGGTCTCAAAGTTATGTACCACCCCCTCATTCACTATGAAGTCAAGTGGAATACCAAACAAACCTACGTCTAGGGTAGCTAAGATTAAGATTTCAACCCTTATTTCTTGTCTTACGTTATTCGAGGCTGAGTGCACCTGATTCCAGTCCCTAAATTCAGTCTTAAATTCGTGGCAGACTGGAAATGGAATGGTGTGGGGAGGAACGGGACCTAAGATGATCGGTGCTCCACTTCCTGTAGGGACACCTGACGGTAGACGTGCAGGCGGACTGGTAAAGTGAAAGGAGTCCCTCAAGTAGGTCACCAGCAGCCTCGAGCCGCAAGCGAGTGAGCTGGGAAAGACTCGTGACGCAATCCTCAATTATCCAACCACTGGACTAGAATCCAAATATCAACGATCTCCACACACACCTGTCTGCACACATAGGCATAACTGAGCTGCGGAATCTCGTAAAATACGACACTTTCTTCGCCATTAACTTCACCAACAAGTGAGAGTCGTATGACGTTATGAGCTTTAGCTGTCTCAGATGATCATAGGTAGTGAGAGTTTGATCACCCCCTAGAGGGTAAGTTTGGAATGGCCAACAAGACGATGTCGTTTTCTTATTCAATCACTGACGTTTGAAGTGATTTTTTTTTATTTTTTTTTATTTTTTATATGTTACACTGTAAGTCCAGCCCCATGGGTGAATAGTTAGCATATTACCTTTCGGTTCAGTGTGTTCCGTATTTGGTTCCCGGCCGAGCTGGAGATTTTAGCCTCACATCCTTAATTCCACACCACTACATTCCCAGTCTGCCAGAAGTATTAATCAGACGTTGATGAAATTCCCGCCCCGGCCGGAAATTCAACTTGGGATCCTTTGAATAGAAGACCGTTGCCCTGATCATTTAGCCAAGGTGCCATAAAGTGTAGTGTGTTACTACTTGAGAGTATTTGTATTAATATAATGTAACGGTATTATGACAAAAATAAGAGTTATGCACTTGAACCCTAGAACTGCTTCAGGTGTATCTGTCAAATGCTGCAATAATTTTCCACAACGCACAGAATTAAAGAAAACAGTGTCTGAAAGCACATCTTAGTCATTCAAACATAAAGCTGAAAGACTGATCTACATAATTTTGATAGAAATACAAAAACCAGTACCCTATAGGTACCAATTATTTTGAATAAGTCATAAGTATTTTATTAAAACATTTTTAACAAGAAGTTATTGCCTTTTCCGCACTAAAGACTGTTTCAACATGACGTTCATTACTCAATAACCGGTTTTGAATTATTTCCGCTAGTTACTAAAGAAAAACAATGTTTGATCTTAATACGAAATTTCTGATTTGTTTCCAGAATTTATAATTTATAAGACATCCTATTGGCCAGTTTCACTGTCACTACTTTCACTACCTTAAATTTCATATGATATCACCTAGTAATTATTATTATTATTGTTATTATCCACTCTCTATTTAGCCTATAATTTTTCATCAGTAGTAACCTTAATTAATTGCATTAATGTAATTCTTTATCTGACTTACATATCTCAATAACAGTAATTGATTACAATGATATTTTAGATTAATACTGTAAAAATAAAAAAATTGTATGTGGTTAAGTGTAAGAGACGGCCAAGAGCCCTAACTTCGCCACTTAATAAATAAATAAATAAATAAATAAATAAATAAATAAATAAATAAATAAATAAATAAATAAATCACTGTCCGTACTGTCACACAACTCATCAATAATCAAGCGCTCACTTTCAGAATCGTCAACATAGTTGGCTGCCATTTTGCTTAATGCAATCTCAATATCAATATGAAAGTACTTCAACTCTTTCAACTAAATAACAGCCTACGATCGTAATTTATTTTCCAAGGCTTTCAAAATGGAAGATAAAAGTATCCGGAACAAGCATGACTTGACGTTACTGCCATCTGGTGATTGACAATAAAACTAAGTTTGAATTCTGAGATCGTCTCTCGTCTCTCAGAGAGACGATCGCACATGGTGAAACAACACAGGCTTTCTGGGAGGGGTAAAGAGACTATGGTGTGACAAAAAAAATTAACTTGATGATATTACCCATTGAGTTCTCAATTCCACCAAGTAGTTTTATTTACGCCGACAATTTCCGTGGCATTAATCCTCGAGGTTTTCGGTTACGACGGGAGGGGAACGAAGTGGTCGTGGTTTTATTAACGTACATCCCCGAATCCTCTTGGGATGAAAGTATGAAAATGGGAAACCACAGAAAATCATCTTCAGGACTGTTAGGACCCCATCATCTCCGGAATGCAAGCTACATTTTAATGACTCCTACCGCGTAGCCAACACGTCCGGTCCAACCAGTTGAGTTCCGCATTCGGTGACGGATGGCATGCAATCGGAACCTCTAAAATGGTTTTCAGGGCACTAAATGGCTATAGTCCAGACGGTCTGCAACCAGCTCGGTAGCTGAGGTCACGCTATTAGCAGGAACTTTGAAATAGGGTTTGAAGGTACTCTAGTGTAACCGAGGATTTTAGAAGTAATTCGTAACCTCTAATTAGCCAAATATTTATTTATTTATTTATTTATTTATTTATTTATTTATTTATTTATTTATTTATTTATTTATTTATTTATTTATTTATTTATTTATTTATTTATTCTTCTTCATAATCTGTTTACCATCCAGGGTCGGGTTTTCTCTCGGACTCAGCGAGGGATCCCACCTCTACCGCCTCAAGGGCAGTGTCCTGGAGTTTCAGACTTTGGGTCGGGGGATACAACTGGGAAGAATTACCAGTACCTCGCCCAGGCGGTCTTACCTGCTATGCTGAACAAAGGCCTTGTGGAGGTATGGGAAGATTGGATGGGATAGGCAAGGAAGAGAGAAGGAAGCGGCCGTGGCCTTAAAGTGAGGTACCATCCCGGCATTTGCCTGGAAGAGAAGTGGGATACCACGGAAAACCACTTCCAGGATGCCTGAGGTGGGAATCGAACCCACCTCTACTCAGTTGATCTCCCGAGGCTGAGTGGACCCCGTTTCAGCCCTCATACCACTTTTCTTATTTCGTGGCAGAGCCGGGAATCGAACCCGGACCTCCAGGGGTGGCAGCTAATCACGCTAACCACTACACCACAGAGGCGGACTATTTATCATCATCATCATCATCATAATCGTCTGTTTGAGTCTAGGACAAGTGAGCTCAAGGTTCAAAGATCGAATCGTTACAGTACCTTCATTAATTTACGTCCAGAAGCATCTGCCCGAACTGTCAGATTAAATATTTATGAATACACAATTTCAAACGGTCCGACTCATTGGCTGAATGGCAGCGTTGAGGCCTTCGGTTCAGAGGGTCCCGAGTTCGATTCCTGGCTGGGTCGGGGATTTTAATTTCCTCTAATTAATTCTTCTGGCCCGGGGACTGGGTTTTTGTGTTTGTCCCAACACTTTCCTCTTCATATTCACACAATACTCTCGACTACCAACCACCACAGAAACACGCAATCGTGATTACATCCCTCCACATAGGATTGGCGTCAGGAAGGGCATCCGGCCCTAAAACACAGGGCCAAATCCACATGTGCAACACAGTTCGCACCCGCGACTCCACAGGTGTGCGAAAAGTGGTAGAAATGGAAAGGGACACAATTTCAGACTTCACAGCAACATAGGCTATCAGTTTTCATCGAAATCATAGACAGCAGCAGCAAATTAATTAACTTGGTGAGAACGACATTTAATTATACGCTGAACTCTTCAAATGAACGTTATAGGTTCGGAATTAAGCACATTATGATTGTATTTAAGATGGCTTCAAGTGAAAGATCCATATCGCAACACTTGCCGACTCGTTAAATAAATTTTTAGAACGAAATTCTGGCCCTCTGTGATCTCTTAAGATTGGTAGTAGTTCAAGTGTTGATAATGACACAATTTTATTAATATAAAGGTTTTTTTTGCATATTGAAGGTCTTTGCCAACGGAAGGATGGGAAAGGAACAGAATTGGGAAGGTAGCGGCCGTGGCTTTAATTAAGTTACAGCCCAGCATTTTCCTGGGGTGAAAATGGAAAACCATTTTCAGAGCTGCCGACGGCGGAATTCGAACTCATAACTAGATAATACTATAGAGATAATATTATAATATACAGAGATAATGTATACGTATTATTTTATTATTTATCCCCCTGAACTTAGAGGTGACCGCAAGAATCTAGAATACAATAGATTTATGATTAAGAGCGAACAGAACTTCGTGAAGTGTGACGCTTTGTGTGCGTCAACAAAGTCATTCCAGCTGGGTAGCTTGGTGCGTGGCAGCCCCGGGCTGTCAGGGCTGAAAGCAAGCCCCGAAGGAGAGATACTGCGAGTGACAGAGAAAGAGATTGAGTGGAGTGAGGTGTATCACAGGTTGCTTTACGTCGCACCGACACAGATAGGTCTTATGGCGACGAAGGGATAGGAGTGGGAAGGCAGCGGCGTGGCCTTAATTTAAGTACAGCCCCAGTATTTGCCTGGTGTGAAAACGGGGAACCACAATCTCCCGAATGCAAGCTGATAGCTACGTGACTCAAACCCTGCAGCCACTTGCTCGGTGGTAAAATTCTAACTTCCTGTCCTCTCTAGACCAAAAATGGCACAGTTATAACTGCTGTACTGGGATGGATATTTCGGTGGCACATATTAGTCGGTGATGTACAAGACTACCAGAATTTTTATTTTATAGAGTTGATGCCAAGATTTTTTATTGTACTGATGCTAATATAAATTTCATTGTATTGAAATGATGCAAATCGGATTGATTCTTTACTCACAGATTGATTGTATTTACAGAGAAACTGTGTTATCACTTTAAGAATTACTGATTACCTTGCATCATCTCCGTCTCAGCTGAAAGTTTCTTCAGAAATCAATTCGTCACAACCACATCTGTGGTGTATTGGAGACTTCGCTAAGTGCTGTACTTCTCCATGATTGATTACATAGCGCAATGGACTGTAACCGCTCTCCCCGTCGCTAAATCTACACCTGTCTGCCGCCTGTGATTGATGATGCGTCACTCTTCGCAGTGACAGCTGCCAACTATACTTTCTGCCTTGGAGGACGACTCTGTCTTCAAGCACGACATTCGTCAATAATAATAATAATAATAATAATAATAATAATAATAATAATAATAATAATAATAATAATAATAATATGGCCTCCGTTATTATGTGCAGGTATTTTGACTAAGTCGTCTACGATGCCTGCGTGTTAGTTTCACAGTTTCTAATTTACTCTACCAGACTGCAAAAATACCAATCTCTATTGAGAAATGTATGGCTTAGTTTTGATTAATTTTTTCGGGTAAACACCAAATATATCACCAAAAATATTTCCATGCCTATATCGACGACGCGATGGTGATGATGATGATGATAATGATGTTTGTTGTTCAAAGGGGCCTAGCAGCTATGTCATCGGCCCGTAATGGTACGAGATGAAAACGAACTGAACTGATAATTAAAACTTCAAAATATATCCAGTGACAAATATAAAACGAATGATTACAAAAAAAGACCATGAATCCAAAACAAACAGTGGATCCAATTCACAATGCCTTCTTTTCTGAGATGATGTTTTTTATAAAAAGGGATCCAAAATCCAGTTCACCGGCCCCTCACTGGTAAACCCGAATCATGGTGTTCCTCCTATAGTGGTACTACTCATAGGTAACGTACGCCCATTCTGAACAAAGGGGAGCAGACACATTGCAGCGCAGCGTAAGGCACCTTTTCTCGCATGGACATTAGTCCGTGCAGACGTGTGCGACTCCCCCGCCCCCGCCTCGGTGGGATACACCCAATGGTGCTAAAAACAGGCATCGCCCAGACCCGTGGTGTTCTTCAGATAAGGGCACTACTCCTAGGTAACGTGGATACATGGTGTTCTTCACATGGTGGTGCTAATCACACGTAACATCGACCCATGGTGTTCACTAATCACAAGTAGTCTCGTGGTTCTAATTTCATCATCCCTTGGTCGCCCCTTTTAGTCGCCACTTACGACAGGCAGGCGATACCGTCGGTATATTCTTCGTCAAAGTCCCCTACCCACAGGGGTCATGCCTATATCGTAGGGCATGGAGTGCCGAATGGACTTCTTTCCACCCCACAAAAATCCGACAACATTTGCTGGGTGTGAACCTGCAATCTTGTTTATTTATTTATTTATTTGTCTCTGGGATTTACCTTTAAATTTCCAGAACTTTTCAGACCGGTACTACTAACCAACTAAAGTTTCGAATGCACTTTTCCTTTTCTTCTCCGTCCTGCTAAACGCAATCTCCATCTAGTTTGGCAACTATTCCAATGAGATTTGCGAGATGACGTGAGCCCCTACCCCACCACACCCCCCACACCTCTTACATTCCTCTCCATCTTGATTTGTTTCTGTTCGCTTTCTCTCACAGCACCGCGCCGGCACATTCCTCATATAACAATAACGCAACGGCGCGAA
This sequence comes from Anabrus simplex, assembly GCF_040414725.1. NCBI lineage: Eukaryota > Metazoa > Arthropoda > Insecta > Orthoptera > Tettigoniidae > Anabrus > Anabrus simplex. Next base: position 585,783,946 of record NC_090265.1, on the reverse strand, counting down.
ACTTCCGACATTCTCCCGTCATCTCCAAGTGAGTGGTCGTCAACACTGTTGCAGCGCAGATGATGCCAACCCGTCAAGCCTATTCACTGTCAGCAACGTGGAGGAATTTTAATGGGCTGGATTTACGATATTAGATAAAACAGCAATGGATCACTTATAATGCTATCGTAGCAGAAGAAGCAGCCACTGTAAAATATTTATACCGAATTGAACATGAAATAACCTCAGAATCAGTAGCGGCGATTGAGTATTAGAAGTAGCGATGGGGCACAAAAAATTAGAGACATCAAAAATCCACAGTTCTGGACCTTCAAGCAAGCAATGTTGGTAACATCCTAGGGGTATGAGCTACGAATTTTAGGCAAATAAAATATAATTAGATATAAAAATGTATTCCTTATTTATTCCTAAAAGTTACAATCATTTTCTTAATCATCGTTATCCGGTCCATTAGATTAGCAGTTTGCCTTTTTCTACCACTACGAGCGCTAATGTGAGTCAATGCAGAATTTCACTAAAGCCCCTATATAATCACATTCGGTGTGGATTCTTCTCAAAAAATACAAATTTTTGCTAGTTGCTTTACGTCGCACCGACACAGGTCTTATGGCGACGATGGGATAGGAATGGTGTAGGATGGGGAAGGAAGAGGCCGTGGCATTAATTAAGGTACAGCCCCAGCATTTGCCTGATGTGAAAATGGGAGACCACGAAAAACCATCTTCCAGGCTGCCGACAGTGGGATTCGAACTCCCTATCTCCCGGATGCAAGCTCACAGCTGCGTGCCCCTAACCGTATGGCCAATTCGCCCGGTAATAAAAAAAGCCTGAAGGTATTGAACCGAGGAACATATTACAGAAATAATTATGTAAATAAGTTAATTTGGCTCGGATTTGAATCAAAAATAAAAACTAGTAAAGAAACAAGCCATTTTAGGCTGATTTTCCGAAACTGCACTTAGGCCGGACGTGATTTTCGAAATGTGTTTCTTTTTAATTTGATAGAGCTATCCAAGACTCACAATTTGAAACTTTTTTGGGGGATCTTTAGCCCTTCAATTTCCGCAAAATTGAGGAAAGTGAGTATAAGGACCCCTACTTTGTGTGCTCAGACATGTTTTCAACATTAAAAGTACCCGGGTTTTAGTGATATAGCGGGTGGCGAAGGGTGTACATCACAATTGAAAAAAAAAAAAAAACTGCAAAATGGTAAGTATTTTCCTACTCTCTGAGCGAATTTCAACAGAGAGGTAAAAGTTCACAGTCGCCAGTCTGAATGGCTCAGACGGTTGAGGCGCTAGCTTTCTGACCCCAACTTGGCAGGTCCGATCCTGGCTCAGTCCAGTGGTATTTGAAGGCGCTCAAATAGTCAGCCTCGTGTCGGTAGATTTACTGGCACAAAAAAGAACTCCTGCGGGACTAAATTCCGGCACCTCGGTGTCTCCCAAAACCGTAAAAGGGTAGTTAGTGGAACGTAAAGCAAATATTATTATTATTATTATTATTATTATTATTATTATTATTATTATTATTATTATTATTATTATTATTATTATTAAAAGTTCACAGTCTAAAAGTACGCCGTGATTATACAATTAGAATGCCATTTAACATTTGACTACAACACTAACGAAGTACTGCAACAGGCACTAGACAGACACAATGAATGAGTGAGACTGCTAGAGTGAGGAATGCGCGCACCAAGCGGGTGAATCATAGCTCAGTGTCCATGACCTTGGGAAAAGTATACCCTTGCTACCCTTCATCACAGCACGTGCTGCACATTACTGCGCGAGTCTCCACTACTTGCTGGGGCGCTATAAGAATCTCTTACCCGCGGCGAACGGCATTTTGTGCGTATTTCCGCTAAGTATGTTTCGTAATGATTAAATGTAAGAATTAGCTGAAAAGCAAAATTTGTACACATTGCTTTTTTCTTTTAATAATTCGTAGTTTCAGGCGGCTAACGTCCGACTCGCTGACTGACCGGTCAGCGTACTGGCCTTCGGTTCAGAGGATCCCGGGTTCGATTCCCGGCCGGGTCGGGGATTTTAACCTAATTGGTTAATTCCAATGGCTCGGGCGCTGGGTGTTTGTGTTGTCCCCAACATCCCTGCAACTCTCACACCACACTTAACATTATCCTCCACCACAATAACACGCAGTTACCTACACATGGCAGATGCCGCCCACCCTCATCGGACGGTCTGCCTTACAAGGGCTGCACCCGGCTAGAAATAGCCACACGACATTAAATTAATTTAAGGCGGCTAACATGGAATAAAAATGTAATTTTTCTCTCCACAAAGTGGTTAAAAGGGGGGGGGGGGGAGGGGGTTAGTCATGAAAGCTACGACCGCAGATATTTTGAACGTAAAATAAGTCGCCTGGATATTAGAAACAAGTGAATTCAGAGTTAAAGTTTGTTTTTGCTAGTGACTTTACGTCGCGCTGACACAGATAGGTCTTATGGCGACAATGGGATAGGAAAGGCCTATGAGTTGGAAGGAAGCGGCTGTGACCTTAATTAAGGTACAGTCCCAGCATTTGCCTGATGTGAAAATGGGAAACCATGGAAAACCATCTTCAGGGCTGCTGACAGTGGGATTCGAACCCACTATCTCCCGGATGCAAGCTCACAGCCGCGCGTCCCTAACCGCACGGCCAATTCGCCCGATGAGTTAAAGTTTAGAGAGAATATTTTATCTGACTGACCTCTCCAGTTGCGAATGTTGTAAAAACACACTATTTCCAATCTCCATCGACTGGATTACGTCTTCTAGGTGTTTATGGGCTCATCTATCTCCATGGGCTAGACGGAAGCAGTAAGTTAAAACCTACTCGGTCTTGACTCGAGGTGCTCCACTTCCTTGCGTTGTCTACAGGCTCATTTGCTCCAAGCCTCGTATATCTTGGGTTTATTCGATTCTTTCTACTTGTTCTCATTTGAGGTAGGCCTGGACCTTATTAGGAATTTCGGAAATTTTCACAATATTCACCACTATTTCACAGTTTTTATATACGTAAAGTGTGCCCCTGTAGCGTACCGGTTTGTATTATAAGCTGCCGTCCTCGGGTACCCGGGTTCGATTCCTGGTACAGCCAGACACTTAAGAATGGCAGGAGGGCTGGTATCATGCAGCTCTCCTCCACTGGGGGTGTGCCTGAAAAGAGCTGCACGACCTCGGGATGAGGACACGAGTCTTTTTTATCATACCTAATCAAGCTCTATCACACCTATTATTACAGACATCAACAGAACTCGTGTATATGAAACGAACGACACCACGCGGCACGTGCTATCTACGTCGCGTTGCGGAGTTAGAATACTTTTACCGTATGTCTCCGGTTTCCTGCTGCTATTTCTTGATGGATACAGTACTTTTGTATCCATCTCTTGGCACAGGCCAGGGTAAAGTGTAGCTTTCATCGAAGTCCCAGTCTCATCCATGGCTGTGACAATATGGAAGCTGCTGGGGTATGGGTGGTGCTGAGTAATGACATTCAGAGCACGACTAGTGCATCCGAGTGTTATGAAAGGTGTTGCTCATAGGGTCAGTCGTGCTGTAATAGCCCTTTCTGACCCAGTGAGGAAAGCAATGGCAAACTACCGCATTCCTCGTCTTGCCTAGTACGCCTCATTTTGGTGCTGCCATTGGTTTTTGCGGTTTCCTTATAACCGCATAACCTTTGGTGGTGCTATTTGAGGATCCAACCAGCCTCTGGGCTGATGACCTAACAGACAGACATGTCTCCGGTTTCACCAGGGAATGGTGAATGCACCTGCCGATCACTATCATGCTTCTGTCCTTGAAAGATATTTGAGGAGTTATTTCCAGGTCAATTTTTATACATTTACTAGCTTCTATAATTTTAGAACTGTTGAGGGGAGTCTGGAATTTGGGACATTTATTTTTACCGAGGGGCTCAGTACTGGAACGAAACGATAAAGGTACAGATAGACCTATTCTACGTAAAAATGGTCAATCGCACACCGGTGAGAACCGAATTCAGAGCTTTCGGATATCACGTCGGGTTTTCTACCGGTTAGGTATTGAAACCTTACCATTTCTGTTCTGTTGGATCGAATATGAGCTAGACTGTCAACACAACGGTTGAATGCTCTATTCGGACACTGTGGGCCACTCGAATGGTAGAACATCGGCCACGAAATTCGAAGGCTGTAGGTTAGGTTCAGCTTGACAAGCTTTTCCGCACTTCATCTCTTTAGTATATAGGGGAGACCATACAGTTATTGGCCACCTGACAGTAATTGGCCACCTTCCACAGATAATCTAAGAATAAGAGAATGCTTTGTTATTATTACCTTTTTCTGCCACCAGATGGCAGAGGGAACTTTCCCTCCATTACTTTCAAACATTCACCTAGCATAGTTACTCTGAGAAGTTAAGATGGCTGCTGTCTAACAACAGTGTAAATCTTGTGTGGTATTCCTTGTGTTTTTCATAAGGTTTGAGGCCTACATAAAGATATAGTGGTAGCTGTACTATTATTGCTTCCAGCCTGGGAGTGATTTAATAGGTAAGTAACATGCATATGCAATTAAGGAAGGAAATTAAAGTAATTATATTCCTCTTCAAGTCTTGTATGATGCATGGCCAATAACTGGATGTTGACTTACTTCGGTTTTTAGTTATTGGCCACCCTGGCCAATAACTGTGTTGTAGAAAAACATGTAGATGGCTATCTTTCTGGTCGCTTTTAACTCATAGGTGAAGGATGTTTCGACAATTTTAATCTACAGTTAGTGTAGACAGTTATTGGCCACCCGGCCATGTGGCCCATTACTGTACCTTACACGTATTGTACTCGGACATATTTTAGGTTATAGACTACAACTATGCCTAAACGAGCCGTTTATGATCCTGCCTCAATGGAGGCAGCAATACAAGAACTGCGCAGTAATCCAGAGGTCTCATTGAGAGCAGTAGCAAAGAAGTATGGCGTTCCAAGGACAAGTTTACAGTTTAAACTGAAAAACCCGGGACACAAGGAATCCTGTGGTCCATCACCTATTCTTTCACAGGAAGAAGAGGAGGATTTAGTGAGGTTAGAGTGATGATGAAATTCACTGTTTTACAGCTTATGGTTTATTTCAATCAATTATCTGTACTTAGCTAACAAGACCTATTTTTGTTCTTCTAACTTAAGGTGGATATTGGAATTGGCTCGGAAAGGTTTCCCTAAGAAGAGAGATGATATTTTATCGAGCGTCCAAAATTTCCTGATAGCGCAGCCTAGGCCGAATCCATTTAAAAATAATCGTCCTGGAGAAGGCTGGCTAAAGGTAAAATATACATTTTACTATGTTTTCATAAACTGTAGGTTATTTGCGTCAAAAATTACTAAGGTGTAATTTTTACGTATTTAGGATTCGTTATAGATTATTATCATGCGTAATGAATGATGAGCAGTTATGTGCTTCTTTTTTTCTGTGCCTAGGGTTTTCTGCGGCGCCATCCTGAAATAGTTGAAAGGACAAGTGAGGGAGTAACGGCAGCCAGTTCATGTGTAGCTGAGGAGAATATAAGGAAGTGGTTTGAAGAAGTCCAGGACTACATAAGAGAAAAACATTTAGAAGAAGCCATGAATGACCCGTCTAGAGTATATAATGGAGACGAAACTGGATTTCAGATATGTCCATCAACAGGTCGTGTCTTAGCTGGGAAAGGGACTAAAAATGTATATTCTGTTGACGCGGGACCTGCGAAGGAAAATATAACCGTGATGTTTACATTTTCAGCACAAGGCAAAACTTGTTGTCCAATGGTTGTGTATCCGTACAAAAGAATTCCTGAGAGGATTTCCAACTCAGTCCCATCTGAATGGGGAATTGCTCGTAGTGACAGAGGGTGGATGACGTCCGAGGTATTCTATGAATATATTGCTAATGTTTTTCATCCTTTTCTGATTTCTCAGGGGTTAAATTTCCTGTGGTTTTGTTTGTTGATGGTCACAAATCCCACCTTACATACCAGTTGAGTGTTTTGTGCAATGAATTACAAATAGAAATAATAGCACTATATCCAAATGCAACAAGAATACTGCAACCGGCGGATGTAGCTGTGTTCCGGCCAATCAAAATATGTTGGCGGAAAGCTGTGAGGAACTGGTACGCAGAGCACCCAGGTGAAATTCTGAATAAAGAGGCATTTGCGCCCCTTTTGAGCGAGGTAATAGTATCTGCCGCAAAGCCTGAAACACTAATCAATGGTTTTCGGGCATGTGGTCTATACCCACTGAATCCCAACGCTGTAGACTACACCAAATGCCTTGGTAAAAGTGCAGCTGTCAATGAAAATACTCAAGGAAGAGGTGCCGCTAGTACGGACAATGACGAAATTGCTTCCATGGACTACATGACATTCATCAACATTGTTGGAGAGGAAAGGGTTGAAAAGTTCAAAAGAATGAAAGATATAATTTCTGAGGACAATAACGAAGACTTTTTCACTTTGTTCCGTCTCTGGGAACATTTCAAAAAAGAAAGACCCTCGATGTTATGTAGTGATGGATCAAGGAGTTCAGTGGAGAGTGACTGTTCTCAACCCAACAGTCGCCCTTCCACTTCTGCAGAAACGGAATTGGATCCAGAAAAAACGACAAGCTCTACGGATGGTCATTTTCATATCCAAACAAGCAGTTCGCTGAGCTGTGAAATGCTACCTGATCAATCTATGAGCAGTACTAGGAGTGAGGCCTTTCCCGCCAGAAAAGTTCTTCAAACAGAAGATACGCCTAGGCCTATTAGAGAATTCCTTGTGTGGCCTGACACCCCTAAACGTAAGGGAAAGAAACAGACTGAAAGACAACCATATGCCATAACTTCCAAAACATATCAGGAAATGTTTGAAAAGAAAAAAGAAGCAAAACGCAGATTAGAAGAAGAAAAAGAAGCAAGGAAACGAAGACGTATTCAAGCAAAAGAAAAGGAGAATAAACCAGAACCTAGTGATACCACAGTGAAATGTAAGTTATTCAGAAAAACAGAAACTGAGTCTTCCTGCGCCACATGCTGTCGAGTTATCAAGACTGAATCCAGGATATGTTGCGATGTTTGTAAGAGTGTGTTCCATAAGAAATGTATACCCGAAGCTCATAAGGAGCACATTCCCTATTCAGACGACGAAGATGGGTTTCTTTGCCACAGATGTTATAAAGTAAAGGCGACTGACTACAGCAGCGATGAAAACTGGGCGAAGTTCGATAGTGAAGAAGAGGAAGGAGACGAAGATGAAGATATAACTGAATTATATGGCCTTGTTATGAACCAGGAGTGAAATACATGGATACTGAGAGACAGTTAATCATATTGATGAAAAAATAAAAGTGGCCACTAACTGTACCAAAAGTGGCCAATAACTGTCTTACATGGCCAATAACTGTACATTTGTGCAAGATATTCTTTTCAGTCTCATAATGTGTTGATAATTTTTTTCATGCATTTGTCCGTTTGCATATGTTTTATAGAATAAATAAAGAGCCCAAAAATGTATTTGAAATTATTTTTGAACCATATCTCTCCTTTCTAGCTTATAGAAAGTAAACAAAATTGCTTAAGTGGCCAATAACTGTACGGTTTCCCCTACTATATTTATTGGCATGACCTAACATGTTGGAAGTCTATCTGAAGAACTTCGGACATATTATTCCTTTTAGAATGTATGACAATGTTTTATGATTTGAACAAATGCTTTCGAGAGACTAATTAAAATATGAACCTGCCTATTTAGTATAAGGTGTAGTTCGCTCACTAGAGCACTATTTGTTATGATGCCACTATAGAAATTACACTTATTCTGTATATCATCATCATCATCATCTGTTTACCCTCCAGGGTCGGCTTTTCCCTCGGACACAGCGAGGGATCCCACCTCTACCGCCTCAAGGGCAGTGTCCTGGAGCTTCAGACTCTTGGTCGGGGATACAACTGGGGAGAATGACCAGTACCTCGCCCAGGCGGCCTCACCTGCTATGCTGAACAGGGGCCTTGTGGAGGGATGGGAAGATTGGAAGGGATAGGCAAGGAAGAGGGAAGGAAGCGGCCGTGGCCTTATGTTAGGTACCATCCCGGCATTCACCTGGAGGAGAAGTGGGAAACCACGGAAAACCACTTCCAGGATGGCTGAGGTGGGAATCGAACCCACCTCTACTCAGTTGACCTCCCGAGGCTGAGTGGACCCCGTTCCAGCCCTCATACCACTTTTGATATTTCGTGGCAGAGCCAGGAATCGAACCCGGGCCTCCGGGGGTGGCAGCTAATCACGCTAACCACTACACCACAGAGGCGGACTTATTCTGTATATGAAAGACAAAAACTTTTTCTGTTGGTACATTTCGAATCTTCGGCTAATATTTCGTTATCATCTTGGACGAGGTGTATTATATGATAAGTCTCACGCTCGCCTTAGGTTTCGTTCGTTGGTTGAAGTATAGCCTAACGCCAGATCTGGAGGTATTGACATGAAAGCTGGTATTTAGGAAAAACCGAACTGGAAAGAAAACTGGACTCATTATAATAATCCAAAGTAGTGGCAGTTTTTGCCGATATTTCCACAATGGTTAATTTTTGGAAAAAATATGGATACAAAGAAATTTTACTGATATAGACGCATAAAAAATACATTTTTCATATTAAAATGTACAAATATAAACAATCGTTAACGTTGTGGCTGTATCGCGTGCGGTTTTCTCTCGAGGTATTCCACACTCTCCAGGAAAATGCTAAGGTGGTATCGTAAGTTCTGAGCCACCTACCCGAATATTAGCGCTAATAATTACAGCCATAGTATAGACTATAGAGACACACAATAACATCGGTTATTAGATACGTTTCGACATATCCTAGGGTGTGAGGGTGATGGCCTATAACGTCCAAACTACTGAAACTCTCCAACAGTAACATCACAGACTGTTGCAGGTTTATGCCCTATCTCTTTATCTCTTCCGCAACAACACATTACCTTTAGATAACATTACTACTGTGCAAAACAGAAATAACGCGAAGAACTCTGTGCCTTCATAACTTCAAAATGTTCTTGATGCACGATCGACGGCTTGCGCTCATTTCTTGCGAGGTATTCGATTCAACAAAGACTCTGCAACGACATTTCATTAACTACCTTAGTTCTCTGAACTGACACAAAGAAGAATTCCATTTGAGTCAAACATCGTAACAGAAAGCATTAAAAATAAGAACTGTTTCGTATATTTCTTGGAATTGCTTAAATCTGAAAAAATAAAAGATTTATTTATTGTATTTATTTAATTACTTATTAGGTATAGCCAATGGAGGATCACGAGTAATATGCCAAATTTAAATAAGTACATTGAGATAACAATTGGAACAAACAATAATATTAAGTACCAACAATTAGTTAACAACAATAACAAAACAACAAGAATGGCAATAATAACTGGGAAGGGTCGGTTACAGTGTTAGAAAGAGGTAAGGTCATGGTTTGGAAGGATGGAAGGAAATGGAAACCTGCAGCGGACTTCCAAGTAATCTTTTAATTTAGTGTTTGAAGGGTGCACAAGGTGTAATATGCCAATACCAGGTAGTGAGTTACCAAGATTTGGGAGACGGTGGAAGATGGAGCGTTGTTGTAAGGTTAAGGCGCGGACGGGACACATGATGAATATTTCGGTTACGTATTGGGTGAGGGCCAACCTGCATAGGGAAGTACGTTGAAAGAGTATGACATTTGGTATAGCCATTGATTATTTTATGTAAGTAACAAAGATTGGAAAGCTAAACTGCTTGTCAGGTCAAGTACACCCAGATAGTTCTAGGTGTTACATTTAGTTGTGTTCCTAAAAACAAGAATGCAAGCCTTAACAATGAAAGTGAAAAAGTTAAAAATACTATTTAGGTGAGATATGTTCGACAAACTTGACCATATCGGTCCTTAATTGGTCCGTATTGACTCGTAATAACAATAACGTACAACGGGTGATTGTTTGGTCCGCCCTGTCAATATATTTTGAACTAGCGAATGTACCCGTGCTTCGCTACGGTATTCTACATTGTATTCGAATATCGAAGTAAATAGTGTACATGCAGTAAATAAGATAGTTTTAAAATTGCATGTCTCTTAGCGTTATCCGAGAAAGAGCATGGGGAGATCCCCGTACGTTTCCAATGTAAAGTGTTTGTTACGGATTTGTGATATAACGGCAGGCTCACTTGCCTACTGGCATTCACAATCAGGTTGGGAAGTTTACATTATAATTGCAGGCCCCATTGCCTACTATGCGGACAGAATCGATTTGGGGAGTTTTCGTTAAAATGGCAGCCCCCCTTTCCTACCTCCAGACAGATTACAGTTTTTATTATAATGGCAGGCAATTACCCTACTATCACTCGAAATTGAGTTGTGCAGTTATCATTATAATGACAGGCCCCTTTTCCTACTGCCAGCCAGCGTACTGCCAGTCACACCAAGTTGGTGAGTTTCCATCAAAATAGCAGGCCACTATGCCTAATGCCAGTCACATTTTAGATGAGTACATTTCTTTATAATGGCGGGCACCCTTGCCTACTGCCAAACACAATCGGGTAGGGGAGTTTTAAACAAAACTGCATGCTCACTTACCTTCTGCAAGTCAAATCGAGAAGGGAACTATTCATTACAATTGTAGGCCTTCCTTACTAATGACAGTTACACAGGAGTTGGAGAAGGAACCCTTTCCTACTGCCAGTCAAAGTCGGTGTGGGGAGTACTGATTACAATAGCAGACCGACCCTTTCTCGATCGCTAAATCGACATCAGTGAATATATATAGATCGACATACGAAAGTATATGCGTGTTTACAATATTGAAGACCTTCATTTACAGATTAACTGCTACTAAACGTACGTCATATCGACAAAGGATTATACCATAAGACACGCCGGATTTAGTGGCCTAAATGGCTGGTCCAATGATATGTCATCTATTCTTGGGCCAGATTTAGAAACGTGGAACAGGGTAAAGGTTTTGTAAGATCATCTCACATTACATTACTTTTCGGATAATAATGTGACAGCTACATACGTAGCATTTGGCTCACATATGGCTACTGAGTGGGCCAATTTTCGTGAAGAGTTTGATGATTCTGTATTTCATATAAGTAATTGAAAGTATGAATAATGCATGTGAAAATTCCAAATTGACTTAACATCGATTAATAGAGAAAAATCAAACGTAAAAGGGATACAGATACGGCATAAAGTCATAAGACCAAGGTTGTAGATCATTCCAAATCGAACGGAGATTGTGCAATCCGTTACGTGATAGGAATTTCCGAAGGTCTGCACCATCATTAAAATTGCCTGCATATTTCGATATTCTTCGGGGATAAAAAATGAAAAATTTAATGATATAGGATTTTTCATTCGTTACAGGCTAAAACGTATAATTTTGTCAAATTTCAATTATCTTCTTATTCTTCTGGCAGATTATGCCACAATGTGGATTTTGGGCGAGGCGGGTAAAAATTAGGACTTTCAGGAAATCAAAAATTATGGAGATTGTTATTATTACCCCTTAAACGGAAAGCTGTACGAAAATTTCGCCAAAATAGTCAGTGTAGAGGTACACAGTCGTTACGATTTGATTTATATAGATAAGGAATCTGCTCCATGTAAAACACCTTTTGGGCTATGTCCGCTGGACTTAACCTGCAAAAGTGACCATTCATGATATCTCCCTTATTAATCCTCCTGACGAAAAAATGCACATGAAAAAAAATGTTTAGAGGTGGAATTCCATCAGGTTTGGTCGATTTCCAGTCAGGTTGGTCTTGTTCTGTATATATTGTGGAAGAGTAAAATCACCATTTCGGTTCCTTATAAACCGCCAGTCCATTCCGGAACATGAAATGTTATTTACGTTTAAAACCTACCTTTGGACAGGTGGATGCTAAATATAAATTTTGTTTCGAATGTCTTCAGTAGTTTTCAAGTTGTAAGGAATACGCTTTACACGCACCCGCTCGTGAGTTAAGTCCGATGGGACTTGTACAGAAAAACGGTCCTTTAATGATATCTCCCTTATTGATCCTCGTATCGAAATGATGCACATGAGAAAAAAAAAGGTTTAGACATTAATTTCTACCAAGGTAGGTAGACTTCCATAAACTTTTGTTGTGTATATTTTTTGGAAGTGCAAAATCACTGTTTCGGTTTCGTATAAACCCCCAGTTAGTTCAGGGATTTAGAAACAATATTTGCCCTGAAACCTATCAAGGACAGGTGTATTCTAAATACGAATCTTGGTGGAAATGCATCCAGTAGTTTCTAGCATTCACGTACATACGGCGTAATTAAGGAAGAAAATAATACAGTTAAGAATGTTGAAACTAATAGAAAATGGATTATAACTGAGGACAGCCGGATAACGACAAATAAATAAATGCCGTGAGTAATGGATATAATAAAGCGCTAACAGAGGAGAAATTTAGGTTCAGTGATTCTTAGGTAAACAAATATGAAGATGACTAATGGTGTTATTACTTAATCTATTCGAGGGCGGTTATAACCTCCAACGATATTCCGCCAATATCCCGCAGATGAGCCGATTGATGCCTCTCTTGCCATCTACCCAAGGAACAACCACGAATTTAAAAGCATGATGAGGAAAATGGCAATACGTTACTTCCCTACTGGCATGCAGTCAGAGACGTTGCCATGGTAACCTGTAGGTTCGTTGTCGGTCTGTCGGTCACTAAATGCAGAGCATGATACCAGCAGAAAATTGTAAATTTCTCCGTCATGTGAAGAGTAAGGTAAATTATGAACATAACGAAAGTTGTTTATAATGAAGAGACGTTTCACGTACGGTAAACGAAGTTTACAGAAAATCAATAGTATAAGAGAAAATAGAGGAAAACCACTGTGGTTTTCCTATAAACACCCCGTCTATTCAAAGATTTTAAAATTATATGCATATCGGAACCTTTCCTGGGATGAGTATACTCTAAATATGAAGTTTGGCTGAGATCTATCCAGCCGTTTCGACGTGATGGTGGGAAAACCACTCTGGTTTTCCTATAAACCCCCCGTCTATTCAAGGATTTTAAAATGATATGCATATCTAAACCTTCCCCGGGATTAGTATACTCTAAATACAATGTTTGGTTGAGATCCATCCAGCCGTTTCGACGTGATGGTGGAAAAACCATTCTGATTTTCCTATAAACCCCCCATATATTCAAATATTTTAAAATGATATGCATATGGAAAACTTCCCCGCGATGAGTATCCTCTAAATATGAAGTTTGGTTGAGATCTATCCAGCCGTTTCGACGTGATGGTGGAAAAACCATTCTGGTTTTCCTATAAACCCCCTGTCTATTCAAGGATTTTAAAATGATATGCATATCAAAACCTTCTCCGGGATGAGTATACCCTAAATATGAAGTTTGGTTGAGATCTATCCAGCCGTTTCGACGTGATGGTGGAACAGACAAACAGACAGACAAACAGAAACAATTTTATTTATATAGATTTTTACACTCGTTCTTCACCCCCTTTCCATCCCCGCCCAAAGGAGTCCTATGAGTGCCTTACACAACAGTATATTTTTTTCCCAGATATTAAGTCTTATTTGTACCTATTTTGGTTGACAGCTATGCCCAAACGTACATGCATAATCTCACTGCTCTAGAATCCTGGAGCTGACGTTGCCATGGTTACGGCAGTTCATTTCTTTATCCGATTCCTAGAGCAGGGGTAGTGTGGTGCCAATATCTCCGTAACGGTTGGTTTTAGGGCCTTAAAACATGGTTTTCGGGCCCGTAGGGCTTACCGAGTTTTGTTCTTTGCGTCAAGAGGATTAAATTGAGCTTTGTCTCGTCCTTATACGACAAATTCGATATTTTGCTTATAATAGTATAAGAGAAAATGGAGGAAACAGTTTTTCCTATAAAACCCCCGTCTTTTCAAAGATTTTAAAATGATATGCATATCGAAACCTTCCCCGGGGTCAGTATACTCTAAATATGAAGTTTGGTTGAGATCTATCCAGCCGTTTCGACGTGATGGTGGAACAGACAAACAGACAAACAGAAACAATTTTATTTATATAGATAATTTATACATACATGTTTCGGGAGCCTTAACTCCCTTCGTCAGCGTATTTACATCAAAATCTACCTTACCTAAGTTTCAAGATATAACATCTTATCACATTAACATTCAGCATTGTCCTTTCTAACCTCAACTCTAGATACCATATGTACACTTTGCATTTTTGTATAATAATGCGTGTTGTACCCGACACGTAAGGCATGGAACATTTTAATAACACTCTTGAATCGTTCATTCATTCCTCCTGTCCTTTGCACTCATATACGTGTATCATCATCCTGGGTGGCAGTGGTCGACACAGCTAGTGGATCCATCCAGGATGATGATACATGTGTATGAGTGCAAAGGACAGGAGGAATGAATGAACGATTCAAGAGTGTTATTAAAATGTTCCATGCCTTACGTGTCGGGTACAACAGGCATTATACAAAAATGCAAAGTGTACATATGGTATCTAGAGTTGAGGTTAGAAAGGACAATGCTGAATGTTAATGTGATAAGATGTTATATCTTGAAACTTAGGTAAGGTAGATTTTGATGTAAATACGCTGACGAAGGGAGTTAAGGCTCCCGAAACATGTACGTATAAATTATTCAAAATATATTGACAGGGCGGACCAAACAATCACCCGTTGTACGTTATTGAGATATGTTTGTCACATCAGACGAGGACCACGAACATAACAGCATGCCATTTCATGTCTTAAAATTCGCCTTATACATATACATAAATACATCAAAATAGTAGTTTTTGTATGAATATTAAATTGTTGTCCCATATCTCTTTTCTCCGATCAGACACAAAGAACCCTAACATAAGATCAATTGCATTTTGACGTAGAACTTCGTCTTTCGCTTCTTCCCAGTCTTGGTAGTGTAAAATTGGCAATCAGGTGTCATGCAAAGTGTCAAAAATGACATCACGCAATCATGATTATGGATCGTAATGGGCGGTGCGAAATGGCTAATTACAGAGCATTGTAGGCTGAACGGAAAATGAGTCATGCAAATGATTAGACTGGTGTTTATATGCTCATTATCTTAACTGAGTTAGTTTCCCATCCGTTCTCGTACATCGTAGACGTACGTGTGTTTGAGTCATCAGTCCACAGACTGGTCTGATGCAGCTCTCCATGCCATCCTATCCTGTGCTAACTTTTCATTTCTACGTAACTGACTGCATCCTACATCTGCTCTATCTGCTTGTTATATCCATACTTTGGTCTATCCCTACCCTTCTTACAACCTACACTTCCCTCAAAAACCAACTGATCGGGCGAGTTGGCCGTGCGGTTAGGGACGCACTGCTGTGAGCTTGCGTCCGGGAGATAGTGGGTTCGAATTCCACTGTCGGAAGCTCTGAAGGTGGTTTTCCGTGGTTTCCCATTTTCACACCAGGCAAATGCTGGGGCTGTACCTTAAGGCCACGGCCGCTTCCTTCCAACTCCTAGCCGTTTCCTATCACATCGTCGCCATAAGATCTATCTGTGTCGGTGCGACGTAAAGCCACTAGAAAGAAAAGTGCACAAGTCCTGGGTGTCTTAAGACGTGTCCAATCATTCTATCTTTTCTGGTCGAAAGCCAAATCGATCTCCTCTCACCAATTCGACTCAGTTATCTTCATTCGTAGATGTATATAAAGGGTCTAATATAAATACGTGTTCTGAAAATCTAAAATGCTAAAATATACTCACACATTTTAAAAACGGGTGCATTACAGCCCAAAATGTTCACGGAGCCTTTTTGTAACACTCTCGTTAAAGGTTGTTTTGTGAGGAAAGTAAATGTTGTGGTAGTAGGCTACCCGTGGATCAACAACCTAACGGCCAACAGCCGTGTTATAGTGCCACTAGACAATACCCAGTGGTTATCACAAGGCAAGTTTTCCTTATGAGTGGTGAAGTAGAGTGGAATGCATACAACAGTTATCTAAAGGAACAACAGAGCAATTCTAACCTCATCAAGCTTAACATCATTTATAGGCTAACCTTCGAACAACTCAAGGAGAATCAGGTGTAGTAGGGACTGTTGCGCTATCTCATCACCGAAAAGCAAAGAAATCGCAGTAAGCGAGAGGTAGAGATTGATTGATTCTGAAAATTATTAGTACCGAGCAGCACAAACTGACTGTACCCCATTTTTCTCCAGTTCTTTTAGAAAGCAGACTTATAATCGATGTGTCTACTTCCAAAGCCGTACATGTTCGTCTTTCCAGTTTTTGACAAAAGGGAAAACTATTGTATGCCATAGAATATTTTGTAACACTGATGTATGGTCATTAAGCTAAATTAGATGATTAACTAATTGGAAAACAATTTGAATTTGCCCTATTTTGAAACCGATCTGTCCAGTTTGAAACCCATGTGTTGAACTTGTCCGGTTTTGAAATATTATTTATTGCATAATGTAACAATATAGAACAAACCCGCCAAAACAAAATCCATGAAGCACCGTAACAAAATCAGCAACGCAACGAAGAAGTTCGCAGTGTAGTTCTACACTACAGCATATTTATCTCCACAAAGATCCACTGGCTGGCCACGCGGTTAGGGGCGCGTAGCTGTGAGCTTGCATTCGGGAGAAAGTGCGTTCAAACCCCACTGTCGGCAGCCCTGAAGATGATTTTCTGTGGTTTCCCATTTTCACACCTGAAAAATTTTGGGACTGTACCTTAATTAAGGCCACGGCCGCTTCCTTCCCATTCCTATCCCTTTTATATCCCACCGTCGCCATAAGACCTATCTGTGCCGGTGCGACGAAAAGCCAATTATAAAAATACTAGGCTATCGTGTGCAGTATGTATGTATGTATGTATGTATGTATCTTTGCGATAGGCTTTTATCTACTTCGTTAAACAGCTGATGCGATGAGTCTATGGAAACCTTGATTCTCACCGTGAGTGATTTTCTCTGAGAGAACTATTGAAAAGTCTTTACAATACCCACGAGCCCTCGACAATTATGTAATGGGCTTTCCTACAGCAGAAACAAACCCATGGATGTATTGAGAGTTAACTCATTACGAAATTGCTCTTCGCGATTATATACTTCTGACTGAATTTTATGGACGAGGCGAGGGATTTATGTAGTTTACGACTTCCCACTAAATTAATCGGTGGAGCTTTCCTTCTGCAACAGGGGATTAAACAATCTCACCCGTTTGTCTTCCACTGAGTAGTATTTATCACTCCGCTCTCAGACATATCATTTTAACATTTAATACCGACGTTAAGCTTTCAATTGCTTCTAAAGCGATACTATATAAAATCTCGTAGTTTGAAGAGTCTTCAGTTAAAAAAATGTATAAACAAGTAGAACTTAAAAAGTTATGGTAAAACACTATAGAGAACATGCTAATGGTATAATGATATTCTCTTGCCTTAGTATCAAAACGCTCATCCACTTTAAAAAATAACTTGAGTGTTACCTTATTTAAGTGTAGAGTTCTTACTCCGTCCATTGCACGTTTGACAACTGGATGAGTGAACATGTTTATGTTTATCATGTTCTTATCATAAGCACATTATTATTATTACTATTATTATTATTATTATTATTATTATTATTATTATTATTATTATTATTATTATTATTCCGCTTTTCCCACGTCCGTGGGGTCACGATCGCGAACTGTGTCGCACATATGGATATGGCTCTGTTTTATGGCCGGATGCCCTACCTCACGCCAACCTTGTATGGAGGGATGTAATCACTGTTGCCATGTTTCCATGGTGGTTGGTAGTGTTGTGAGTTGTCTGAATATGAAGAGGAAAGTGTTGGGACAAATACAAACATCCAGTCCCCAAGCCAGAAGAATTATCAGACGCGATTAAAATCCCCGACCCGGCCGGGAATCGAATCCGGGACCCTCTGAACCGAAGGCCTCAACGCTGACCATTCAGCCAATGAGTCGGACAAGCAAATTAATAGTAATAGTAATAATAATAATAATAATAATAATAATAAACCTCATCTACTGGACACAGGCGTTTTGATGCGATACCATTTAGATTTACTGGCACGTAAAAGAACTGCAGAGAAAGCTTCTGGAGCATCGACGTCTCTGAAATTTGCGAAGGTAGTTGGTGGGACGTTAAGAGATTATTATTATTTCTTTCAAAGCAAAGCTGAAACAATACTGCAGTGTCATCCGTCCAGAGGTCTTATACGCTTCAGAATGTCTTGTAATGAACAAAAAGGCCTGGTCTAGAAACTGGGGGCCAAAGAAAGGAAGATTTTGAGAAAGATCTTAGGTCCCGTCAAAGACAATGGGGAGTGCAGAAGACCGCATAATGACGAACAATACACCGATGTAGAGAAGATTACCGATAACATCCGGAAAATAAGAATTATCTTTTATGGGCATGTGACATGATTGCATCCAACAAGACTCACCAACTGCATCATTGCCTTCTATCAGCAGAAAAAATCGAAGGGGCTTGGTTTACTGAGGTGGATACAGACCTTCAAGAAGTGGGAATCACACATAATGACATCCAGGAGCGTATCTCTACTTAAAGAAGAAACTCTAAGCATTTCAGAGTTTCCGAGACAAGCCAAAACTAAAAACTGGAAAAGTATGGACGCGGGAGAGGAAAGAACAATACCGAGAACGCATGCGGAAATATTGGGTAGACAACAAAGTCAGAAGCAGCAAGGTGAAATGATGTGGTCCAAAGGTGACCGATACATGAATGAATGAAATATTAAGAACTGGTGGGTTTCACTTCGCATCAACGAAGTTAGAAATGTAAACAAATGTATACTGTATACCATGCAAGTAAAGTTACCATACCTTCCACTGAGGAATAATTTCATCTATCGCTGAGCCCTGTCACGACAAAGCAATCCACCTGTCCATTATTTCACTTCACATTTATATTCGGTTCGCGGGGTGACTAACAGTAATTAGGATTCGATCAGCCGGAAACTCACGATAGGCTAGAGCACGGTTTAAAAAATTCCTTCGTTTGAAGTTCGTGACACATTTTATTTTATGACATATAGATTAAGGTTGAGTCTCTCCAACATCAATAATTAATAATATAGGCCCAGAGTTGGGCAAACGCATTTAACTGTGCAGTTTTCTCCCGTAACTGCTCCCTTTAATATTTCATGGCGACAAATACACCCCTTCAATATGCATTTGGAAATCGTGCAAGTAAGCACATTTGTAATTTGGCATGAGTCTTGATGTCATGTTCCAAGCCCCAGGGCCTGCAGCCTTACGTGAAATCCGAAACACTGGGATGTGAATTCTCAATTCAAAAGTCCCATAGAATTGCTCGGGATTTGAACCACGGTGATAAGCTAGTGACGATCGCATTCAACATCAGCCACGTGTGAATACAGAGCCTATACTTAGCACAAGAGAGAAGACTAGTTAGATGCTGACTAGATAGCATAGTTAGTTATTCATCTTATGTACTGAAGGTCGTGGGTCGAAATTTCGACGCAGTTGATTGACACGGATGGGAGTATAAATGCGAACTATCTAAATCGGTGGGTTTATTCCATTAATGAACTCCTTTCCGGGCAAAAGTTCTGGTTTATGATAGTAGTTAAAGAGGCATTCGACACATAGTCTTAGAGTGTTTGAACAATCGACATGCATCTTCCTAATCCCTTCGGCAGTAACACCGTCTAGTAGAGTTGGGTGGCTGCAGAGGAGAAAGTACATCTCAGTTACACTAGCCAGTCAGCGTAAGAGAAGTTTTATGGACTTCTAACATTCCAGCCCAGTGCATAGACTAAAATAGAGGTTGTCTGGCCTAGACGGTAAATGCGTGTTCGGTTCACCCTGAGTGACGTGAGATCGATTCCCCATCAGGAAGTTGAAAAATTTAGGAAACGAGATTTCCACTTCTAGAGGTGCACATGGCCCTGAGGTTCGCCCACTATATAACAAAACATGAGTATCAGGTTAATTCCTGGAAGCAAGAGCGGATAGTGGGATCCTTCACCTTTCACCCTTCCCAGGACCTCCATGGCCCGTACGGGGATGTATTTTTTTTATAGACCAAACCTCCGAATATCTCTGTTATTACTTCTCGTAAGCTAAAAATGCATGAAACATTAAATATATATCGGAAAGTATGTTTTTCACAATTTTTATTGCCTACATTTCTTCGACACATTATGTTAACGGAGAAATTTTACATTTCCTGTTTTGAGCCCCTTAATACTGCTACGCAACTGTATATTTATAAAATAGTATACAGGGTGATCAGGAACAACGTCAGTCGGTTATATGAGCTATAGAGGATTGGACATGTTAATAAATAATTTGAAATAAATTTCGATATCACACACAGTTCTCATTTTGTCAGTTGCTGAAGTTAGCGAATCAGATCGCTTCGCGGAAGAATTCAAATGGGCTTTTCATGGCGGTGTTGCTAAATCTGTACATGACTTAAGAACAGCTTGAGTGCCATGCGGAGAAATCAACATCAAACAGAAACACACCGTTGGTTTCAGCCAGCGTCACCGTAGCTAACTTGCTTTGGAGGTCTGAATTTCATTCTTCGACTGGTACTCTCATCCTGGTCTTAACCCACTCACGGATTTAGCAACACACCCTCATAAAGCCAATTTGAATTCACCCGGGAAGCGATCTGATTAGCTGATAAAATGACAACGATGCGAGATACTGAATTATTTCTTTCACATTATTTATCAGCATATTTACCGCTCATATAGGCTACCCGGTTCGCACTGTTTTCGACCACCCTGTATAACATAATGAGCAACCCAGCAATCCAGGACCTTGAATATCGAGTCTCGAAGTAATTCTATTGCACTATTTTCCCATGATGTCAGACAGACGAAACTTGAACTGCTGACTTTCGAGATAAAAATAAAGTATGAGAGAAACTTTGGAGTATACAGACAATATTAGAATTGTACTTATACAGGATAAAGCCGAACTCCATTAACAAAGTGGTCTCCGGTAGCTCTTTACAGAGTAATAATGTAATTACGATTTGTTCGGTTTGTTACCCAATCATCCTTGTTTCTGTGATAATACCTGCCTCTGTGGATCAGTGGTAGAGTGTCGGCCTCCGGATCCCAAGATAGCGGGTTCAAACCCGGCGGAGGTAGTCTGATTTTTGAAGGGCGGAAAAAAGTCCATTCGACACTCCATGTCGTACGATGTCGGCATGTAAAAGATCTCTGGTGGCATATTTAGTGTTCACCCGACAAAATTCATTAAATCTCAGCCATAGACGCCCGAGAGAGATTCGGTTTACTTGATCGGCCATCTAGTGGGCTTAGAGTAAAACGGAACGTCGAAATTGACAGGCAGACAGCCAGATGGTGTCAAAGTGAAATGTCTGCACACGGTAGCTGAGGCCATACGATTATTATTATTATTATTATTATTATTATTATTATTATTATTATTATTATTATTAGTGAAAAAACCTTTAATATATTATTTTCAGTGCGTCCTGCTCCACGGCTAAATGGTCAGCGTGCTGGCCTTTGGACACAGGGGTCCCGGGTTCGATTCCCGGTAGGGTGAAGAATTTTAACCATCATTGCTTAATTTCGCTGGCACGGGAACTGGGTGTATGCGTTATCTTCATCATCATTTCATCCTCATCATGATGCGCAGGTCGCCTATGGGAGTCAAATCGAAAGACCTGCACCTGGCGA
Organism: Anabrus simplex; assembly: GCF_040414725.1. Lineage (NCBI taxonomy): Eukaryota > Metazoa > Arthropoda > Insecta > Orthoptera > Tettigoniidae > Anabrus > Anabrus simplex. The sequence goes on along the minus strand of NC_090265.1, from coordinate 585,762,192 downwards.
GCCGAACATGTCCTCGGACACTCACGGCACTAAAAGCCATTTCATTTCAGTGCAATACAGTTACGAAGCTAACTGGGGCAACAACAAACCACACGAAATGCAATTACTCTGTAACGAGCCACCGGAGGCCACGTGTCTCTTATACCAATATACTCACAAGGTATCCCTGAACAGTCTCCCAAAGTTTGTCGGTGGAGTTCGGCTTCGACCTATATAGATTACAACACTCTGGTTGACTGTTCTATGGGAAAAACTAAGTAAATTCAAATAGTGCACAGAGATCTCAGTAGAAGGCTATATGTGAAGTCTGAAAATCTATGAGGACACATCTGATATATTTTTTAATTTTTAGTTGGTCAGAGAAGGGAATTTCCACTTCCGGAGGTGCACATGGCCCTGAGGTTCACTCAGCTTACACCAAAAATGAGTACCAGGTCAATTCCTGGGGACAAAGGCGGCCGGGCGTAGAGCTAATAACTCTACCCCACCAAATGCCGAGGTTACGGCTAGTGGAAGCCTTTACCTTCCACCCCTCCAGGGGCCTTCATGGCCTGTACGGAGATGACTTTGCTTTACTTTTCCAGAGAAGGAAATGGTCAAGGTAAATATTTTAGATCTCATGTCAGCATTTTCCCAAACAGAACATAGACGCCATAAAAAGCCATGCGTAAGACGCCCGAAAATGGAATAATGATATTTTAGTGCTTCAAACGTCAGAAGTTGGTGGTAGAGATGTGAATCAAACCGGACGAGATGCTACTATGTTACCTCTCACATCATGGTCGTGAATGATGGTTAAACCTAGGTACATAGTCCTCGAATCTTAGGCAAAAACCTATTTTGTTTGTTAAGAGATAACTTAAGATGAAGCTATAGCCGGTGTCATGAGTGTCCATAGACCTGCTGAAAACAAGAAAGTGTCTACTTCAATGTCTTGTTTAATTAAAAGGTTAGAGTAGTCTCCCCACTTCGCATCGGACGGTCGACTTATATTCTGTGACGTTTGTAGCAAAGAGGTAAGTGAAATTTGTTTTCTATTTCCCCTTAAAGAGTTATCATTTAGCAAAATAAAAATTATAGTTTCATTGATAAATGTCTGCTACCTTTTTTAACTGAAGCTGCTTAAAATATAATTTTAGAACCTATGTTTTCACACTTGCGAGCCTGTTTTAGGCACCACAAATAAAAATTTTAGCATCAAAAATTCCGTGATCTACTTATGCACCCATCTGTTCAACATAATTTACTCTCAAAAGTCTGGGAAGTAGTTATCTCCGTATGGAACATTAATCTACTTGAGGGGTTTAAAGCGCGATTGGTTACTCTGAAGGATGAAATTTTCCTGTAAATAAGACCAAGCCATCTCACTGCAACCCATGAAATTCTTTACAGGAGTGGGAGATAAAATTTTATACTATCCGTTGCACAGTCTCGATCCCTACCAGGAAATAATGCTTTAAAATAATGTACAGCATTAACCGATCGATGCCCGCCACCGTAGCGTGAGCACTATTACTTGTCGTCCTCGGAAGCCCGGTTTCGTTTCCCGGTACTGCCAGAGATGGCTGGTATGTTGCAGCTGAGCTCCATTGGGAGTGTACCTGAAAAGAGCTGTACCACCTCGGGACGAGGACACGCGTTTCTTATAACCGGTAGATACGAGTGAAGTGTATAAGTACTGTCTGCTAGAAGTAGTCGCACCTCAAGGATCCCTGATGTTATTTCTGCGACCTCTAATCTCTCAAAGGTGTGGTCTTCTAACTCACCTTCAGAGAATGCAATGCCATTCAAGAGGCACCTTGTGAACTAAGCAGCTGGGAGGAGTCCATGACATTTAGGACTTGAAACTCCAGAACACGCGTCCTACATCGTAATTATATGAAGCACTTAATGAAAACGACAATACAGAAATCAGAATATCCTGGGGACACAATCGTCAATTTTCTCTAGTATACTTGCAGTTTTTCATTGCAAAATAGAGTGATTTAATGTATTCACCGTATTCTCAAATGCTGTTATATAGGATGCCGGAATTTTGTCTTGAAGAAGGCCTCGTTAACTTACTAGTAAGTCTACTAACATTAACGTACTCAAGTTCTTCACCGATATTAAATATTTAATCATCTTGAGTATGAGCTACGGAACTGGTCTCATAAATCTAATGCCACTCCTTTATGCCTTAGGTGACAACTTATTGTTTACATCCCTATAACTGTTTCTGAAATTTGGAGAGGCGGAGTAGATGTTATTCGGGATTCCCGATATCCTGTTTCAATCTGAAGTCAGTATTCATTCAGCGGCAAACTTCGCCAGCCGACACTGTCCAATACCTTTGTATTAAACAAGGGAATTAATTATCTCTTATTACGTGACAAAAATGTTACATTGTTTATGTTTTACGAAAAGACACTGGAACGTCGAAATTGGTCAAATTGTTTAACATAGTTACTCCATAAATTCTTTTTAAAAATATGAAAAATGTCGCTCGTGATCTTCAGGCCACCGCCATATAGTACTTCACTGAGTTCATTTGCCTGGTATGAATCTGAGAAACTATTAAAAAAACCATCTTCAGGGCTGCCGACGGAGGTTCGAACTCATCTCCTCCTGAATGCAAGCTGATATCTTTACAGCTCTACCGTATATCCAACCTGATTGGTCAACCACATTTTAATAATGTTATTGTCCTTACGTCCCACTAACTACTTTTACGGTTTTGGGAGACGCCGAGGTGCCGGAATTTAGTCCCGCACGAATTCTTTTACGTGCCAGTAAATCTACCAACACGAGGCTGGCGTATTTTAGCATCTTCAAATACCACTGGACTGACCCAGGATCGAACCTGCCATGTTGGGGTCAGAACGCCAGCGCTTCAACCTTCTGAGCCACTCAGCCCGGTCATGCACATTTTGATTCGCCTTCAAAAGAAGACTGCTCTAAAATGACTGTAAGCTATCCAGCGAGGAAGCTGGAAATCCTGTTTATAAAAAAATCTCATCGAAAGCAGCGCATTAAGTCCGTACCTTTTGTTATGTGACGTGGTCAGGTGAGGACAAAAAAAAAGGCAGTTGCGAACATTCACTTCTGGAACTTCTTGGGAATGCTGTCAATGCAGAACAAAAGTTTACATTTCCCGAAATGTTAGGATGATGAATCGAGACATCAGAACATTTCCTGAAATGATACTGAACAAAATAATGCGGATATATAAAGGAAACTCAAATAACTGGAAATCATTACTGATATTCCACTCTGCCTAGCAGGACAATAATTCAAGGAATTAATACATTACATAAATACATACATTATCATTACACACTGTTATGCCTTGCAGCGTTCAGTCTGCAAGCCTCTGTGAATTTACTAAACGTCGCCACAATCCTCTATTTGCAACTAGGGCTGTGACATTTATAGCTTCATGATGTTTCATATGTAGTGTTTACCACATATTACTGCAATTCAGGAATTTAAGTTTCGATCTTATTCATTCATCCTCATGTACAAATCTTTCGTTCTTTCTTTCTTTCTTAATCTGTTTACCGTCCAGGATTGGTGTTTCTCTTGGACTCAGGGAGGGATCCCACTTCCAGCACCTAAAGGATAGTGTCCTGGAGCGTGAGATATTTGGTCGGGGATACAACAGGGGAGAAAGACAAGTACCTTACCCAGGCGTCCTCACCTGCTATGCTGAAAAGGGGCCTTGTAGGGGATGGAAAGTTTAGAAAGGGCAGGGAAGAAATGGGAAGGAAACGGCCGTGCCCTTAAGTTAGGTATCATCCCGGTATTTGTCTGGAAATGAAGAGGGAAACCACGGAAAATAACTTTGAGAATGGATGAGGAGGGAATCGAACCCCCTCTACTCTGTTGACCTCCCGAGGCTGAGTGGATCTCGTTCCAGACCTCGCACCACGTTTTCAAATTTCGTGGCAGAGCCGCGGATCGAATCCGGACCTCCGTTGGGGGGGGGGGGACAGCTAATCACACTAACCATTACACCACAGAGGTGGACCAGCCTACAAATATAATAGAAAATCATGCTATGTTCATTATATCTAGTAATTAATGAAACAACTAGGTATACCGGTACCTTCTGCGGTGTGAAGGTGCTGATAAAGACGTAGTGGTCAAGAACGGAATTTTGTTCATTTATACATGTTCCTTGGTTGATCGCGCGTGTTAACGCGCTATGGCTATGGAGCCAAGCTCTGCATTCGGGAGACGCCTGATTTCAAACCCCGCCGTCGTATGTCCTGATAACGGTTTTCTGTGTTTTTCTCATTTTCATTTCCAGTCAAATGTCAGGGAAGTACCTATTAATAAGCCACAACCGATTCTTTCTATCTCCTTACCCAGTTTCATTCACCATCATTCATTTAATCTTCATTAGCTCCTCAACTGAGGTTGGCGTCAAGAAGGGCATCCGGCCGTAAAACGTACCGAAAATTCATCGCACCTCACCCCCGACTCTGTATCAAGAAAAATAACTAAGGGGTAGATAAACAGTATGCATATTCCTTGGTTTCTTTAACACCATAAAACAAACAGTAGGCTACATATTTATAGCTTTACTGTAGAGCTTAGTCTCGAAACATATATTTCGGGTCCAGAGATCTTTCAGATGCAAACAACAATAACTACTGTACCTTCAAGAGAACTGATTATTCGCGTTTTGTACATAAATTCTGGGTTATTTCAAGGTTAAGGAGACTTTCCAAATTCTAGTCAGAGAGAAATACTTTTACATACCAAACATTGCAACCTGGATTACTGTAGAGAGCAGGGATTTAGTTACCTCGATACCTCTGCCCAAACAATAATATATTTCGTTCTTAAAACAATAGGCCTTTACCTGTCGGTCTCCATTCCTACACACTGGAAATTTAGATGTACGTCTTGCAAAGAGATCGAGCTGTAACGTACCTGGAAAGAAAAGAAAACGAAAATATTAACTTGTTGAAGTAATGTCCATCAATATAAACAAAGTATCAGGTACATTTAATCAAACACAAACACAGTGTTAAATGATAATCTCAATCTCAGTTGCTAACTACGGCTTGCGGCTAAATAACAGACACTTGAATTATTATTTTTCATCCGCTGTCCACGTTTCCCTAGCAACGGAAATATTTATTTCTTCCTTTTTCTTTTTTTCTATGTCGCACATGTGGATTTGGCCTCTTTTTTTTAACGAACGGATACCGTTTCAGACAGCAATCATATACGGAGGGATGTAATCACTATTGCGTGTTTCTGTGGTGGTTGTTTGTGTAGACAATGTGTTGTCTGAATATGAAGAGGAAAGTGTTGGGACAAGCACAAACACCCAGTCCCCGATCTAGACGACTTAATCAAAGGCGATTAAATCCTTGACTATGTACAGGACACGACCGATTCCTTCTCCGTCGTCCTTCACTGCATCGCAAATCACCACACATCTCCTGGCCAGAGAGAGGGCGTTAACCTCAAAGTGGAAAGAAAAGTGGAGCTACAGCCTACACCAGAAGGGAATATCTTACATTCTGCAACAATGCTTCGAAGATCGCCTCATTTCTCGTGCGAATTCCATTTCCGAACCCTTCCTTTTCCCTATATTACACGACCCAAATTGTATACGTACAGGCATGTTGAAAGAAACAGTTTTCAAGACAGATGACCCACCTACAAATATTCCCGAATTACGCGAGAGGATAACGTCACATTTGTCAACAGCATCATATGCCCTCACTCCATAGGAACACTACAGAAAGGTTTGGAATTGGACATAGTCGTTTGTCATGCAGTATAGTGATAAGAAGTTGTATACACCACATCTCCTACCCTGCCGGCTAACATTCAGTTGGTGAAATTTCTTTCTACCCACGGGATTCGAACCAGCTAACCACGATGTAAGACCATAAAGATCATGGCCACCATTCGAGCCTTCAAGGAAGAGTTAAATACATTCATTAATCAACTAATTAATATTGCCATTGATGCTTTCACGGCCCGTACTTATAGGCATGATATAGGCTTTTGGGCTTATCCCGTGTCAAGAAAATAAGGTGAAATTCTTTACGTTCGCAGAGAACTTTGCTCTGCGTATTCAGGAGAAAATCTCGACTGTTCACGAGAAAGGCTTCTCAAACAATGAGGTTTGAATATTTAGACTTTATAGTAGAAGTGGAAGTGGTACGTTCATTCGTCACCAGATGGCTCACCGGACGCGATACAGCGTTAGCGTTCGAAGCAGAAGCTGACGGAACCATCATAATCAGTCTGAGAGGGTCGCATAACACAACAGGTGTACAAACATACGAAAGTATGACATTGACACAAGCCTGGAATGAAACATCTGGCGATGAGGAACGTACGAATTTGGAAAACACCGAACGACGTACCACTTCCACTTCTATGGAGGCAATAAACAAAGGAAAATTATTATTATTATTATTATTATTATTATTATTATTATTATTATTATTATTATTATTATTATTATTATTAAGTCACGTTTTTCCATTTCTGTTCTAGGATGAGTAAACCCCTGGTCCATGTACTTCTCGAGAAATCTGTCTCGTTTATAGGTTTCTTCGCAGTGAACTACGCAAGCATTTAATTTCTGGACCAGGCTGCCCCCTATCAGCGCAATTAATTCAAAAACGTAGAAATCTTTATAACAGTTCGGTCTAAATTTTAAATCCATTGAATAAGAGAAGAGGAGGAGGAAGAAGAATATCATGTGGCTATTTCTAGCCTGACGCAGCCCTTATGAAGCTAACCTTCCGATTAGGTGGGCAACATCTGCTGAGTACGCACAACTTCGTGTTATTGTAGTTGCTAGGGGGCTTTACGTCGCACCGACACAGATAGGTCTTATGGCGACGAGGGGATAGGAAAGGCCTAGGAGTTGGAAGGAAGCGGCCGTGGCCTTAATTAAGGTACAGCCCCAGCATTTGCCTGGTGTGAAAATGGGAAACCACGGAAAACCATTTTCAGGGCTGCCGATAGTGGGATTCGAACCTACTATCTCCCGGATGCAAGCTCACAGCCGCGCGCCTCTACACGCACGGCCAACTCGCCCGGTTTATTGTAGTTGACGGTACTGTTGTTCGTGATATGAGGATTAAGGGAATGTTCGATACAGTACGAACACCCAGTCCCTGAATCGAGGGAATGAATAGTTTAAGATTAAAATTCCTCAACCTGACGGGAAGTCGAACCTGGGACCCTGACAGTGAGCCATGTAGCCGTATAATTTATTGTATGAAATAACTGTTTACATTGAATTAGTTTAAGTTCATCGTTTTGCGTACATGAATCCAACATTTACGAATGTATTAAAATACGGAATAGATGGAAAATGTTGTTCATATGCCTTACATTTGTGCTGTGAAATTTCCGCTCCAACTAAACAATGAAGTACTATTATTTGAACAAAGAAATGTTCAAATACTGTTATATTAAACACAAATACTCTTTTCAGCGCCACACCGACTGAATAAACTGGTGTGCGCACACATTTATATTCAATGTATGAAACATACAACTTTATTCTGTCCGTTTATTGTTAATATAACTTTAAAATTAAAAAAAAGTGCACTGTCAATTGTTGCTCAATTTCATTCTTCATTCTGTATTATGGCCTTATTCAGCTTGTGCGTTTTAATTTAATCGCATTTATTTAGTAAAAAATACTCATTAAAATAAAAGCTGTCAGCTTTGGAAAGCATTTTAATTCAGCGCCTGATGCAGTAGAGCAATCTACGTACGACAGATATTATGTCCCTGTTAGTGACTGATGATTGTAGTTTTTAAGGATAAACCCGCGAATTTATCACTCTCGCAAGAAAATACAGAGAGACAGGAGAGGAATAATAGACTAGTAATAATAATAATGATGATAATAATAATAATACGAGTGAGTTGGCCGTGCGGTTAGGGTCACGTAGCTGTGAATTTCAACTCGGAAGATGGTGGGTTCGAATCCTACTGTCGACAGCCCTGAAGATGGTTTTCCATTATTTCTCCCTTCTTACACGATTCAAATGCTGGGGCTGTACCTTAATTAAGGCCACGGCCACTACCTTTTGAATCCCAGCCCATTTCCATCCTTGAGTAATCGAAAACCTTCGATGTGTTAGTGCGACGTTAAAACACTAGCAATTTATTATTATTATTATTATTATTATTATTATTATTAGTAACAATAATGTAATGTATTTGCGCGATTTCTACAGATTCTGAGATGCCGGGGTCTCGCAATTTTGTCCTGCAGGAGTTAACGTCCCCCAATCTAACGACGTAGAGTAACCCATTTAAATGTTCTACTGTCACAGATCTCAGCTGGGATAGAAATTCCCATCTTGAGAACAGAAGAACAACGACCAACCGAATGCACCACTGAGCTAAGCAGAAGAAGAGTTATGGCCTATCAGTCAATGAGAGTATCAGGCTAAAGACCCATTAGAACCAAAGTATCCTTCTGTCACTATCTTTTCATTGTTTTTGTTAATATTATTTTGTCTATTTAGCACATGAATAACCACTCTGGAACAAAGAATATCAGTCATTTCAACTAATCACATCTCCCTGTGAGTGGAATGGTAGAATAACGTACACTGTATCCCCTGCCTGTCGTAAAAGGCGATTAAAAGGGACCCCAGGGGCTCTTAACTTGGGAACGTGGGGGTGACCACGGAGCTTTTAGTCCAGTGCTGGTATTGCCTCCACTTACTTGTACCAGGGTCCTCACTTTCTATTCTATTCGACCGCCCTTGGTCAACTCTTGTTCTTTACTGAACCCGATAGTATTAGGTTTGCGAATCCTAGGAAATCTTTCATTTTTACGCCCTTCGTGGCCCTAGTCTGTCTTTGGCCGATAACTTCATTCATCGCATAGTCGGACCCCTTCAAGTTTTTCCCTTTGATTATAGTGTTAATAAGGATGGTCGCCTAGTTGTACTTCCTCTTGAAACAACAAGCACCATCACCACCACAACCTCAACCAATCACAGCTGCCTTCTCCTTTACCTACCGCTTTTTCACACACCTGTGAGGTCGCGGGTGCGAACTGAGTTGCACATGTGGATTTGGCCCTTTTTTACGGCCGGATGCGCTTCCTGACGCCACTCTATGGAGTGATGTAAGCACTATTGCGTGTGTCTGTGGTGGTTGGTAGTGTGGTATGTTTTATGAATTTGATGAGATGAGTGTTGGGATGGACACATACACTCAGTTTCCGAGCCAGAAGAATTAATCAGAAGCGATTAAAATCTCCGACCTAGTCGGGAATCGAATCCGGGACCCTCTGAACCGAAGGCTGACCATTCAGCCAACGAGTCGGACCAAACACAGCTGCCTATCTCCCAAATTTTATCCACAGTTTTATCACTTATTTCATCGCACCTGCGTGCACTTGTTCTTGTGTAAATTCATCAGAACAGCGCACTGACAACTACACATCGGTATGCACTTGAAATCACTTTTTTTTACTATTGGTCTTGGTTTTACGCCGCACGGACACAGACGGGTCTTAGAGCAACCATGGCACAGGACAGGGCTAGGATGGAAACGACGCTAGCATTAAGATATATGCGAAACCACCGAGCTCGATAGCTGTAGTCGCTTAAGTGCTGCCAGTATCCAGTATTCGGGAGATAGTAGGTTCGAACACCACTGTCGGCAGCCCTGAAGATGGTTTTCCGTGGTTTCCCATTTTCACACCAGGCAAATGCTGGGGCTGTACCTTAATTAAGGCCACGGCCGCTTCCTTCCCACTCCTAGCCCTCCCTGTCCCATCGTCGCCATAAGACCTATCTGTGTCGCTGCGACGTAAAGCAAATAGCAAAAAAAAAAAAAAAAAAAAAAAATGCGAAACCAGGGAAAATCATCTTCAGGGCTGCCGACAGTGGGGTTCGAACCAGCTGTCTCCGGAATACGAGCTGAAAGAACGTGATCAAAACCACGTAGCTACTCGCCACTTGCTATGTGTAACAGTTAAAATTGAAACCGAATTGCGTCGATCAAGGGTGGAAATGAATCATGTGTTATGCACACAAATGTATGCATTCGGCACGAATGATTTAATTTATAGCCTGCTTTGTGAAGTCTCTTTTCATCGTTTGTAAATAACATGGTAAGGGTCGCGAGTCTTTTAAAGAGAAAAACAACTGTGTCATCAACTCCCTCCTAACAATGAGACACGAAAGAAAGGGAAGAACGTGGGTATGTAGAGAAGAAAGCGACGGGTCATGAACGACGGAAAATGACAGACTGCTTACGTCACGCAAGTTAATACTGGAGAAGTAGGAAGAGAACAGCCAAGAAAGGCCAAAAGGAAAAGACATGCAAGAAAGGCCGAACAGAAGTAAATTATAGTGGGTGTAACTGCAATTATTTGCGTCTTTGACTGGAGTAGGTGACCAAGATTTGAAGTGAAGTACTCTCCAGGCCGTCAGTGTAGTAAATGTTCAAAGAAAGGTAAGACTGTAGCCCGACAACAAAAACAATGCAAGGGACAATTTTATTTTACATATATTTAAAGCTAATTACAAGTAGGACCAAAGGTATCGTTACCTGTAACTAACTGCCACTCCATCTTTAACTAACCAATCAGTATAAGATCATCTAAATATTGACTAAGATTAATACGCATACAGGAAATGTAAAGATATATTTTCATAATGAAACTTACATATCTACATCTTTCAGCGTTCAGTCTGCAAGCCTTTCTCAATTTACTTAATGCCTTCGTAATCCTATATTTGCAACTAGCCCTGTGGCCTCGTTGAGTTCCATACATCTTATCTTTCAATCATCAGAAACAGACTAACGATCGGCATGTTTGTTCCCCCCCTCCCCACTACTTCTCCTAGTCTCCATGAACAAGTCCATTATTCTCCTAGGTAACCTATCCTCCTCCATTCGCCTCACACGACCCCAAAGCCGGTTTATGTGTACCACTTCATTCAAGTTCATTCCTAACTTAGCCTTTATCTCCTCAATCAGAGTACCTTCTTGCCATTGTTTACACCTGTTTGTACCAGTATCATTCTCGTTGCGTTCATGCCTGTAACTTATGAATACGATATCCTGAGTCAACCCAACTTCCACTCCCGTACAGAAACTTTGGTCTGAAAACAGTCCGGTGTAAACATAGTTTCGTTCGAGAGCTGACTTCTTTATTACAGAATATTGTTGATCGCAACTGCGAGCTTACTGCATTAACTTTGCTGCACCTTGGTTCACTTTCTCTTGCAATACTACCATCCCGGGAGAACACACATCCTAAATACTTTTAAATGATCCACCCACTCTAGTTTTGTATTTCCAATCTGACAGTTATGTTCCTTTCCTGTTGACATCACTAATTGGAAACGCCAATTTTCATATTATACTCATTGCACCTATTTTCAAGTTTCAAGATAGGATATTAGATTTCAGGCCATTCATAATGAGAAAGAAGATCAAAACAATATCTAACACAGGTGCTTTGGAATTGGCGATATTTTTATCATTTGAGAAATTAAAATTAGTTCATACAAGTTCACCTCCATGGCTTAATATGAGGTGAGTAAGCAGTATTGGTGAGCAGTATTGGCGACAAAATTTTTTGAATTTTGACCCGTCTTAACCACATCTCATTTAGTTTAAGAATATTGTATAGTCGAAAGGCACTTAGTATAAAACCTAGCTAGTTAGCCTTGCGGTTAGGGCCACGCAGCTGTGAACTTGCAGCCGGGAGATGGTGGGATCAAATCCCACAGTCGGCAGGTCTGAAGGTTTTCCGTTGTTTCCCATATTCACAACAGGTAAATGTTGGGGCTATGCCTTACTTAAGGCCACGGCCACTTCCTTCTAAATCCTATTATTATTATTATTATTATTATTATTATTATTATTATTATTATTATTATTATTATTTTATGTTTTAATTCCTCCCCTGAAGGGGAAGGCGGGCCTCCTAGAGGGTGACGCCGTCTTTCAGGCCACGAGATTTGTGTCGGAGAAGGAAATATGCGGAGAAGGTGAGAGGGTTGGCGGCCGCCCCTACGAACTGTCCCGGCATTCGCCTTAGTGCAGAAGAATGGAAAACAATGGAAAACTATTCTCAGGACAGCCGACGGTGGGGACCAGCCCCTCTCTGTCTCCCAAATACGGAGGCGTAGAGCAGTGGCCATCCCTCTGCTCGGTTGGCCGGTCGGAGTGCAGAACTGTCGGACCACGGACAAGCCGTAGCCACTTGTGGGCTGAAATCCGCCCTGCATCCCACCCAATCTTAGAACCGAACCGAACAACAAGTTATTTCATTCCTGGACAGGCGGACCGCCAATTAAACGGGTATCTCTTAGGCCTTTGAATGGAAGTATCTTAGCTCTTTCCCTTCCTTACGTCACCAAGAATCTTCAATGTGTTAGTGCGACGATAAACCACTAGCAAAAATGGATGTTAAAAACAACTGACTTACTGCACTAGACACCTCGGTGGATCATTGTTAGAGTTTCCAGCTCATGATCCCAAGTTCACGGGCTCGATCCAAGACGGGGTACTCCTAATCTTGATTTCCATTGCTGCTGCCGTGTTAAAGATCACTGGGAGAGCACTCGGAGGCATCCTACGAAATTATATTAACTCACTCACAGCAACCATCAAGCAGAATTTTGCTTTGCTGCTAGGCAACAGCACAACCCCAATGTGGAAATTGATAGGCAAGCTGTCTTGATGGCATTATTTCGGAAGTGGTCTGTCGCCATGGTCAGCTGGTTCTAGTTCCGTTCGTGGAAAAAAAAGTTCACTATCAGAAAGCTGGTTGGCAGTGCAGCGGAGGTAAGATAAGGGTGTGTTCTGCCCGAAGGCAGGTCCGAACCTCCGCAGAGGTGTGCCTGAGCCAGAGTTTACGTACGGTAGGGTGACCAGTTCATTTCCGCTCCTCCATTCCCTTACCCCCCACCAACAGTGCGTGGCAACCCATCCAAGTCTTGACCACGCCAGATGTTGCTTAACTTCTTCGGAGATCTCACGGGATCCGGTGTTTCAACACGGCTACGGCCGTTGGTGGCGGTAGAGGTATACAATTTCTAATCATTAGATTGCGTGTCAAAAACCTAAGTGTAATTCTGAATCTCTCCGTATTGCCTATACGAAGTGAAGACATATGCTGCTGTTGATGGCGATTTATCCGTCGGATAGACGCTAAGTCTTGAGCAGACCCTTTAATGTTATTCGACAGGATATGACTACGGACCGACACCGGGCCTTATCCTCCTCCTCAATTCACACTCAAAAACGCATGTCACTCATGGGAATCAAACAGAAAGACCTACACCGTCGAGCTGAACACGTCCTTGAACAATCCCGGCACTACAGTACGCTTAATAGGGAGTATTTGATTTTAAAACTCTAAGCAACAATTTGAGTGAGAGCAAGTTAGAATCAACGGGAAAATCCTGCCATTTTTCAATTTCAGCTCCCACCCCTTCTCTCTCTCTCTCTCTCTCTCTCTCTCTCTCTCTCTCTCTATCTCTCCATATTTTTACGAAGTTAAACCAGACATACCTTTCGTAATGAGAACTGTTTAGATCAAATGTAATGTTCAAAGAGAATTTCTAGTAATGAAATTTGGAACGTTCCGCAGATAATTGGATTAGATGAGACAAAGTTAAATTACAAGACCTGGGCCAACACCACAGAGTTCACACAATGAAAAGAGCACTCTGAAAAATGATAATCTAGAAAGCTCCGAGGAAAGGAGATGAGGATAGCTAAACTGAAGTGAAAAGGTCAGGCATATTATTTCTCTTTTTAATCAGCATTGTTTTTCTGATATCCTACAAAGCAGGGCATGGATTTGAAACAAGCACAGAGTAAAAGACGGCTGATATTCAATGTTTTAAAGTACTGTATACGATGGCGAGAGTGTAGTGAGAGTTCCTGTTGAGCCCCTCTTCTACGGGTGTCATTCGTCAGAAAAGAGTTTGGGGATTTTAGAACGTGAAAGGGAGATGAAATGTAAAGCTAATAATAATAATAATAATAATAATAATAATAATAATAATAATAATAATAATAATAATAAATTACAAATGGAATACACGATAAAACGTACCACTCAGTTGGAGGGCTACCTGCAAAGGCTCTTGTAATGACTTAAAATATTTACGATGCAACTTGATTGGAGGTAAATGCCTATAGAAAATATATCAAAAATATTTACCGAAATAATGATTTTCTTCTCCCTTATTTCAGACCTTGGAACAGGAACAATTACAATAATTTTTTTATATTGTTTTATATTTTGGCGTGTTTAAAATCTGCTGTGCCGTAAACACGCCGTCTATGAAATAATGATCAAAGCATTTCAAGTTCTCTTTCTCACCGCACAAAATGTTAATTCTGTTTTCTTCTCCATCGTCAAATAACGGGAAAGAAGTACCGTCAAGCATATTCAGTGTTTATTCATCGAAAAGCACTTCTTTCCTTTCGCCAGACATGTTTGCCGCTGTAAAGTTCATGTCATTGACTCTTGACTCGGCTACAAAAGCATACCGTGCGAAAGGAACATATTATTGTAAAGAAGGCATGATATCAACGAAGAAACTATGAACCGAACCAGTGGCTTCGGGGTTTGGGTCACGTAGTTGTCACCTTGCATTCGAGAGATAATGGGTTCGAACTCTACTGTTGGCAGCCCTGAAGATAGCTTTCTCACCAGGAAAATGCTGGGGCTGTATCTAATGCCACGATCGATTCTTTCCTATTCCTAGGCCTTTCCTGTCCACTCGTCGCCATAAGACCTATCTGTGTAGGTGCGACGTAAAGCAAACTGTAAAAGATTTCTGTACATTTCTTTTCCACTGTACATTACTTCATCACGTTAGAGAATCGTGAATATTTGGTCCAGTTTATACATCAGCTAGCCATTCAACACAATATGGTCGGTCGGAATGCATAGCCTTACATAGAGCCACGATCCAGGCGTGGCCACCGTTACGGCTGAAGCAGACTCGGTACCCGCCGACCTAGCTCTCTGCTCTATGTAATTAACCTGGTACACATTTCTGGTATGGACTGAGTGAAGCTCAAGGCCATGAGCCTCTTCAGAGGTTGAAGACTCATTTCTCAATTTCTCGACATCGTGACGAAGAATGAAACCCACATTCTTCATGGTGAACCAAGCACGGATTGTCGCTTCGGCCTGGCAGCTCCATCAAGGTTAACAATGCGTAAGTAAATACATTAAAATGTGACGTAAGTTGTATCCAGTCTGAGTCCTCTTTAGCTGTATCCTTCTTTCTCCACACTGTCACTGAAGACACATTCATCACGTTCTCGTGAACTTTTCTGAGGTTCGCCACCACTTCAGCTCCACTCGCCTCGTTGTGCTGGCTTGCCACAAAACTAAAAGCTCCTCACCACTTCCTCTTGCCAGTGGCCCCATAAAGAAACTGCTTATAACGCCTCGAAACTGCACTCCAAGACTGCTACTTTAATCGAACATTCTACTGCTCAACTATGCTTACTGTACGACCATAAGAGAGTTGCTACGATCTTAGCATAAAAGCAGCTAAATATAAATTTATAATGAACACTGGATAATCTGGATGACACTCAACAGGCTATGATCGGGAGTGTGTGTGTCGGCAATTATTGTTTTAAGAAGTAAAACGAGTCAGCCATCCTCTATTAACAGTAATCAGACAGAAAAAAGAAAACAGCATTTGCCTGGTGTGATAATGGGGAAACCACGGAAAACCATGTTCAGGGCTGCCGAGAGTGCGGTTCGAACCTACTATCTTCCGAACGCAAGTTCACAGCTGCGCGCCCCTAACCGCACGGCCAACTCGCCCTGTGAGTCGGTAGAAGAAAGGGAAGGGCGACGAAGGATGTGAAAATGAAAGATTCCTTAGGCCTCAAATTTAATAACGTAAGGGTCGGAAAAGAAAGAGTTAACCAAGGAAGGTCGGATAGGAAAAATTAAAGCGAGGAGACTGGCATAAGTGGAAAATGCCAGGCTCAGCTAGGCTCCGTAGTTGCTACCCAAGTTGCGAGCTCCTGAGACCGCTTTTAGTTGCCTCTATGACAAGCAGGTCACCTTGAGTGTATTCCACCAACCCCATCCACAGCTGGTCGGTGTGTACAGGCCCTAGATACGAGAAAACTGTTTACGCCGAACAGACGGACGGCAATGAAATTCTGCAGGATGATCAATTATGACAGCAGAATTTTGCTGCTCTCTTGGCATTGTTACATATGTTACGCACAACATGACAAAATGACTAGTTCTAAACAGGAAGCCGACAGTTGACCCACTTGGGCTAATAAAATATGATATAATAAGATAAGCAAGATTTCATCAATAATAATGTTATTCGCTTTACCTCCCACTAACTATTTTTACGATTTTTGGAGACTCCGAGCTACCGAAATGTAGACGCGCAGGAGTTCTTTTACGTGCCAGTAAATCTACCGATACGAGGCTGACGTATTTGAGGATCTTCAAATACCACCAAACTGAGCCAGGAGCGAACACGCCAAGTTAGGGTCAGAAGGCCAGCGCCTCAACCGTCTGAACAATTCAGCCCAGCAAAGTGATTTCATCCTGTATAATATTTTAGTTTCCATTATAAATGATACAGAAGTATTAAAACTAATATTTTGATATATTCATATATTATACGTGGGAATAAAGTAGAACAGTATAACGTGAAATTCTGTTCGAGTTTATAAAATCTCAAGTTTAAATATAATATGTTTCATGTAACTCTCAAATAGAACTGTCGATATGTTTATACAGTGTATAAGCAAAGGTCCATTCTACGTCCTCATTAGCAGACTGCTCCAAGCCACCTAGCTGTTTTTCAGCAATGAATTATAAGACTAACTTTAATTTTATAGAAGAAATACTCAGAAATCATTTATATAGGCTAAAATGTATATAGTATGTACATAGTCCTCAAAGGCAACCTGCTTATGGGGGAAGTGTTTATTCTTTCTGAATAAACGTATATATATAATATTACAATTACCCTTTCACCTCTAAGTACAGTTATGTGACAGTGTTGAGGGGAGAAATACTGACCCGCAGCACATGAATCACAGAGCGAGCACTCGCTGATAGTCTATACCGGTAGTTCATGCAAAACTGAACCTTAGATCCAAGGAAAGGAAATCAAAAAACTGAGATTTGCCGATGATATTATTTTATCTGAATCTGCAGAATAACTGGACATATTGTTGAATGGTATGGACAGAGTCTTGCGGAGGGAAGACAAGATGAAAAAAAAATTGCTAGTGGCTTTACGTCGCACTGACACAGATAGGTCTTATGGGGACGGTGGGATAGGAAAAGGCTAGTAGCTGGAAGGAAGCGACCGTGGCCTTAATTAAGGTACGGTCCCAGCATTTGCCTGGTGTGAAAATCAGAAACCACGGAAAACCATCTTCAGGGCTGCCGACAGTGGGATTCAAACCCACTATCTCTCGGATGCAGGCTCACAGCTGCGCGCCTCTAACCGCACGGCCAACTCGCCCGGTGAAAATAAATAAGTCCAAAACAAAAGTAAAGGAGTGCTGTCGAACAATGTCAGGTGATGCAGGAAATATTACATTAGGAAATGAAGTCTTAAAGGAAACAGATGAATATTGATACTGGGGTAGTGAAATAACGATGGCAGAACTAAGGAGGGCATAAAATTCAGACTAGCGCAAGCAAAGGAGGTCTTTCTTAAGGAAATAAATTTGCTCACCTTGAACATTGATATAGGAATTAGAAAGATGTTTTTGAAGACTTTAATCTGGAGCGTGGTATTGTATGGAAGTGAAACATGGACGATAACCAGCCCAAAAAGGAAGAGAATATAAGCTTTTGAAAAGTGGTGTTACAGAAGAATGCTGAAGGTGAGGTGGGTAGATGGAATCACGAGTGAAGGGATATTGAATCGAACCGGTGAGAGGGGGAACGATTTGGCGAAATTTTAGGAGAAGAAGAGATAGTATGATAGGACACATCTTGAGACACCCAGAGCTTGGAGAGTTAGTTTTTGAGGGGAGTGTAGGCGTTAAGAATGGTAGGGGTAGACCAAGGTATGAATATGACAAGGAGACAAGTGTAGATGTAGAATGTAGCAGTTATGTAGAAATGAAAAGGTTAGTACAGGATAGAGTGTCATTGAGATCTGTAGCAAACCAGTCTACGGACTGATGACTCGAACAACAAGAGATAACAGAACCTCTCTGGTTCGAGTTCTAAGCTGAAATATTATCACAGTGATTTTTCTAGGCGCAACTACGATATGTTAATTGATAATTTTTCCAAGTTTCATTCAAATCTGTCTAATCCAAACCAAACAGTTCTCTCGTTAGCTCCACACGGCTAAGTACGATCTTCCTTGCAACCCTTTCTAGATATCGTCCGCTATATGATAATATTAGAACTCTGACCAAATGTTCTATCATCCAAGGCTCAGTAAAGTATTGCATTAACTATATCGACGAATTTTCGCTTGAAGTGTTGCATGTGTTGCGGGCCAGTATTTATCCCCTGATCATTGTCACGTAACGGTATTTCAAGGCGCAACGATGATATATGCGGTGCGCAAATTACCTCATGGAATACATTTTCTGCTGCGACAAGTGCACGATAGAGAACTTACCGGGAGTAATATTCCTGTGACCAAATTCATCTCCAAATATCTAGCACCGGGCTCAGTGGCTCAGACGGTTGAGGCGATGGCCTTCTTACCCCAAATTGGCAGGTTCGATCCTGGCTCAGTCCAATGGTATTTGAAGGTGCTCAACTACTTCAGTCTCGTGTCGGTAGATTTACCGGCACAATCCTGCAGGAAAGAATTCTGGCACCTAGGCGTCTCCAAAAACCGTCAAAAGTAGTTAGTGGGACGTAAAATCAGAAAAAATATGAAATATCTAGGTTAAATTTAATTTTTCATGTGTTTATCAAGCTTGAAAACATTTTAATTTGCTTCGTTAGTATTTTTAAAGTATGTCGTTTTTGAAACAAACAAACCAAAGCACATTCCAGAGTTAACCCCGACGGATGCTCCCTTCCTTGTATTTTTCCGTGAACACATTCAAATAATCATACGGACTCCAATCGCAACAAGTAGCAACGACAACTCAAAGCTCGGTGATTTTAAGCAGTTATTGCGCTTATCTATAGTCATGATCTCAGGAGTTATCTTTTAATAATGTTATTGGCTTTACGTCTCACTAACTACTTACGCTCTTCGGAGACGCCGAGGTGCCGGAATTTAGCCCCGCAGGTGTTCTTTTACTTGCCAGTAAATCTACCAACACGACGCTGATGTATTTGAGCACATTTGAATACCACCGGACTGAGCCAGGAACGAACTTGCCAAGTTAAGGTCAGAATGCCGGCGCCTCTACCATCTGAGCCACTCAGCCCGGGGAGTTAGATTTTCCTTCGTGGAGTATTTTTGGATGCATTTTAAATTAATTTAAATTTCAGAAAAATGTTGAAATAGTGGCAATTCTTATCCCTTTCATACTAAAAGAATCTCCACAAGAATGACCATCCTTTAAGGATATGATTCCCTAAAATAAAATAAAATCTTCCTTAACTTAGGTTTCATCATTCAAGGTTGAGTTGCTATCTGTAAGGGAGGATAGATTGGAACATTTTCTTAAACAGCGCCATGAAAATGTTTCTGGCTGTATTTCTGTAGAGCTATAGCCCGTGCTATAGTACTTATATTTGCATTTAATGAATTTCGGACTGAAACTTATCACCAGCGTTCTATGAGGACAAGGCACTTTAACAGATATTATATGATATAAAAGAAATGTAAAGGTTTTACTATGATCTTGCGCTGACTGTACTAAATATCCTTATAACACCACTTTGGAACAGAAGATTCACTTTCCTGAGATACCGACTGTACTTGAAAGCCAATGGCTGTGCTATATTTCATTACATACACGTTTTAATTTCCATTCCAAACACTTATTTTCAGCGTTTATCTGTTGCCCATCCTTACCATTGAGCCATGTCTCACCAGAGGTTGCACCAAGGGAATGTTATTTTTGTTGCAGCTCCGCTGCACTCCACGGCTTGCTTGGAGCTCCATTTATTCTCGTCACAATACTGTATGTGTACGAGTTCCCTGCAACTGCAGGCGAATAATCTAAAATTTTGTTCCACTTACAACATGAGATACTCAGCTCACGAAACTGAGAAGTAAGAATCAGAGGATTAACAAACCGCTATCCTTAGTTGTGAGTTCATCTTCCTTTCTGCCCAATGTTTGGCATCCTTTGTATTTTAAATTTCGTTGCTTGCGTTAGTAGCAGAGTGCACTGAAAGAAACACAGCCTTTTGAGCCCAAGTTAGTGGGTTCCTCGGCCCAGTCCAGTGGTAATCGAGGGTTAGTGAAATGCGTTAGCCTAGTGTTGGTAGGTTTATTGGCATGTAGAAGAAATCTTTAAAGCAAAACTTTCCGGCGTCCTGGCTGCTATGAAAACCATAGAAAATAGTAAGGCATAGGGGTCAAATTCAGTCCTCGCACCTAATTTCGTCCCCCTAGGGATTTCCAGTTTGCATGGTTGGTACCTCCTATTTAGCCGCGCGCACACGTTAAGCCTCATTCCGTTGTCTTGTGAGAGTTGGTTGTGTGCATCACGTTTAGTTTCCGTGTACAGGGAGGAGTAATTTTTCACGCTGAGCTGAGTTAGTGCAACAATCAACTTAAGAGCCGGTTATTCCTAGAGTGAGCACTGATATGGGTATGAAATACTGGGCTGCATTTCAGTTGTGTGGTGTAGTTCCTGGCGTGTAATCGCTACAGTGAGGTGGTTGGCGTGAGTTACTGTAGGGTCCATTATATTAAATCAGGGAATGTTTGTAATTTCGTCCCCTTCCTTATATTTGTTATTTATGAAGTTTATTACTATTATTACTAAGATGGGAAAACGCAAGCAGTGGGATAAGGAGGCTATGAAAAAGGCTATTAAGGCAGTGTGGGACAAGATAATGGGTTACAAAGGTGCAAGTAAAGCGTTTTACATCCCACGAGCTACGCTGAAAGACTACGTCAAAAAATAATAAGAAGAAACCATTTTTCGTAAGTAGCTTTCAAGCAATTCATTATGGAGAAAGTGTTTGGTAATGTTATAAAGGAAAAATATATTTAAATTAACTGCAATTTTCATAAATTTGTGTGGGGGATAACATTACGAATACATTTTTGGTCGTTTAATTTTTGCAGTGTTCGTGTTTATGTCGAATATTGACTACGTTACGTTATAACAGTTTCATTGTAACTTGCCCGGAAGTGGAGAATATATGCAGTAATAAATATACGAATTTCTAGCTTTGTCCTTAGTATTCCTGAATTTCCACAAGTCCAAATCTGCTAAGTGGACGAAATATAGCCCCACTACTTTAGAAGGTATTGTTAACAGAACGTAAAACCAATATTATCTTTTCATTCTTATTATTTGACGTCTACATAGATCATTAGACCGACTTCATACTTACCAAGTACGTAGACTATAGACTAAGATATCCCAAGCCTTTTACACGAAACGAACTACAATTCACATGAAAGATAATTATAAGCATTTCTGTATTACCGAAGGACGGAGTGCAAAACGTAAGATCGCCCTATATGAGAGAGTCTCCAATTTTAGCCTGCAGCATCCGTGTTCAAAATTAGTGATTTTGGTATCACTGGACGTCGGCCCTGCGGTGTAGAAGTAGCGTGCCTGCCTCTTACCCGGAGACCCAAGGTTCGATTCCCGTCTAGATAAGGGATCGTTACAGTACTTGGATTTGAGGGCTGGTTCGATGCCCACTCAGCCTACGTGATTGCAATTGAGGAGCTATTGATGATGAGATAGTGAGGCGGTCTAGAAAGCCAAGAAGAACGGCCATTCTGACCATACGATACATCATAATCTGCTGACTTCCGAGCTGAGCAGCGGGCGTTTGGTAAACCATGGGCCTTCGAAGCTGTTGCGACATATGGTTTGGGTTTTTACAAGTAGTGTAATTGAAATGCACGATCAGCCATCACCTTCAAACCCTGCTCGGGGTATCGAGGTTGACGAGTCCCACTTTACATTGCTGGAGTCAAGAAATAACTTGAGAGGAGAATGCTTTTCATCTTACGAACTGCAGCCGCATTTATCTCTGCCACTTCCAGCTCCCAGAGAACATTAACGATGAACACGTCCTGTTGTTTATCTTTCGATTCATTGCGTAACATAAGAGATCTTAAACGAACCATTGAACCCAAACAAAAGTAATAATCTAAAGGTTCTTTTATGTTTTTGTCCTTTTGAGACATACCTTGAAAGTCATCATCACTAATTGAAGTTTCTTGTGTAAGGAATCACTATGGCACACACATTTTAACACACAGACGACACCAAAAATATTTTATTTAAACAAATTACTAACTTCCTCTTAACATCATCCTCACATACAATATACAAGAACAACAGATGTTGATCTCGTGATGAACCTTACAATCGACCTATCCGTATGTAAGGAATCAAAACAACATTTATGATACTATTTTACTAAACGCACTTTACACTTACTATGAAACCTACGAAGGTAATTGCAGAACTAAAACTTCTATGTTTTAAATATCTATACAGTATCACCAAAATCTTGAGGTAATTTATCATTCAACCGAGACAAAAACTGGAACTTTTTGGCTTATATTGGCTTAAAGTAACAGTAAATATTGTCAATTTGCCTGGTGTGAAAATAGGAAACCACGGAAAACTATCTTCAGGGATGCCGACAGTGGGTATTGAACCGACTATCTCATGAATGCAAGCTCACAGTTGTGCGAACCTAACCGCAGTGCCATCCAGCTCGGTTTGTGATATTTTTATGACGATGTTGCTTGTTGTTAGGGACCTAACATCTAGGTCATCGGTCCCTAATGGCAAGACATGAGACGAAATGTAAGAACAATATTAAAATCCATAATCCTCCACTGACCAGAATTCAAAACGTGAGGACGAAAAATGAATAGATGGATATGAAGTTAAAACAATCAGAGGATCCGACCCGAATGCCCCACATTCCCATAAACTAGCGGTAAACAATAGTATTACTGACCAAGGGACTGCTTCTAAAGCACAATACTGAATCGATGATGCTTTTAGTCTAAACGGGTCCAAAATCCAGGTCATTGGTCCCTCATAATGGTACTTGTCGCTAGGAAAGTAGAACCATGGTATTTGTCATGTTGCGGTACTAATTAAAAGTAGCGTGGACTCGCGGTATTCCACACAAGGTACAACTCACAGGTAATGTAATGCGCACATGTAACACAGACGTATGTGTTTTGGAAAATTGTGTCGCTATTTACAGGCAACGCAAACCTATACAGGCAACGCAAACCTATGGTGTTCTTCACTTAAGTGGACTAACCACAGGGACTCGCACTATCCCGTGGTGTTTCTCACATAGTGGGTACTAATCATAGGCAAGGCAGAACCATGGTGTCGCTCATATAGTGGTTCGAATCACAGGTACTGTAAAATGCATCCTGAGCACACACTGTTGCTATTAATCACAAACCTATTGTGTACCTAACATAGAGCAAGTAAATGCGACCCATGGTGTTCCGTGCGTCATGGTACTAATTAATAGTAGTGTCATGGTTCTAATTTGATCATCCCTTGGTCGTCCCTTTAGTCGCCTCGTAGGACAGGCAGGGGATACCATCGGTGTATTCTTCGTCTGCGTCCCCCACCCACAGAGGGGGTTATGATATTTTGATGGGACTATTCAACAGACCAATAAGCTACAAAAAGCATTAAATCCAAGTATAAGATTCATATTTTCGTTAAATTATTCCGCTCACGTAACTTCCTCTTTTGAAAGACTAGACTGGTCAAAATTTGACGAACTACGTACGTTACGCGCAGCTACTCTAGTTTATAGACTGTTGAATGAATCACAACCTCACTACCTTTCTTTATTCTAAAAGCTTCTACTCTTTCTGAACTGTTATCGTCCAATTTTCACTCCCAATACAATGCCACTCTCCAGAACAAATATAACTAACCAGACACCAGTGGGATCCGAACCCATAACTCCAAATATCCAATGAATTTGCCCACAATGGGCGACTTGCATGCACTCTACAGTGTGATGGAAATAGTGCCAGGCCTGTAGCTTAGATCCTATTCAACAAAACATATACGTATGGCCTAGGCCACCACAGTTCAACTGGATAGAACAACCGACGCGAAATCAGGAATATTGTGGGTTCGGGTCTCATTTTCGTTCTGTATTTAACATCTCTCCAATACGTAGTACATGCAAGGAACACGGCCTAATACGCTCAAATTCTTTCTAGACAAATATCATTTCATTTTTAAATACAGAAAAGACATGTGCAATTATTTATAAATGTCTCACATTATGAACATCAATATTCTGATATTCAATCGCAACAGTACATGCCCTCCGTTACAATAGATGTTCTCCGTTTCAGAATGTGCATTCGATATGATGTTACGTAAACCTAAAACATTCGACTCTACCAGAGTCTGAGCCAGAGATCTGTTCCGCGTTTTAAACACTCGACAGCCGTGTAGGACGTCTAGCCTTTTGCGTAGAACAAACAGTCTGTATAAGGCGTCATATATCATATAGGCAGAGTTGTGAAGTAATTGAATAATAGTAATATAATTACTTGTAACCATTACACTTTAAGTAATTTTGACTTGTAATCGTTAAACAAAATGTAATTTTTACTTATTGATACAAAATTGTAACCGTTCATCGCACGGAAGCCAAAATTGGGAGAAATAAATGATGATCAAGAAAACTTCAGTTCTGCTACAGCAGAACCAGTATCTTCACCAGTTCTGGATGAGGTATTTTCTTATCTTTCTAGGACTTACAAAGACATCATACGATTGTCAAAAAATTAAAACACAGTATTTTTTTTCAATTGGCTTTTACGTCGCACCGACACAGATAGGTCTTATATCGACGAAGGGCAGGAAAGGGCTAGATTTGGAAAGGAAGCAACCGTGGCCTTCATTAGGGTACACCCCCAGCATTTGCCTGGTGTGGATGTTGGAAACCACGGAAAATCATATTTAAGGCTGCCGACAGTGGGGTTGGAACCCACTGTCTCCCGAATACCGGATACTGACCGCACTTAAGCGACTGAAACTATGGAGTTCGGTACCCAGGTATTCCTTAAAGTTCCTCTGAATGACATATTTTCAGTAAATGCAAAGATGTACTCCCCGCCACCAAAAGACTTCGAGGCTTACCGGTAAGAACCAAGTAATTTGAAAATTAAGTGATAAATTATTTAAAATGTTGAAAGTTATTTACTAAAATAAAAATTACTGGAAAATATTATTTCAAAAGTTCCAAGGTATCAATGTTTAGTCCCACCAAATTCTTTAATCCACCACTACCGGACAGTTTGCGGTTTTCAGCGAGGAAGTCCATAGTGCTGCTACTTGCATGGCTTGGTGTCAATAATTCAATAGCACATTGCCACTTGTATGATTCTTGGCGCATTGGCGTGTTTATAATTCTTTCTTTAATAGCGTGTATCACTAAATAGGTTTAAATTGTGGTTTGCTATTGAAAGTATTATGCCTGCAGCTATTTGTGCAGTTTATAACTGCATCAATTACGGCATTGCAAACTGTTCGAAGTCTTGATAAATCAAAATGAGATTTACATAATGTAAGGATTGTTTTAATGTTTACGTTAATAAATATTTCAATGTAATGATTAATTGTTTTTAAAGAAACGAATAACGTATTTGGAAGACAAGAGGGAAAAATACGAGTAATAAAGTCAAAGACAGTACAGCATTTGTAAGTGACATGGTGGCTGTATTGTTAGAGGAAGTACCGCCAAATAACCATCCTCTATTAACTTTAATCGGAAAGAAAATGGAAGAGGTCCGACACTGCGGGGAATGAAGATATCGGCAAAAGAAACGGAAGGGCCATGAAAGGGATGAAAATGAGACTCCCTTGTCGTCGCAAACCTAACACCATCTGGGTAGAAAGATAACAAAAATTGACCAAGATAGGTCATAAAAGAAAAATGAAAGTGGAAACAATGTCAGACTCAGCTTGGTGAACTGTGGTCGCCAAGCCAAGCTCCCATCTTGAGAGTCCCTGGTCCTAATTTTAGTCGCCTTTTACGATAGGCAGGAGATGCCGTGGATGTTATTCTTCCACCCTCACACATAGGGGGAGCATTCATCGTAAAAGCTTGTAAAAGGTGACTAAAATGGGAAACAGGGACTCTCAACTTCCTCAAGTCAAAAGACCTTGCAGCTGGCGAGCCGAACATGTCCTCGGACACTCCTGGCACTAAAAGACATACGCCATTTCATTTAGAGGTGTCGGACATCTTCAATTTTTCCCCCTCTAATTAGAGGTAACTGAAGATTGTTGCTCAGTTATACTTCCTCATACAAGAGTAATGAGTACCACCATCACCCCGTATCACGGATGGATTCTACCGCTTCCACCGGCTAGGATTGTATATAATAAATATATAAAACATAAAATAAATCATCATTGGCCACAAGTTATACAAATATATAGTTATCACACATTTTTGTGTTGCTTTGGCCTTTGTCACTCCTATTCCTTAACTACAGCTTCTCATTTCCGAAACCTTAATAAAACATGTATGTTGCTAAGTTATCCTCCCCGTCCGGTGCTTTGGCTGAATGGTCAGCGTATTCACCCTCGTTTCACGGGGAGGGGCATAAAACAACTAACAGTAGTAGTAGTAGTAGTAGTAGTAGTAGTAGTAGTACCTGGCGAGTTGACCGTGCGGTTAGGGGTGTGAGCTTGCATCCGGGAGATAGTGGGTTCGAATCCCACTGTCGGCAGCTCTGAAGATGGTTTTCCGTGGCTTGCCATTTTCACACCAGGTAAATTCACCGTAATCTTACCTTACCTTAATTAAGGCCACGGCCGCTTCCTTCCCATTCCTAGGCCTATCCCATCGTCGCCATAAGACCTATCTGTGTCGGTACGACGTAAAGCAAATTGAAAGTAGGCCTAGTAGTTGTGGTAATTAGTACTAATTTCGGACGGCCGGTTGAGCGGGGATTTTAATCGCTTTGTATCCATGTAGCTCGAGGGCTGTGTATTTGTGTTCGCCTTAATACACACATCACACGACAAACCACTATAGAAACACGCAATAGTGAAAACCTACTTCTACATAGGTTTGACAACAGAAAAGGCATCCGACAGTAAAACTAGGCTTTCATTCAATGTGCTAGTCCCAAGTAGCTGAAAGAAGCCCAGAAATTCTGGATGGATCCTCAAAAGAATTCGGCTTTTAAATTTTAAGACTTAGCGAAAGTTTTTTATTTTTTCTATTGGCAGTTTGCCATTTGCCTGGTGTGAAAATGGGAAACCACGGAAAACCATCTTCAGGGCTGCCTGCAGTGGGGTTCGAACCCACTATCTCCCGAATACTGGATACTGGCCGCACTTAAGCGACTGCAGCTATCGAGCTCGGTCCTAGCGAAAGGCACAGCTAGTATAATGCTTGTTTGCAGGTTTATGAAGGACTTATTCCATATTTTAGAATTTCGTTCCTAATTATTATAATTGTTCAATTATTTTAACAAATAGTGGAGACTCATCTCTCTGAACTGCAACATAAAGTATGCATTTCCTGGGCTTATCACACCTGCATGCTAGATGTCACCACCACCGGCGCTGTTCGCACTCCGCTCAATGCTGTTTAGATAGAGCTGTCCGGCATTGGTGTATTAAAGTATTTGGTCTCACATAGTGATGATAGCCGCTTAATGTCTCTCTATGCTACACACACACACACACACACACACACACACACACACACACACACACACACACACACAAAATCACATTTTTCCCTTGCAAGCTTCGTATTATTCCAGTCCCATGCGAAAAAATGTAGGTGATTTCCTTACGACTAACGTTCTGTAAAGTAATTGTAATTTTGTAAACCATTTCTCAGTTAACTGTAATTCAGGCGAATTACTTTTTTAATGTATTCTCATAAATGCATATAACATAGCAGTACGTCCATTCCTTGAACTCTATGGGTTAGTAAGCCCGACTTAGAAGGTGACGACACTTCATTTGGTACAATCGCCCATTACTTGATGCTAGTTTAGCCATATTTTTTGGTGACTTCCCTTTGTGACAATCCTGTAAAACTTTCCCTAGATACATCGCTATTTATTTGGTGTATGTTGCTAGTGAATTTTCACAACCCCCACCAGAAAAAGCCTACGCGGCTATCTAATCTAGTGCTGGGCACGTTCAATATTCCTTAAATTTAAATACTTAACCGAAGCTGGTGAATAATATTTCACGGCAGATAGCCCTCTGACCTCGGATTAACTGAAGAAAATACGAATCTATTACCTCAAGATCGGGATTACGCTTTATACATCAGCGGCGTGTAAAACTTTCGGCTGCTCGCCCGAGATCGGTTGAGGACATTCATCAGGAGCTTAGGACGCCTATAGAAGACATACGGAGGCGATCTCCTTCATTGTTCACGTCCCCAGCTTATCTCTCCACCTACACTGAACAGGGAGCTAAACTGCCAAAGGGATTACGAACCTCAAGGGAGGGTTGAGGGAGCCAGATAAAGGACTGGATCCCACAGCTTAAACGTCACGCATCATGAAGTAAAGTGTTCCACGATAACATATACGTGTTATCTTCACCTTAATTTTTCTATTAGAATTGCTATCCATTCTGATAAAAGTGATAGTATCTGACTACTTTCCGAAGGTTGATGAGTTCAAATCCTAGCATTGCATAGGAATACGATTTCAGCCTGCCTCTCATAATCTGCTCAAATGTAAACGAAATGAAGCTAAAATATGACAAACATACGGTAGCGTTAGATGTGTACGTCTGTTCCGTCTCCATTGTGCCGATTTCACTATATCTCTAAGAAACAATTCCGTGTGCCGGGCCGAGTTCGATCCTGGCTCAGTCCAGTGGTATATGAAGGTGCTCAAATACGCCAGCCTCGTTTTGGTAGATTTAATGGCACGTAAAAGATCTCCTGCGGGACAATATTCCGGCACCATGGCGACTTCGAAAACCCTCAAAAATAGTTGGTGGGACGTGAAAGCAATATCATTAAACAATTATGTGGCTCTATTGATTGGGCATCTACCTTCATCCCAAGATATTGAGATCGAATCTCTAGTTTGAGCTGCTTCTTGCGCCTTTTCCCCACATCTTGGGATTGCGAGTTCGATCTGTATCACAAATGTGGATTTGTCCCTGTTTTACGGATAGATGCCCTTGCTGACGCTAACCCTATGTGCAGGAATGTAATCACTATTGCGTTTTTCTGAGGTGATTGGCAGCGTGGTGCGATGTATGAATATGAAAAGGACAGTGTTAGGAAAAACATAAACACCCAGCACCTAGGCCACAAGAATTAATCAAACGCGATTAAAATCCCCGACCCGTCCGGGAATCGAATCCGGGACCCTGCGAACCGAAGGCCTCAACGCTTACCATTCAGCCAAGGAGTCTGACTTTGAGCTTCTTTACTCTTCGTAATTTATTCATTTAGGCCTACTAGATAAACTGTTAGAATAACCAATACGCACTTCACAGAGAACATCAGCTGAGGTTTTGGTATTTCTACTTGGCTTCGAGGTATTGGGGGGCGAACCGTCAGAATACGTACAAGACGCTGGTCCATCCACTCCCTTCGAATTACGCTAGACTTCACTACAATAAACGCCTGGCTTCTTTACGAGAGGATAACTCTTTAAAAAATCCAGTGACCGATGAAGAAACCCATCCACAAAGTACTGCCAGGTTATAGCGAAATGCAAGAAGAATATTTGCTTAAGTCATTATGTGGTCCGTGTTAAGTTAAAGTGGAACGAAAATGCAAGAAGTGTGAATATGAGAAAATTATTATACGTAATTATTCTTGGAATAGGCGGAAATGTATACTTAACTACTGATGTCTGTGTTTATATAAACCAAGTCAATTTGGTTATATTTTTAATCATTGCCGAGGACACTAAAATATCTGAAAGCACAAACACTTTCCGTGGTACTATTCTTGAGATTGCGCATTTTTGTGGCACAAATTTAGATCCTAACTGAACCTTAAGTAAAATAAATTAATGTAGAAGTAGTAATTTTTGTATACTCACGAAAATATTTAATAATAATAGTATTTGCTGTACGTCCCACTAACTACTTTTACGGTCTTCGGAGACGCCGAGGTGCCGGAGTTTATTCCAGCAGGAGTTCTTTTACGTGCCAGTAAATGTACCGACACGAGGCTGTCGTATTTGAACACCTTCAAATACCACCGGACTGAGCCAGGATCGAACCTGCCAAGTTGGGGTCAGAAGCCTAGTGCCTTAACCGTCTGAGCCACCCAGCCCGGCCCGAAAATATTTAGGTGTTCAACATTTCAAGACGTTCCTATAAAAATACATAGGCTTACGGTAAAATAATGGAAAATTACTACACATTTGTTTATGACTATGCCAAATAGGAATATTGTGAATATTTCTGTACAAAATTAACCAAATTATATGAAACTGTAGTAAAGATCCCTAAAGGAATACATGCGCATGAAAAGCCGAACAAAAGTACCATATTAAACTTAGTGAAATTTCAGGAGTCAAAATGACAATCTGAGAATACGAAATTGTTCACTGTTGCTGGACGTTCTAGTGTTAAGTGTTTGTAAGCAAGTGGATTCGAACCTTGATATTCTTAAAAATTTGCACCTCATACCTTACATTCATTCCAACAAGTAAAGTAATATAATCTCCTATGATTATAACTGATGACTGAAGCATCATTTTCCCAGCTGAAGGAACCTGGCCTCTTCAAGACATCCATCGCTCAATCCCGCAGACAATGTCCACACAACAAAAGAGAGGGAGGGTAAAAAGTGCAGTAACGAATGCTGCTCACTTTGACGTGATGTTACAGGATTCCTTCGGTGTCCCACTGATTGCTTTGTACAAACATCTTGTGAACACGTGTGGGCACTTGTGATTCAGAACATTATGAGAGTTTACGATATCCAAAGAATTCATTACCTTTTGTTATTTACTTGAAGCCCGTTTTAACTACTATTGAGTTTAATTGGACAACAGAGCGTCAGAATTTCGTCCAGACCTCACTAAAACGGAAATCAATGATACCAAGTTGTATTTTAGCCTTTAAGTGCTATTGAGCTCAACCGGGATCGAACCCACTATCTTGGAAACAGAAGGCAACAACTGAATGGCTTTGCTCCTGAGCTGGTTTGTTTCTTGGATGACTGGACTTTGTATCCCACGCGACTAAGAGAGGTTACTATTTATTTTTATATTTTTTATTTGTTTGAGGGAGTACGCTGGCCTAGCAAGTTAACTTCCAACTGGCGTATCTTCGGTTCGAATCCCAAAGACATATGACGATATATTTACTGAGACTCGCGAGGTGAAATGAAGTGCAGTCGGCCTTAAATCCCTAGCCAAGTACCAAATTGAGTCTAAATAGCAGCTTCGTTCCCGATTTGCGCGAACTTTTCTTCCAAGGCTTAAACTGAATTTTGGATTAGTTTTCGAGCATCGAATCCGAAGTAAAATAATTGAGGAAATAATGTGGTAAGTGTTCATTCTGCACCATACTTGACATGAATTTTCGTAACCCCCACCTTAACTCCAAACAAGTGCTGATTTATACAACACTCAAAACCTCAATGTCCGTTATAAATAGATCCACCAGTTCGAACAACAAGAGCATCGGTGGTAGCGCACCGGCCTCTAACCGCTGGATTCCGTGGTTCAAATCCCGTCACTCCATTTGAGATTTATGCTGGATAAAGCGGAGACGAGATAGCTTTTTCTTTTTTCAGGTACTCCGGTTTTCCTTTTTATCTTTTATTACAGCGATACACTCCAGTGTTATTTCATCAGTGGGTAGTTAATCATTTCCCCAGAGGAGTGCGACAGGCTTCGGCAGCAGGCACAATTCCTATCCTCGCCGCCAAATAGGGGCTTACCGGGCTGAGTGCTCATACGGTTGAGGCACTGGCCTTCTGACCCCCACTTGGCAGGTTCGATCCTGGCTCAGTCCGGCGGTATTTGAAGGTACTGAAGTACGCCAATCTCGTGTCCGTAAATTTACTGGCACGTAAAAGAACTCCTGCGGGACTAAATTCCGGCACCTCGGCGTATCCGAAAACCTTAAAAATAGTTAGTGGAACGTAAAGCCAATAACATTATTATTATTATTATTATTATTATTATTATTATTATTATTATTAAATGGGGGTTTCGTTCATTCCCTCCCTGACCCGGTCGACTGATTGCAAACACGCTGAGGATTTTCAATACGAACACCACAATCATTTAAATTATTAAACAGACTTCCAGCACTAAGAAAACTTCCTTATACAAAAAAAAAAAAAATCAGTTGAAAATTTAAAGTCCCTCGGTACAAGCACGACCAAAAGAAAGGTGCTCATTATAATGAAAATTTCTTACCTTGTTTAAAACTCAGAGGTTAATCTACACTTCATCAATAAAGGGGTGCACGTTTATGCATTTGGAATGAGTTTGAGTTTGGATGCAAACACTCCCTACAGATTGCCCTAAACATAGTTTTTCACTTTCCTATAATAATAATAATAATAATAATAATAATAATAATAATAATAATAATAATAATAATAATAATAATACCGATGATCTTATCATAGACTGCCTAGCTTTTGCAGATGACCTAGCGATCTTTTCTGATTCCCTAGATACTGCTGAAAAGCAAATTAACCAACTGAGAATCCAAGCAGCAAAAGCTGGCCTCCAAATCTCTTTCCAAAAAACAGAGTTTATAACCAACATCAAGCCAGCCCCCAGAGAGCTCATTGTGGAACAGGGAAAAATCAAGCAGGTGGAAAAGTTTAAGTACTTAGGCGAGTGGATAGTACCTAACAACTCTGAGAAAGAAGCAATCATGTGCAGAATCAACAAAATGGAGGTGGCATATCAGCTGTCTAGGAATGTCTACAACAAAAGATCAGTGTCCATCAACGCCAAGCTTAGGCATTATTGTTCGGTTGTACGCCCGGAAGCACTGTACGCAGCAGAATGCCTTGCAATGAACAGAAAAGGTCTGATGGAGAAGCTAGAAGCTAAAGAAAGAAAAATCCTGAGAAAGATTCTTGGACCAATCAAAGAAAATGGTGAGTACAGGAGACGACACAACAGCGATCTGTACCAACATATGGAGAGGATAACGGACACAATTCGGAAAAGGAGGATTAATTTTTATGGCCATATAGCACGCATGAGCACACAGAGACAAACCATTAGGATCTTTTCCTACTTTCTTAACAAGAAAACCAAGGGACCCTGGTTTATCGAAGTTGAAAAAGACCTTCAAGAAATAGGAATCACACTCGAAGACATCCAGAAACGTGCTCCTCTCCAGAAAAAGCTCCAGGGATACAAGAGGTTCCAAGAAAGGCCAAAGTTGAAAACAGGCAAGAAGTGGACTGATGAAAGGAAGGAGGCTCACAGAACGAGAATGCGTGAGTACTGGGGAAGAATTAAAGCTCAAGGATGCAAACGGTTGAAATAACGTGGTCCACAGCAGGCCGAAACGAAGAAAGAAAGAAAGAAAAAATAATAATACCGGGCGAGTTGGCCGTGCGGTTAGGAGCGTACTGCTGTGAGCTTGTGTCCGGGATACAGTGGGTTCGAATCCCACTGTCGGCAGCCCTGAATATGGTTTTCCGTGGTTTCTCGTTTTCACACCAGGCAAATGCTGGGGCTGTACCTTAATTAAGGCCACGGCCGCTTCCTTCCCACTCCTAGGCCTTTCCTATCCCATCGTCGCCATAAGACCTATCTGTGTCGGTGTGACGTGAAGCAAATAGCAATAATAATAATAATAATAATAATAATAATAATAATAATAATAATAATAATAATAATAATAATAATAATAATAAACTACAGTACATGATAATAAACTTTTGGGCTTTTGTCGTGTGAAGAAAACAAAGCGAAAATCTTTTCGTTTCACAGAAAACATTGCTCCGCACTTTCCGAACAAAACGTAGGCTGTTCATGAGGAAAACTTCTCCAATAATTATTGGTTGTTAAGGTAGATTGTAAAAGTGATTAGTAATCACTGATTATAAATCATATGAAGTGACTCTTTGATTTCTAATATTAGATGATGCTATTAGGAACCTCATATTTTGCAGATTGTCACACATGTCATTCTTCCTCTGACTCAGATTAACAGTTCACTAACTATAATACTAGAAATTCTGCGGGAGTGTTTGAAATATCTTATGTTAGCTCACACATGGCTTATAGAAAATGCATTGGTTTCACGTCCCACTAACTGCTTTCTCAGATTTGAGAAGCATCGAGGTGCCGTAATTTTGTCCTGGAGGAGTTTTCTTTTACGTGTCTGCAATTCTATCAACACGAGGATGGTGTATTTGAGCACCTTCAAATATCTACCACCCAAATGAGCTGGATGTGAGCCCGACAATTTGTACTCAGGAAGTTAGTGCTCTACCGTGTGCATCTCTGAGCTCACCATCGGCAGCCCTGAATATTTTTTTCCGTGGTTTCCCATTTTCACATGTATTAAAAATAATTTGGATTGCAAGAAATGATTACTCTCTCTCCCCAGTTCCTGGCGATCCGAAACGAGGGGATGCGAGTATTCTATTCAGTACTATTCTGAGTAAGACAAGGAATATTTTATTACGTTAGATCATCTCATGGGATCAGGTATATGAAGTCCGATGCTGATTCTTCCATACAAGAGTTCACTCAGTTTTGTGCCACGAAGTGTACATGAGGTTGCTGACTAAATTCCCCTTAGTCTCTTGAATGAATAAGCAGCTACTTTAATGCATTTTATCCAAATAATATTCATCCGTATGTGAAAATCTTTATTATCCTTATTTTCCTCAAGTATGATCAGATCACACTGTACCCAGCTGGACGTCTAACCTACTCACAAATCTAGCTGTCAGGAAAAACTTCAATGCCGCCCCACTTTCCATTTTATGAACCGCAAAAGTTAATCTCATTACAGATCTGGTGGACTGGCTGCTGTCAGCTACAATCAGATCAATGCTCTACCACTTATCGCCATTAATATATTCAAATAGGTGATGCATGGCTTCCACTCAGTGGCACGAAGCCATGCAGGTGGCGAATGTTCGGTATTGCCGATATCCCTATTGAGTACTATTGAATGCTCAACCCCCATTCAAAAGTATACAGACCGTTCCACGAATGGCTCTTCCACTGAGTGGGTCGATATCAGGTCGAATAAAATTAAGTTAATTGTGGAATGATTTTCCATCAATGGTAAAATATATGTCCTGTCAGGCTTTACAACAGCTTCGAACTGGAAGCTCTCTCTCAACCTTGTGTAAATTAATGTTAACGTATTAAGAGATTATATGAACTATCAAATGTATATTTCAGACAATATTCAGTACACAATGTATGCAAATATTTGAGGAATTTTCTTGAAATTTGGCCCGAACGTTTATCGAACAGTAAGACGACCAGTGGTAACTTATGGTTCTGAAACATGGGTAATGATCAGAGCAGATGAAAAACTGTTGAAGAGATGGGAGAAAAAAATACTGAGAAAGAATTTTGGTCCAAGGAAGTAAGGGGAACAATAGAGAATAAGGGAAAACATAGAACTGGAAGAACTCTATGGACATCCAAATATTGTATCTGAAGTAGCAGATTAACGTAGTTGGAACATGTTAAGATATGTCAGATGATAGGTCTGTCAAGAACATTTACAAAGGAAATCCAGGTGGCAGAAGATGGAAAAGAAGACCTCGAAAAAGATGGCTGGATTATGTGAAGGAGGATTTAAGAAAGATGGGAATAAGAAGATTGAAAAAGATTGTGAAGACTGAACTACAATTGTTGGCCAATGCCCTACATAGGCTGTAGCGCCGAGAAGTAAGTAAGTAAGTAAGTAAGTAATTTATTATAGAGCCTTTTGTATGTTTGTTGAGTATTCAACCCAAAGGCTGGTTTGATCCACAACAATTCCTCTATCAGGTGTTAGAGATTCCCTCGGCAGGAATCACTGACGAGATATACCAAGGAAATGAGTGATGTAGTTTTCCGTTGCTTTCCTCGCCAAGCAAGAAGTTGCTGTTACATATAAGTCTGCCAAATCCACTGAAATGAACGCACCAATTGACCTTATGAGAAACATTTTCATACCATACATAACAGGGACTGGCTGCATAAGGAATGGCATTACTAGCATCACTTATACCTTAGTCACTTTCATATTGTTAAAGCCAAGGATGAGACAGACAGGCCCATGAAAGTAACAAATCTGATATATACCCATACTGGAAAGACTAGTGCACCGTAAATACACCGTCTCGTCAGCAAAGTCATAAGCGTTTTGTATAATGAGAGAAGAAATATTTTATGCGAATAATTCTTTGAAGTGCCGAAATCTATCGACAGGAGGCCGACGTATCCGAGTAACACCACCGGACTGATTTAGATACGAACATGCCAACTTGGCCTAAAAAAGCTAGCGTTCTGAACGTCTGAGCCACTCAACCCGCCAGGAGAGGTTTCCTTTTCGTGGGTTAACCACCAAGAGATTGATAAGTACACCCATAAATATTTTAGAAAATTTCCTGTTTTAATTCTTGTAGTATATACCTTTTGTGGTTTTTCCATGAATGCCCTATTCCCCTTCTTTTTTTAAGTATATGTGATCAATCTAGTTCATCCTTGGGAATAGTTCCTCATGAAAAATTCTGGAAAATCTTAAGTAAATCATCAACTTACGCTACCACGAAGTATGAGGTCAATAAATGCGCAGTAGCTTCATTCTTCATTTACTCATTAACCTTTAACCGGAACTTGGTGAAAAAACTAGTCAATTTCCTTAATTACCCTTCGAAGAGTTTTCTCATTTATATATTTCTTTTTAAGAATTTGCTTTATGTCGCACGGACACATAGGTCCTATGGCGACGATGGGATAGGAAATGGCTAGGAGTGGGAAGGAACTGGCCGTGGCCTTAATTAAGACACAGCCCCAGCATTTGTCTGGTGTGAAAATGGGGAAACCACGGAAAACCACCTTCAGGACTGGCAACAATGGGGTTCGAAACCGCAATCTCCCGGTCGCAAGCTCACAGCTGCGCGGCCCTAACCTCACGGCCAAATTGTCCGGTGATTTATAATTTCTTCCTGGCTTAAAGCTATCATTCATGTTCATCTTGCTGCCGTTAGTATGAATGTGGCCGTTATAATGTGCAGGTGCAGGGCCGACTTTTAGGTGGAAACAGCACAGCGGAGAAAATAAAAGGTGAACGAAGTTAATATTAAAGTTAAGAATAAAATGAAGATATTGTATTTCAAAGCTTACAATTTGAACATGCCTGTTCGCAGCGATTAGAATATATAAGCCTAAATTTCTATTGTGAAATGAAAGACGATGATGCGATTTTTGATAGTTTGAAGAGAGAAGTTTTTTTAAAAAAAAATATTGGTCGACCCCATAGACCATATTGCTAGTTGTTTTACGTCGCACCGACCAGATAGGTCTTACGGCGACGATGGGACAGGAAAGGGCTAGGAGTGGGAAGGAAGCGGCCGTGACCTTGAGGTATAGCCCCAGCATTTACCTGGTGTGAAAATGGGAAACCACGGAAAACCATTTTCAGGGCTGCCGACAGTGGGGTTCGAACCTATTATCTCCCAAATACTGGATACTGGCCGCACTTAAGCGACTGCAACTATCGAGCTCGGTATAGATAATATTAATCCTCCAGAATAACACTAAGCGGTTACGGATTAATCGATGTCCATTGTTAAGGGTGTACAACAAACGGCATGCAAGGTACAAAGCAGTGTTGCGATCATACGTATGCCACGCCCACTATTCTGATTGCAGCATACACTCCTACACTAAAATGGAATATCTAAGAACATTACAGAGGATTTTTTTTTTTTTTGCATGAAGATCGATTCAGAGACGAAGGGAGATGTGACCTGTCAGATCGATCTAAACGATCTAAATGTATAGGAGAGTGGTGGTGTGGTATTGTTTTAAGTGGAGTACAACTGGACAACCATTCTCTCTTAACAGTAATTAGAAAGTAAAAGGGAGAGGTCCGACCC
This sequence comes from Anabrus simplex, assembly GCF_040414725.1. Classification (NCBI taxonomy): domain Eukaryota; kingdom Metazoa; phylum Arthropoda; class Insecta; order Orthoptera; family Tettigoniidae; genus Anabrus; species Anabrus simplex. Next base: position 585,723,998 of record NC_090265.1, on the reverse strand, counting down.
TTCGAAGAATGAAGTTATCAGCAAAATAATTGTAAGTTTTAAGAAGTGCGTAAAAATGTAAGACTCCCAATACTTCACACTCTTAATTCCACCGGTGTCGCAAAAAAACAAGAGCTGACCAACGGAGGTCAGAAAGTGAGAACCCTCGTAGAATGTCACACTCTGCTCGGACTTCAAGGTCACCAACCCACGCTCCCCAAGTTAAGAGCCCCTGGGGTCCCGTTTTAGTCGTTTCTCTTAACAGGCAGGAGATACCGTGCATTCTACAGCTCCCCACCAACAGTGGGAGGAATTCGAAGACACCGGAATTTCGGGACATTTTCCTGAACACATGAATTTAACGAACCATTAAATCTATCGACACAAGTCTCTTAAACGGCAACATATTGTGCAGTCCGGGCGAGTGCCTATGGCTGAAGGGTAGCGGACAGAAAGTCCCAATTTCGACCTCAATTATCTTGGATGTACAGTACAGGAGATAACCATTACAGCATGACAAAACTGAGAATCGCACATAATATAATTTTGACAGCCTCGTAATTCATGGCACTTTTTATCTTTATTGCAGTACAACTCTCCACGATATATGGCGTTCTCAACAAATCCAGAAAACACAACGACTGTCGGTGCACGGCCTCCAATATCCCAGTTCAACGTGACGGGTATGATTAGCGGCAAGCCTTTGTTCTGTCCCTAATGCTCTAATCCTCTTACACTGAACCTCCCACCATCACTACCGCATTCGATAAGCTTTCCGTTCGTTATCAGATTTTATCGACATCAGTGGATCAAGCGACGAATGAAAACTGCAGCTTATTGGACGAATGTTTAAGCTTCTAGATTTTTAAAAATTTCACGGTAATCCTACGGCTGTTTAAAAATTAATAGAATAACAATGACAGTATTACGTGACTAACGTCACTTTTAATACTGTCGATTTTTAGAGAAGCTGGAGAGACCAAATTTTGATCTGGGAATGGGTTCTTACACGATGTAATGGGCGCTGGTGGTGGTGGGGATGATGATTATTGTTATAAGGGGAAGGACAGCTGGTAAACCATCCTCACGCCACCAAGAACACGAAAAAATTAGAAAAGATACACTGACTGACAGAGCAAATGCAACACCAAGGAGGAGTGGTTCGAAAGGGATGAAAGTTGGGAAAAAAACAGAGACGGCACGGAAGAATAATTGATGTTTATTTCAAACCGATATGCAGGTTACACAATGCGCACGGCATCGACTCAGTAGGATGTAGGACCACCGCGAGCGGCGATGCACGCAGAAACACGTCGAGGTACAGAGTCAATAAGAGAGCGGATGGTGTCCTGAGGGATGGTTCTCCATTCTCTGTCAACCATTTGCCACAGTTGGTTGTCCGTACGAGGCTGGGGCAGAGTTTACAAACGGCGTCCAATGAGATCCCACACGTGTTCGATTGGTGAGAGATCCGGAGAGTACGCTGGCCACGGAAGCATCTGTACACCTCGTAGAGCCTGTTGGGAGATGCGAGCAGTGTGTGGGCGGGCATTATCCTGCTGAAACAGAGCATTGGGCAGCCCCTGAAGGTACGGGAGTGCCACCGGCCGCAGCACATGCTGCACGTAGCGGTGGGCATTTAACGTGCCTTGAATACGCACTAGAGGTGACGTGGAATCATACGCAATAGCGCCCCAAACCATAATGCCGCGTTGTCTAGCGGTAGGGCGCTCCACAGTTACTGCCGGATTTGACCTTTCTCCACGCCGACGCCACACTCGTCTGCGGTGACTATCACTGACAGAACAGAAGCGTGACTCATCGGAGAACACGACGTTCCGCCATTCCCTCATCCAAGTCGCTCTAGCCCGGCACCATGCCAGGCGTGCACGTCTATGCTGTGGAGTCAATGGTAGTCTTCTGAGCGGTCGCCGGGAGTGCAGGCCTCCTTCAACCAATCGACGGGAAATTGTTCTGGTCGATATTGGAACAGCCAGGGTGTCTTGCACATGCTGAAGAATGGCGGTTGACGTGGCGTGCGGGGCTGCCACCGCTTGGCGGCGGATGCGCCGATCCTCGTGTGCTGACGTCACTCGGGCTGCGCCTGGACCCCTCGCACGTGCCACATGTCCCTGCGCCAACCATCTTCGCCACAGGCGCTGCACCGTGGACACATCCCTATGGGTATCGGCTGCGATTTGACGAAGCGACCAACCTGCCCTTCTCAGCCCGATCACCATACCCCTCGTAAAGTCGGTCAGACGTCAGTCTACCCTGCAATTGGCATAAAGTTCTGATCACTCCTTCTTGTTGTTGCATTTGCTCTGTCAGTCAGTGTATTTCTGCTTCTGGAGATGCTGATGACACTGAGGATCAGTCAGCCTAAACCAAAATTGAGTACCAGGTTAATTCCTCGGGGAAAAGACGGCCGGGGCACTCAGTGTCAAGGTTCTGAATAGCATAAGCCTTTACTTTCAAATTCTGCAATGCCCTCCAAGGTCTATACGAGATAATTCAGATTTGCTTTGCCTCTCCAACAATCTCCTCTTAACTCTAATAATAATAATAATAATAATAATAAAAGAAAGAGGCTCGTTTCTGCTGAGAATAGATTTGCAAAGAAGCGGAAGGGTCACGGAGGGCTGTAAGTGAAAGACTTCCCAGGCCTCACAAACCTGATACCGTCGGGGTGGAAGGAGAACAACAGTTGACAAAGGGAGATCGAACAGGAAAGATAAAAACTAGTGGAAACAATGTTAGACTGATAGCTCTCACCGTGGTTGCCAATCCACTCTCCCAATTTGAGAGTTCCTGGAAAGTTACCCCATTTAGTCATCTCTTACAAGAGGGAGGAGATACTTTAGATGTAATTAACTACCCCCTCCCACAGGGTTCTTTCTTTCATTTGCTTTACGTCGCAGCGACACAGACAGGTCTTATAGCGACGATGGGATGGGACAGTCCTAGGAGTAGGAAGGAAGCGGACCTGGCCTTAATTATGGTATAGCCCCAGCATTTGCCTGGTGTGAAAATGGTAAACCACGGAAAACCACATTCAGGGCTGCTGACAGTGGAGTTCGAGCCCGCTATCACCCGGATGCAAGTTCAAAGCTGCACGCTCCTAACCGCACGGCCAACTCGCCCTGTCACAGGGTTTTTAAGCAGAAGTATACCTGAGGAAGACCGGCCCCGCGGTGTAAGGGCAACGCGTCCGCCTGTCATCCGGCGGCCCCAGATTCGATTCCCGGCCGGGTCAGGGGTTTTTAATTGTAAATGATTAATATCACTGGCCTGGGGACTGGGTGTTTGTGTCTTGTTGTGTCGTCTGTAACGTTCTTTTCCTTACATTCAACACTTAACACTTCCGCAATTACACTTACACGCAGGTTCCTTAGTGGCAAAAGGTCGACGCCACGAACAAATATAATTTAAGAAAAACCGGCTGAGGAGTGTCTGTTCAACTTCCACTTTAAGAAAGTTGTGGGAAAGCGCAAGAATTAAAAAGCACATGGAACGTACCCGTGATAAGTCTTGGTACAACTTTTAAGGAATTACACCTTCGTGGTCTGAATTGCTCATGGCAATTGATAATATTGCTGATATTGCAGTAATGCTTGTGGACGAAATACTGATTTACATTTTGGAAGTGGAAATAGTACCTTTTGAACACACTCTCCCAAACTACTGTCCACCAAAATATTATGTGGCCGAGTTGAGTGGCTCAGACGGTTGAGGCGCTGGCAATCTGACCCGAACTTGGCAGGTTCGATCCTGGCTCACTCCGGTGGTATTTGAAGGTGCTCAAATACGTCAGCCTCGTGTCGGTAGATTTACTAGCTCGTAAAAGTACTCCTGCGGGACTAAAAACCAGCACCTCGGCGTCCCCAAACACGGTAAAAGTAGTTAGTGGGACGTAAAGCAAATAACATTAAAAATTATTATTAAATAGTATGTGTACTCGAGGGTGGAGGTTGTTTATGAAATAACCAGTAGACCTACAGAAAATCCAATAACACCATTTTCTTAGTTTTAATTCACGTTATGTTATGTAAGTTTTGAATTATTAATTTATGTTATAATATTTATTACCTCAGGTTGAACGCATAAATTTCCTGTTTTAAACGCGTTTCTTTTTTAAAAATTTGTTTAACGTCGCACCGACACAGAAAGGTCTTTTGGCGACGATAGGATTAGAAAGGGCTAGTAGTAGGAAGGAAGCGGCCGTGGCCTTAATTAACGTACAGCCCCAGCAATTGCCTGGTATGAAAATGGGAAATCACGGAAAACCATATTAAGGTCTGCTGAGAGTAGGGTTCGAACCCACTGTTTCCCGGATGCAAGCTCCCAGCTGCGCGCCCCTAACCGCACGACCAACTCGTTGGTTTAAACGTGTTTCATCCAAGAGTCAATGTTAAGATGATGTTTCTCAGGAGCGTCCTTTGACGGAATCCGAATTTTAACAAAATATACATTTGGGTATTCTATACACTGTTTTTAAATTTCAGAATTTTATATTCTCCAGGAAAGAAGTCATTACTTTTGAAAGAAAACTTTTCATCGGCTCGGGACGGTTGGAAAATTGCTTTCTTGATCGCGTTATGATCTTTATCCAATGGCTATGTTGTAGGACTGGAATACGTAAATTAATTCACTTTTTATAATATCAGTTCTATATTGGATAGAATGATATGGATCAGTAGCTGGCCGGTGCGGTGAAAGTTGTGCGACGGTGCCGCGAAAACCCGAAATACCGCGCCATGCTGCGCCTCACTTGGGAGTTGAATCTACCGATTACAACTTGCGTGTACAGTAACATTTGCTTAAAAATTACCCCCGGTATTTAATATTTACCTGTGTGTACCATACAAAAAATGGTATTAAGAGGTCATGCAAAACACTTCCCATCAGCTTTTCTCACGAGGCTTTGGGCAGCTTTTTGCCTTCCACCTGCGATAAAAATATTTAAATATAAATTATTGTTGTTTGAGTCATCAGTCGATAGACTGGTTTGATGCAGCCCTCCATTCCACCCTATCCTGTGCTAACCTTTTCATTTCTACGTAACTACTGCATCCTACATCTGCTCTAATCTTCATGTCAAATTCATATCTTGGTCTACCTCTACCGTTCTTACCACCTACACTTACTTCAAAAACCAACTGAACAAGCCCTGGGTGTCTTAAGATGTGTCCTATCATTCTATCTCTTCTTCTCGTCAAATTCAGCCAAATCGATCTCCTCTCACCAATTCGATTCAGTATCTCTTCATTCCTGATTCGATCTATCTATAGCACCTTCAGCATTCTTCTGTAACACCACTTTTCAAAAGCTTCTATTCTCTTAATTTCTGAGCTAGTTATCGTCCATGTTTCACTTCCATACAATGCCACGATCGAAACAAAAGTCTTCAAAAACATCTTTCTAATTCCGATATCAATGTTCGAAGTGAACAAATTTCTTTTCTTAAGAAAGGCCTTCTTTGCTTGTGCTAGTCTGCATTTATATCCTCCTTCCTTCTGCCATCGTTAGTTATTTTACTACCCAAGTAACAATATTCATCCACTTCCTTTAAGACTTCTTTTCCTAATCTAATATTTCCTGCATCACCTTACTTCGTACGACTGCACACCATTACTTTTGCTTTGGTCTTATTTATTTTCATACTCCTCAACCAAGACTCCGTCCGTACTATTCAGTAATTTCTCCAGATCTTCTGCAGTCTCAGATAAAATAACAATATCATCGGAAAATCTCAAGGTTTTGATTCCCTCTCCTTAGATTGTGATTCCCTTTCCAAATACTTCTTTGATTTCCTTTACTGCCTGTTCTATACAAACATTGAAAAGTAGGGGGGACAAACTGCAGCCTTTCCTCAACCCTTTCTGAATTGCTGCTTCTTTTTCATAGTCCTCGATTCTTATCACTGCAGACTGATTTTTACGCAGGTTGTAGATGGTTCTTTCTCGGTATCTGATCCCGATCACCTTCAGAATCTCAAATAGCTTGGTCCAATCAACATTATCTAGATCTATGAACGCCATGTATGTGGGCTTGCCCTTCTTAATTCGATCCTCTAAGATCAGACGTAAAATCACGATTGCTTCACATGTTCCTACATTTCTTCTGAAGTCAAACTGATCTTCTCACAACTCAGTTTCAACTTGTCTTTCCATTCTTCTGTAAATAATACGTTTTAGAATTTTTCAGACGTAAGAAACTAAACAAATGGTGCGGTAGTTTTCACACTTGTCAGCACCGGCTTTCTTGGGAATAGGTATAACATTCTGCCGAAAATCGGATGGCACTTCTCTTGTCTCATACATCTTGCACACTAAATGGAATAACGTCGCCATGCTGGTTTCTACTAAAGCAGTCAGTAATTCAGAGGGAATGCCATCAATTCCAGGTGCTTTGTTCCTACTTAGATCTTTCAAAGCTCTGTCGAATTCTGACCTCAAAATGGGGTCACCCATTTCATCAGCATCAACAGCCTCTTCTTGTTCCAGAACCATATCATATACGTCCTTACCTAGATACAACTGTTCGATATGTTCCTGCCATCATTTTGCCTTGTCTTCTTTCCCTAGAAGTGGTTTTTCATCTGAGCTCTTAATATTCATACACCTAGTTCTTTTTTTGCTATTGGCTTTACGTCGCACCGACACAGATAGGTCTTATGGCGACGATGGGACAGGAAAGGGCTAGGACTGGGAAGGAAGCGGCCGTGGCCTTAATTAAGGTACAGCCTGGTGTAAAAATAGGAAACCACGGAAAACCATCTTCAGGGCTGCCGACAGTGGGGTTCGAACTTACTATCTCCCGAATGCTGGATACTGGCCGCACTTAAGCGACTGCAGCTATCGAGCTCGGTACACCTAGTTTTCATTTCTCCAAAATTTTCCCTGATTTTCGTGTATGCAGCATCTATCTTTCCTAGGACCATACAACTTTCAACGTCCTTTCACTTCTCCTTCAGCCATTCTTCCTTAGCTGCCCTGCACTTCCTATCCACTTCATTCTTTAAGCGACCGTATTCTTTTCTGTCCTCTTCATTTTTAAAATTATTTTACTTTCGTTGTCCATCGATCAGGTCTAGTATCTCTTGAGTTATCCATTGATTCTTAGTTGATCTTTCCTTTCTTCCTAACATATCTTGCAACCCTACTGACCTCATTCTTCATCACTGTCCATTCTTCTACTGTGTTTCCTTCAACCTTTCCATTTAGTCCTTTTACAACACATTCCTTGAAACAATCCTTCACACCGTTTCCTTTCAACCTGTCTAGATCCCATCTCACTGGATTCCTTCCCTTCTTCAATTTCTTCAACTTCAGATAGCATTTCATGATCAACAAGTTGTGATCAGAGTCCACGTCTGCTCCTGGGAAAGTTTTGCAATCCAACACCTGGTTTCTGAATTTCTGCCAAATCATAATGAAAACTATTTGATATCTTCCAGTGTCTCCAAGTATCGTCCATGTGTACAGCCGTCGTTTGCGGTGTTTGAACCAGTTATTAGCAAGTACTAAATTGCGATTGATGCAGACCACCCGACTTCCTCTTTCGTTTCTTTGTCCCAATCCGTATTCTCCTACTGTATTACTTTCTCTTCCTTGGCCTACCACTGCATTCCAGTCTCCCATCACAATAAGATACAAGTCACTTTTTATTGTATTAAATATTCTCTCCCTTCATTCTTTCGATTTTCTCCTCATCCGCTGAACTAGCAGGCACATAGACCTGCACTATTGTAGTGGGCATTGGTTTGGTGTCTACCTTGACAAAAATAATCCTTTCACTATGCTGGTCATAGTAGCTTACCTGCTGCCCTATTTTCTTATTCATTATTAAACCAACTCCTGCATTACCCCTGTTTGATTTTGTGATGATGATTCTGTAGTCGCCTGACCAAAAATCCTGCTCTTCCTGCCAACGTACTTCACTTACACCAACTACGTCTAACCTTTCTCTATCCATCTCTCTTTTCAGATTCTCTAACTTACCACAACGATTCAAATTTCTAATATTTCGCGCTCCGACTCGCAAAATGTTAGTATCCGTCTTCCTGATGATCGCCCCCTCTCGTGTAGTCCCCACCCGGAGATCCGAATGGGGGACTATTTTACCTCCGGAATATTTTACCCTGGAGAAAGCCATCATCAGTACACCATTCATACAGAGAGAGCTGCATGTCCTCGGGGGTTATTTACGGATGTAGTTTCCCGTTGCTTTCAGCCGTACAGCAGTATCAACACAGCTAAGCCATGTTTAGTATTATTACAAGGCCGTATCAGTCAATCATCTAGACTGCCGCCCTTGTAACTTCCGAAAGGCTGCTACCGCCCTTTCGATGAACCATTCGTTAGTCTGGTCTCTCAACGGATATGGTTGCACCTACGGCTTGGCTATCTGCTTTACTGGAACGCGCAAGCCTCCCCACCGCGGCAAGATCACACGGTTCGCAGTGCTATAGTGCTACACGTGTACAGTGAACACACTGTGATAGCACAGTTCGTAACTTTGCCAAGGGCTAGTAAATCGTGCAAGTACTGAGAGGCTCATATTGTGGCAACACGTGATGAGGCACACACTGTATGGCGACTGTGTGGGAAGAGTTGAGTCAGAAGTTACGAACTCCTGTAAACATCATCATCATCATCATCATCTGTTTACCCTCCAGGTTCGGTTTTTCCCTCGGACTTAGCGAGGGATCCCACCTCTACCGCCTCAGGGGCAGTGTCCTGGAGCTTCAGACTCTTGGTCGGGGATACAACTGGGGAGTATGACCAGTACCTCGCCCAGGCGGCCTCACCTGGTATGCTGAACAGGGGCCCTGTGGAGGGATGGGAAGATTGGAAGGGATAGGCAAGGAAGAGGGAAGGAAGCGGCCGTGGTCTTAAGTTAGGTACCATCCCGGCATTCGCCTGGAGGAGAAGTGGGAAACCACGGAAAACCACTTCCAGGATGGCTGAGGTGGGAATCGAACCCACCTCTACTCAGTTGACCTCCCGAGGCTGAGTGGACCCCGTTCCAGCCCTCGTACCACTTTTCAAATTTCGTGGCAGAGCCGGGAATCAAACCCGGACCTCCGGGGGTGGCAGCTAATCACGCTAACCACTACACCACAGAGGCGGACTCCTGTAAACAAACCAGTGTAATCGCAGACTGCGGTAAGGCATACTCGCTGCTCTTCGCATTGGGTTATTCTGCATGTGAAGCAAACTGTGTACGCTCCGATATCAATTGAGCCAAAATGAGCATCTATCTCATATTCCTGTTTTGTCTCAGTTAACGTACGTTGACCCAATTGCTGCCCACTGCGCTATCGCTACAGCCACGCGCTCGCTGTCGCGGCTAGTGAGGTCGCACCCAGTCCGACCCCGTGGTGTAGGGGGCAACGCGCCCGCTTGTCATCCGGCGGCCCCGGATTCGATTCCCGGCCAGGGCATGGGTTTTTAATTGTAAATGATTAATATCCCCCGCCTGGAGACTGGGTGTTTGTGTCGTCCTTAATGTTCCTTTCCTCACATTGAACACTTTACACTTCCGCCATTTCCAAATACACGCAGGTTCACAACATATGCTGCAAAGTAGGGGCAAAAGATCCTAGGTCGACGCCCAGAATAAATAGATTAAAAAAAAAAAAAAGGTGCACGCACAGTAATACTCACAGCCTGTTTTGGAACACTTTTACAACTACACATTTCTTCAAGACGAAGTATTTCTCAGAGATGCCGTTTGCACAGTGTCTTCTGCCCCTTCAAAGATGACTGTCCTAATATTCGTTAGAAATAATTCAGATACACCCTGTATAAAGAAGTCAAAGGTTTAATTTCACCATAACTGTATTTAAAGACATCGAACTTTTCGAACAGAGAGAAGGCCATCCTAATATTCTCTTGCAAGGAGAAACCATGGAATATCATCTGAAATGATTAGCAAATAATTATGATAATTATTAGGATAATAATAAGAATAATAGTTTTACAATTTTTTACAATTGGTTTTACGTAACACCGGCATAGATAGGTCTTATGGCGACGGTGGGATAGGAAAGGGCTAGAAATGAGAAGGAAGCAGCCCCAGCATTTGTCTGGTGTAAAATTGGAGAAACCACGGGGAAACATCTTCATGGCTGCCAACATTGGGCTTCTAACCCACTATCTCTCAAATGCAAGCTAATGATAAAACCGAAGAATGTGATCAGAATCCAACTGTCAACCAAGTCCAAGTATTCAACTGTAACATATTAGTTTACCAGCTACCGGGCGAGTTGGCCGTGCGGTTAGGAGCGCGCAGCTATGAGCTTGCATCCGAGAGATAGTGGGTTCGAACCCCATTGTCGGCAGCTATGAAGATGGTTTTCCTTGGTTTCCCATTTTCACACCAGACAAATGCAGGGGCTGCCACGGCCGCTTCCTTCCTATTCCTGGGCCTTTCCTATCCCATCGTCGCCATAAGACCTATCTGTGTCGGTGCGACGTAAAACAAATAGCAAAAAAAGAATGTTTACCAGCTGATATATTCCTAAAAGACACATTCATTTTTCTGCGAAACTAAAACGTCGCTGTGATAGCGTGTATATTCGTTCAGAAGTCTTCGTTTCACACTAATTTGGTGGAATTTGGTGGAACGTGGAAGTTCAACGACGGGGATCTTAGCTTATTTTTCCATTTATTTCCAGAGTTGCTAGAACCATCCGGCTCAGTTTGAATTTTGACGAGGATTTTAAGATTGATTACATTATTTTTCAGGTGAAAATCCCAAGCTACTGTCGCTAGGACTGGAGCCTCCACCATTTGGATAAAAAAAAATTAGTATCTACTGCGTTCCACCATCTGGAGGTGCGCGATAGCTGAGCGATGTTTCTCTCGAATACCATGGTTTTAATTGATGCCTGTACGATTTTTAAAATGAAATGTTCCATCTACGATCATAATATCAAGAGTCGCATAAAATTAACCTACAAGCCATAAGCAAGGTTATCACACTGCCCGCAACATTAACATTCGTAAGAAGTTAAATTGCTTTACTATGACAATGAATTTAAAAGCAAGCCAAGTTCATCGATCTTTGAGAATGGATTTTATTGTTCATAACATCTTAAGTCAACGTTATCTCTCTGTTTCCTCGTCTTTATACACGCATACGTATTTATTGTTTTACATCTAACACTGAGGAGGATTAATATAAAGAATAAGCAACCGTTTCCTTATTAGTAAGAAGTACAGTACACACCTGGGCACATTACCATTTCCTTTATTCTATATCAAGCAGCTGGATGGAAATGTCTTTCTCCATACATAACTCTGTATTTGAATGCTAGCATTCACACAGGTATGGTGAATTCCACTCTTTTTACTTTCCTTCTTTGATGAGATCCTGGAGAAATCATTCCAGGATGAACTGAAAAAGATCGGTGGTAAAAATGACCACTTGTAATTCGCAGCGTGAACAATCATTTATTACAACAGTATGTGGTTCATTATCACAGACACGTCTCGATGAGTTCAGCCCATCTCTCTCTGGAAGCCGATCGGCAATGGCGACACTATCACTGCAATGGAAATAAGACATAAGACTCAATGTCACAGTGTATTTATTATTTTATGGATTGTTGTACATGACGCAACTCAGGCTATGAAGCCAGCTGCTGTGTCCGATCACACTTTCACTTGCATTTAAAATACAACAAACTTATTTTACTTATAATTAAGATGTATAATTCTTATTGCGATCTTATAATGTATTGATGATTTAATTGAAAATAGGACGGGCTTTTGAATTGCCATGTTCTATGCTATAGCTACTCAAGCTCTGTAGTCTGTTTTCAGTCGTGAAATCGTCCCAGTGGGGCATCGGGCTCATCAATTGGATTGCCAACACCTTTTCAAGATGATAGCTGATAGTATACCGTTCAGACAACATTGCAAGCCTCGTCTAATTGATCAACGTCCACACAGCCCACGAATATAAAGAAAATGAAGGTATACTTGGGAACAAAACATAGTTTGCTTCACACCACTACACTCCAGCGGCAACCCGGTGTCTATTATTGACTTATAGGATTTACTACGTCTCCTGTAGCTGGAGTTGCTACATCGTCTACTGTGGATGAAAGTGGTTTGGCAACCTTCCCACACCAATCAAGGATCACTTAGAACTCGTTAACTCGGCAGGGTGCAAGGTGCGACTGACTGCTGGCTTCCAGCTCGCTTCCTGAAACTGATGCCGTTATATTTTGTCCACAAGTATATAGTTCTTGCAATTTCCTCGTTAACGACTGGCACGCTTTTGAAACCTAGCTATCCGGCTGTGTTTACATTCCTTGTCCGCGGGGTGTCAGGATTTTCCAACTCGAGACACAGCGTTGTCAACTCTTCGTTTTAACGATTTAACCTCTGAGAGCGAGCAGAGACACTGGACTAGACTGCGTGCAGCTGTGCAACGCTGGAGACCTGAGAAGCGAGTCGGCTTCAGGACCGGCACCCTTTTGAAGTACTCCACGTGGACTGTCACTAAGAAAGCAAGCTACGTTTATTTACAAGCTGTTTTACGCCGCACCGTCTCAGATAGCTCTTATGGTGACGTTAGGATAGGAAAGGGGTAGGGGTGGGAAGGAAGCGGCCGTGGGTTTAACTGAAGTACAGCCCCAGCATTTCCCTGGTGTGAAAATGTGAAACAACGGAAAAAATTCTTCAGGGCTGCCGACAGTGGGGGTCGAACCCACAATCCCTGTTGCAATATTAACCACACGGCCAACTCGCCCGGTTCAAGCAACATTAAGGGATCTGCTCAAGACTTGAATACACTATCCGACAGTCGAATCACCATCGGCATCATATGCACTACCCCCATATGAACATTGCGGAGAGGTTTGGAATTGAATCCGGTCTTTTAGCACGCAATCTAGTGGTTAGAAATTGTATACTACCACCACTCCTACCCTGTCTTCCGACATTCTGATGGTGAAAATTTGTTCCACCAATTGAACTCGAACCGGCACCACGGTGTCAGACCATGTAGACCGGACGCCTTCACAATTATGGTCATCAGGCTAGGATTGGTATTTGAAGGTGCTCAAGTACAGCAGCCTGGTAAAATAGCTCCCGAAGGATAAATTTCCGACTTCTTCCTGTCTCCGGAAACCGTAATAATAATAATTATAAAGCCGCAAAATCAATAATAATATTAGTATTATAATTTTCCCTAGGTCTGAAAAAGACTGTTTGACAGTTAAAACGTATAACCCCCTTTCTTCCTCTTTGCTAGTGGTTTAACGGCTGAAGGTTAAGACTGGGAAGGAAATGGCTTTAATTGACGTAAAGCCTCGGCATTTTCCTGGTTTGAGAATCGTGAAACCGTGGAATATTATCAGGGCAGCCGATGGTGGAGTCCGAACCCACCACCGCACGATTGCAGACTTACTGTTACCATATGGCACATTACGTGCAGGCAACTCCCTCGGTGTTCCTTCCTCCCTTTAATATAAGATTTTGTAGAACCTCCGTGGCTCAGGCGACAGCACGCCAGACTCTCACCCTTGGGTTCCGTGGTTTAAATCCCGGTGACTCCACGTGCGATTTCTGCTGGACAAAGCGGAGGCAGGACAGGTTTTTCTCCGAATACTCTGGTTTACCCTGTCATTCTTCATTCCAACGAAACTCCCCAATATCATTTCATTTCATATGCCAGTCAATCATTTCCCCAGAGGAGTGCGAAAGGCTTCGGCAGCCGGCACAGATCCTATCCTCACCGCTGGATGGGGGCTTCATTCATTTCATTCCTGAACCGGTCGAATGACTGGAAACAGGCTGAGGATTTTCATTATTCAATACGAGATGTTTTGAGTAATTAATCACATATAGGAGAGCCTCCGTGGCTCAGACGGCAACGCGTCGGCCTCTCACCGCTGGATACCGTGGTTCAAATCCCGGTCACTCCATGTGAGATTTGTGCTGGACAAAGCGGAGGCGGGACAGGTTTTTCTCCGGGTACTCCGGTTTTCCCTGTCATCTTTCATTCCAGCAACACTCTCCATTATCATTTCATAGCATTTATCACTCATTAATAAATCACCTTCGGAGTGGCGACCCCATTGTAATAACAGCCTATATAAGTTTCATTCATTACATCCCTGACCCGGTCAATGACTGGAAAACAGGTTGCAGGTTTTCATTCAATCACATATAGGCATTTTCTACTTGTTTATCCGAACCATTATTAAATACAAGGGGCAAGTCAAACATACTCAATTATAAGCGTACCATGAACGAACCAAGCGAGTACAACGGTTTCCACACAGCATCGTCATAGACATTCGACATTTGCGTTTAATGACGACAGCTTGCGCAGAAGTGTCACTAGGGGCCTTCATATCCCTCCCTCATTCGTAAATGCAAGACACCGAATAAGGGTTCAGTAACAGTGTGAACGGTCTGAGCCATAGAGCTGAGTTGAATGAACACGCAGCATACTCCAGCGGTACATTCGACAAGCCTTTGACGGGCTAGATGAATCAAAGAGGTTGCATCGTTGGACAGAGGGACAGGTTGGACATTTAGACTCATTGCTTACCACTTGAAATGTTCTGACTATACTGTGCGTCGTCGTTGAAAGCAGTGCAAACGCGAGGGTACATTCATGCGTATAGGAGGACCAGATCGAAACCGATAGACCACCAGCAGGGAGGATAGGTTCATCGTGCGACAGGCTTTGTCCACTCGACGGATGTCCCTGGTTGTGGGCCACGCAAATATGTCTCAGCAGGTGGGATACACCTGTGCTTACCAATACACATCCAGGTAGCTAGCTCAGTAGGATTTGTCGTTGTATAATACCTTACGACATCTATCCTTACGACCTGAGCATCGATGAGCACATCTGAACTTCTGCCACGACCGGCCAGCATGGCAGGTTGCGAATTGGCTACGACCGATCGTGAGCGGCGAATCACTGTTCAGTCTTGATACAGACGACAACCAAATTCGAGCCTGGAAGCCTGTTAGAGTAATGATCCACGCTGAGATGTATCATGGTGTGGGGTATCATTTCTTACAATTTCCGCTCCCCACTAGTGGTGACTGAAGGAATCCTAACGGCTCGGTGATACGACGTCCATGTAATTCTTCGTTCGTGTGTGCTTTTCTACCTGGTGCAAATCAACAACACCATTTTTCAGCAGGATAATGCCCAGCTTCACACATCAGGGGTATCTCTGGCCTGGCTTCGTGATGTCAACATGCTTCCTTGGTCTGCAAGGTATCCAGACCTCTCACCCATCGAGAACGTTTAGGACCAGATAGGACGGTAACTTCGGCCAACAGCAACTATCGCAGAACTGTTGAGTTAGTTGCGCCAGATGTTACAGGATCTTTCTCAGGAGAACATCCGACGTCTGTATGCCTCCATTAACGACCACATCGCCACCTATCTCCGTGCTACTGGTGGTCCAACACCGTACTAAGTGCAACCTGCAAGTGTTAGTTGCCCTGAAGAAAGTGCTTGGTGTGCTACAGTATTTTGAAGTTTTCCTATACGGGTACGATGCGCATTCGCATCCCTGAAATATCACTATAAAATGTGTCACAAATGGAACATAATAATTGCTTTTACACATATCAAGTGAAAAATCTGCGGCAAATTAAGAAATATCGTCGTTATTTGAGCAATATGAAAACATACTTAAGGCTTGTAGACAGGACTGGTTTATGTCGTACTCCGCTGCTGGTGCCGTCTTTTGTTAATTTCTTCAGGTCCAGGGCTAGCACCGTGGAATGGGAGTGATATGTCTGTGGATTCTCATTATCTTTGTCCATATAACTAGAGCAGCCAGTTCAAACAGCAAAATGGAGGTCAACAGGAAAATAGCATGATCCCTGGACCAATAAATATATTTATTTTTGTTCGAACGAAAGTAGCTCGATCCCTGGACCAATAAATCACTAGTCCACAGAATTCTTCTTATGTACATTGGCCATACCATTTTGTCACCTATTAAATATTGCATATCGCGATACAATTCAGGAAATTATGTCATTGACAACTGAAGTAATGAAACGAAAGCAAAGAACTTCAGTGAACACAGACAAGACAAAAGACATACGTGTGTCACTGTGAGCGTAACACCAAATGTACTTGTAAAGTGGTAAAATACGTATACATAATATTCTCCAAAAATCAAATATTTCTTAATTTGCCGCAGATTTTTCACTTCATATGTGTAAAAGCAATTATTATGTTCCATTTGTAACAAATTTTATAGTGATATTTCAGGAATACGAATGCGCACTATACCCTCCTATACTACCATGCCCTGTGGCCATCTACATGGCTCTGCAATTGTTGCTTCACTGTGTGTAAGATTGTTTTCGAAAAGTAGTGTATATCTGATAACTTGAATTTCTTAAGATCTGTTCATGATATTAACACTCTGTTCTCATTGTTTTTAAAATGTAGTAAAGTGTTTGTAATAGTTATTTGCGTTACAGGGGCCGAGAACGAGGTTTATCGTACGAGTTGAAATGTTCAGAATATAGAATCGAGTAAGTTAAACACTTTCACCCTTGTAACACACTATATTCTATTTCATACTATATGTATTTTTATTTAAATACTGTTAAAATGAACACAATATGTTCAGTTCAAGGTCCACTAACCAAACAGTCGACGCCATCTAGCGCAGCCATCTAGTATTGTACTGCAAGTGATTTGGCGACACCGCCTCGCAAAACCCATTTGAATTTATCCACGAAGTGATCTGATTGGCTAACTTCAGCAGCTGATAAAATGACAGCGACGCGAGATATCGAATTATTTTTTAAAATGATTTTGTCAGTATGACCAGCCCTCTAGCGCTGGTATACTCTGTTCACGTTCTTTCCGACCATCGTATATAACTCACCACATATTTAATTAATTCTGCTAAATGTAGCCCATCAAGTCTATTTTCATTTCTCTTAGATACAACTAGTTAATATTCAAAATGACTGCTTAGCGCATTATCAAAATTGTTTAATAAATTCAAATTCTGATTTGTTCAATTTCAAGTTATACTTATATAGGGAAATGGCTACAATTCGATTTCTAGGTGAATAAATAAAGTTGATAAACATAATTGTAATTTATAGATGATTCATCTATACATTTAAGCTTTAGTATTTAAGAAAATGATGAAGCAGAGGGGCGTAATTCTAGTAGTTTCCAGAGATTATACTTTTATTTATATGAACAATAAGTCTCACTAAGACATATTCATTCATTATTGAATTATTAAGGAGAAAGGTTTACGAAATTCATCTTACGAAAAACAAACTTGCCACCCTTCACTGACTGTGCCTATGACCATGTGAAGCATCTTGTAATTTAAATTTAAAACCAATGTAGATATGTCAAAGATTCTCCTGCCAGAATGAACTTAAATACATTTTGTAGCCAATAAAAACTGTATGCGAAGTCGATTGTTTGAAGGTGTTATGTTGTACTTACTCCGTCATTGCCATTTAAAAATATGGCAACAGAACGTCAATATTAGGAGATATTTGAGGCGAATGTTCTGATCGGCTCACCTGTGTATCTAACGTAAATTTAAATGTTAATAAATCTCATACTTCTTACCATTATAGACGTGTCTATTCTTCTCCTTTTTTGTTTTTTCTGATCCTGCCGAATTGGTCTGTTGTGTAGTAGACTTGAACCATTCCCACACATCAAGTAGAAACACTCTATACCCAAACACATTGAGTGGAATTATGCCGTCCGTGACTTTTATAACGACGATCCTTCCCTCTGCGTTGAGATTCTCTGCGATCCACATGATCCCCAGGACATCTGCTACGAGGATAGCGGAGACAGCTCCCATCAGCAGGAAGATGTACAGTCGAGTTCGCTGTGGTTGTACTGGTAAACATTTCTGCTTGGTGACGGCGAACAGGTTGTAGGTGTGATTGCAGATCTCACACGCTCTGCTTCCAGACTAACGAACGAAACAGGAACTAGGCATTAGGCGGGATTATTTAAAGCAATTCCAAGGATTCTGATGTTTTCTTTTCTGGAATGCAGAAGAGGTAATCTTGTTGACAAAACATGACGGCCTCAGTTCGTGGAAGCGAGCTGGAAGACAGCAGTCAGTCACATTCTGCACCCTGCGCTTTCTTTCTCACTATCTTCAGTCTATACCCTTTCTGCGTGTCGAGTGCATTAGATGGTTTGGAAACTCGGCTACAGTACACGTATTGTTCGGAGATCACAAGAACGCACATGCCCGGTGAGGCACGGGGGGAAGGGGTTTTCGCCAGCAGAGCCAGTAACGTAATAGTTACCCGCTATTACACAGGTGGTGGTGGTGATGATTTTTGTTTTAAATTGGGGTAATCATCCTCTCTGAACAAATATATTTTATATTTATATTTACCTTTAAGGTACGTTTTCCGCCCATAGTCGCCCAGCGATCATCGCTGAGTGACTATCGCGGAGCGATTATCGCTGGAGTCGCTTCTAGGAAAACGTACTTTCACTGGTATCTCTTCGCTCTTGTCAATTTTTTTATCCAGCTATTGCTATTGAACTGTTCTGCGTTCGACACTGAAGACACCGAAGAGATTAAAAATAATTGATTTCTTAATGGACGAGAGTTACGCCGAGGATAATGAGACATCAATGAAATGCAAAAACCGACGCAAATCAAAATAGGCTTACTGGAACAAGAAATTTCTATCTAAATTATTAAGTGAAAAATTCAGATAGATTTGTCCATATTCATCTGAATGTTCACATATCTGATTAGATCAGGCAAGACGCTGAGTACTGCGAAGTGCGAGTCATGTTTTTCTATAGTAGATATGAGCAGATAAGTGCCGACCTGTTTGGAGAGAACAGGAAGTTCGTGCTTGCAGGCACATTCCTCGCTCTTGCATTCTTCTCATCTACACACAGTAGTAAGCCCTATAAACGACTAATAGACACCGGGCTGCCGCTGAAGAGTGGTGGTGTGAGGCGAGGTCATCATGTTTTGTCCCCAAGCATTTAAAACAAGTAAAATTCCACCTATGATCATATAATTTAAGAAAACGAAGATATGTGAAAGTATAGGTAGTGTGACGAAATATACCTAGGATATCCCGCTGCTAGAACGAAGAGGGACAGACTCATAAATGAATGAGCCTGGGTAAATTGGAACTAGACTCATTGCTGCTCAATCAAAATGGGCAATATTTGAACAGTGAGCTATGTGAGTTAACCTAAACTTGAAACTTTATTAGAGGCTCAGTATACCAGTCCACTCAGTTGTTCAGTCATTAAGTGGTTCTCTAACTACAAGCTGTTGCCATGTTTCTGCATTATGCAGTGGCTGAACAAGAAAGGTATTGGGAGAATCAATGCATTTGACAACAACGTACCAATGCGTGAGTCATTAGAACTTCTGAGTTTCCGAGTCGCTCGACCTGTCTAGACTAGTTTCTGCTCATTGTGATCAGACAGCATCGACAGTTCACTAAACAAATTTGTTTAGTAAAGCTGAGAGCCTTCTCGAGTTTGGTCCTTGCAAACATTCACTGAACAGAGTGCTCGAGCAGGAAGGTCCGAATGAGTTCAAACGGAGTAGCACCCATTTCTTTTAAAGGAGTTTGAGCGAGTCTGCAGGTCATTTTGCACAGCTCTAATCTGCATCTCCTTTGCCTCTTAGGCTCGTATTCACCAAAGCGAGTGAAAGCTTTTATCTTGGTTTAAAGCTAAGAAAAGCGAGATAACAGTTACATTTGTACTCACCAACAACATTATCTCGGATAACGAGTATAATCTGTGTTTAAAATTTTACCGGGGAAAGGTTTGTCGGTAAAACAGGAAACCTAAGATGGCAGCTCGTAGACGGCTAGAATATTTAACTGAGAAAAGAAAAAAACATAGCGACGAGGAATATAACCAAGATTATGCAATAGAGAACGCACTACATACTTTGTGGACTACGATGACACTGATTTCGAAACACAATCCACGTTATTTAAAGCTTCGACACCGTCAGTGTTATCCGTGATCGAACATAACCTAAAATTCCTTACACATAGGTAGGCCTAAGATGAATTCTCGATTATATCTTGTACGGTACACGACTGGATGACTCTTTAATGAAGAATTAAGGAATACTTCGTTATTTTTTTGAGTGAAATATACACTGTGTAGGCTATAATTTATTTTCTTATTCTCCATGATCTTTATGCTTTCTTCCGCCGAATTCAGTAACAATTCTCTCTCCTGAAAAGTCATATTAGGTTTCTTTCTTCGTTCCTGCTAAATAGCGGACATAAATTATGGCAAATCATTCGCAAACCCCGAATGGAATCAAAAACTTGTTTACATTTCGATAGTGGCGGCAGTACGTAGTCATTTGTTTTCCGTGCGTCAGTATGAAAAAAAATAAGATTCAAATTTATATTGAAACGAAAACTTAGTTTTGGTAAACAGAGATAATAAATTCTGTGGTGAATACGGAAGTGAGCGTTATCCGAGATAATGACATTATCCGAGTTTTGGACATTAAGATAACAGCAAAAGAATCTTTATTAGTGAGCGGTACCTTTTTGGACTTGCCGTGAGATATTTCCTGTTGACAGCACTCTTACCCGATGAGTGGCTACCGCTCGCTCGACTTTCTAGCATTCACTGCACTTTTTGGTCTGTTCAGCTGAACTCATAATGGACTTATTCTGGTTTTCATAGGTTTCACTAAAAAATTCTTTAGAATAGTTACACTGGGACTTGTGATTGAATATCACTACTTATTTAGCAAACGAATATTGTTTCCTGTATCTAAATAAGAGAAAACTTGTAATCACAGCATCTTCTCGAAGTTGACTGTACGCCCGAATTTTTACTCCAGTCGTGCCCACCCCTCCAACCCATGTACAACACCTCTCCACCCAGCACACCTAATCGCGCAGAGGTGCATATGTGTCTGCATTGACATCAAAATGAAGGAAGTCCATCTGTAACTTCCTATCGTACGAAGGCTTCATACTCCTACCGAAGCCTGCATCCTACCAGCAGACGGAATTCCTGAATTAGACGTTAACACATAAAAATAATTGAGGTAAATAATAAAAAAAGTTTCAAACCTTTACAAAAGCGTATTAATTTACCATTTATTTCTTCTTTTCGTTTTGACCATCTGGGGGCCACGTTAATTCGTATCACCTTCGTTTCTTCTTGTCTTTCTCATTGTCCAATATTCTTTCATTCTCATACTTTGCAACCTCCTTCTCCCTCCTGTCTATGATGATTTTGTTCTGGGCCTAGTTCTGTCCTAAAAACCTGCGCATGACTGAATGTTTGATTTAAAAATCGCTGTGTTGTATATCTTTGGTTTCTGTATTCTTCTAAATCCCTTGGTACCTCTCGGACACAGCGTACTTTAGTTCTCTTGTTCACAAAAAACTGTATTAATTGCAATGTTAACCTCTCCTGGTCTATTCTTAGGATGTGTCCGAAGAACATGCTCCTTTTCCGTATGATGTTGGAGATTTTCTCTATCTTGGTATACAGTTCTTAAGTCCCATTATCTTCCTGAGAATCTTTCATTCCACCATTTCTAATCTCTTACGCATTTATTTATTTTAATTAATTATTTATTTATTTATTTATTTATTTATTTATTTATTTATTTATTTATTTATTTATTTTATACTTCCCATAACCGTGGATTGCCTATTATGACAAAGTATACATATTCATATTTGTATGTCTAGTATAGAAGATTAAGAGACAGTTTTAAATAAATCTATGTATGGGTTGGACTTAACATAAACTACATGTGAAAATTAATTCAACATTTAATTGAAAAATCGCGTTGATCTAAAGGGGGAATGTTGAATAGCTCCCACATAAATAGTCCCTAAGTATATGAACTAATCCTTTAACAGCCAAAATAGCTAAATCTGAACCAACAAATTTTAGTACTCTGCTGAGTTAAAAATGTTACAAACGAATCTTGGAATTGTTTTCCGAGTATGTATTAACAGTCCTATTAATCTGATATTATTAAGAAATAATGTGGTAAAGATCTTTGAAATATGTAACTTCAGGCGCATAAATTGTCCTCTTTTCTAAAGCACCTCCTCTGGTTGAATGGAGGATGGCTCAAATATTAAGGTAAGGTCTAGTATATAAGCATTCTTCTAGTGCAGCATAAGTCGGCTTTTTTTTAAATTATCGTTTACTAAACCTTGGGGAATATTTGAGTATACGAGAATAGAAACGAAATGTGAAACTGGGATATATGTTCTATCAAAGTACAAAATGTAAACACATACATCAGCAGTTCGCAAAAAAAAAAAAAAAAAACATACTGTTACCGGTCATAAATTTTATTAAATATTGTACTCCATGTCCCGTTTCTGAGTCTAGGCCCCATCGTCAGGTGGTGAGATGATATTTAATTGTTGCTCTACGTGATACACAATTGTAGTCAAATAATATTAAACAATTTCATTTAAGAGTAGGATATATGTGCATTATTAATGTATGACATCTACTATCTGCGCACTTTTTAGCGATAGATTTACACCCTAGTGCTGAAGCGGTCGACCTCGGCAATCTTCGAGATTCGTACTGGCAATCTTTTAAACACAAACTATGAATCGCTTATGCATCGCTGTGCGACGTCGGGCGTACACTTTACGTACTAGTACTGTTGTTATTTACACAGCAAAGCCAAACTATAGAATTCATTCTAGGAATAAGATAAGATTCGCATCGAGAAATGTTATATAATGTTATATAATGTGTGTGTGACACAGTCGTTGGCTTAAAATAACAAAGGTTTAGAAAATTCATATCGATCGATCATATTATCGATTCAATTTAGATTTCATTTCCATTCAGTTGGCAGTACTAACGGAACCGGAAATGCTCCCTTCTTACTCCTCAAACCTGTGCACGAATCTATCGCTAAAAAGTGCGCAGATAGTATGTTGGGTCAATTTTGTGTGTGTCTCGTCTCCGAAATAGGCAGTTGCTACTGAAGCTGAATATCGTTTTTAAATATTGTCATTGAGCCTGTGTTGAGGATCTATTAACTGATGTCTGTATATTTCTGGAGTTTCTAAAATATTTAATATTATTCTATTGCATTTGTGCGTAAAATGGTGACAATATTGCACATTTCATACTTCATGTCTTGTGTCATGAATATGCGCAGCAAGTCATGAGTTTTCATGCTTATGTAGCCGAAGTGCCGCCAGGTGTTCGTGAAATCTGATATCAAATCTTTTTCCAGTTTAACCAATGTAAAAACGTTCGCAGTTTTCACAGGCGATTTTATATTTTGTTAAGAGGGAACTTCCCAGTGTTGACTCAGTTAAATGTAACTCGAAAGCTGCTCAGTCTGTCGCGCACAGAAGTCAAATATAAATGTTACACAACGTAAAAAATTATTTTAAAAGGGATAAAAGTACACACTATTAAACAAAGAATTTTTTGACTTGATAGAATCTGATGATGATCTTTAAAGAACGGAATATGTCAAGAAAACATGCCAGAAATATTTCATATAAATAGCCAGAGCCCTAGAGAATAAACTGTATATCATGTGGTACATTTACTAATACGATTCCCTTCCCGAAGGAAACTTCTTATATAAACTGTCCACTCAACTCCTCGGAGGATAGCCTATAGGCAGCGTAATTAGGTAATAGCCTCCAGAGGATTTTAATGTGTGCGTCCGGTTCCGTGGGGAATCCAAACTACAAGAAATCATAGAAAATCGATCAGATTAAAACCATGTCCTTCACAATAATCGGTTATCTCAACGAGTCCCAGCGGCAAGAGGGAGAGAGGACATTCAATATCTAGGAAAATAAGAACAATGCCGAGTACAAGAGGTCATGTCAAGGACTGGTCAAACTATACTCCTGATCAACTAGCCCCCCCCCCTCCAACTCCTTCACAAAGAAAGAAATGATCTGAAACTCATTTCTGTTGTGGACTGAGCGAACCCTTAGACACCACGGGTTTCTCCAGAGTCTTGTCTCCAATGTACCAACATTATTCGACGAGTCAAATCCACACATTTCATGAAAAAAAATGGGCCTTGCTTACCTCCGTCAAAACCAGAAACGAATGCATGTAACAATTTGGCTGCCTTCCAGATTCCAAAGAGTCTCCTCGTTATTTAGATGCACTGTTCTTCAAAGACGGCCAACGCCGAATAGTCGCATTTTCTCAACTCGCGAACTAAGTTGATTTGTGTTGGAGTCAGGTTGCCAAAATTCTTTTAATTCATTGTTGTTACATTTAGAGCACTAGCTCACTTCTTGCTTTCCTATCCCCATTATGACTGTTAAAACAATTCGTTTAAATTGGTTTAAAATGACCAGTTCCGACAGTATTTGGTCTTCAAGGCGTAGAAAGAATTTCATTTCCTACCCCCCCCCCCCCACCCTGGACAAGACCGCGTCACCTGTCAACTAAACAAAGTACCAAAAAAAAAAAACAGCAACCGCTCGTGTACGGCTAGTGCTGTACTGTGCAATCACAAAATTATGAGCCAACAAGACAAATCAATGGCAATTATTTAAAATTAGGTTTCATCGTGGATTTTATATTTTTACATTATTTAAATGTGTAATTTTTTTGTCCATAATATACTGACGGTCATTTGAAACACGGCAGCCGTAGAAAATGTGAAAAGCACGAAGTATCACTCATGTGAGCAACACTCGAAATACTGACAGTTCACATAAATACCTATAGGCAGGATACTTCTGAGCTCTTAGTACAAGCAGTATTTTTAATTATTTTTAGTTTTAACAGTTTTCAATGCACAGTCCTTGACAGGTTAATCTGCAACATGCCCGGTTCCACACACATTTGAATCCCATCCCAAACAAATCTATGGTCGAGAACTATTTTAGGTAGGCTTTTATTGCATACTCCACTTAGGCAAGGAGGAAGGACGTATCAAAGCAGAAGCGAGTTGCTGTTCCAACGTTCCATCACCCGTATCACACTAACAATGGTGTACAGTGATTGACTTCATACTGTCCTGAGATATTCTTATAACTAGAATGATATAATACGATGTTGAATTAGTTGTAATTCATTTAATAGCAAAGCTATCACTTGTTCTCTGTGTGTAGAGGTCCTTAGATGAGTCTGGCATTGATTCTGCTTATTTTTGCCATACACCTTCCTGTCATATTTTCTGTTTGATGTACTTAAGTGACTCCTCTTCTTTTCCGACTCCGACTATAATTACGTGTAAAAGGATGTAGAGGGTCGATCATGGGCCTTCCCTTTCTTTTGCCGATAAGTTCACTCTTTCGAGAGACTGGACTAAGCGTCTCTTATGGTCCAAGTTGGCGGGTTCGATCTCGGCCCACGCCGGTGGTATTTCAAGATGTTCAAATATGTCCGCCTCGTATAGGTACAGCCATATTTACCGGCAAGTAAAAGAACTGCAACACCTCGACGTCTCCCAAAGTGTTTGATATATTATTATTATTATTGTTATTATTATTATTATTATTATTATTATTATTATGTTGGAAATCATGGGTGACTGAAGACTGAGCGTCTTAATGTTTAGTCCTCCGAGCTCTGGGTTCGATTCCCGGAAGGGTTCAGTGATTTTTAATGTTAAAATTGGTAATTGCCTTGGCTCACAGACTGGGTACTTGGGTTCTGTCCTCAACATTCCTTTAACTCATACATTACAAACAACACTATCCCCTACCACGCGAACACGCAGTTTCCTGTATATACGAGACGCCGCCTATCTTCACCGGAAGGTCTACCCTAAAAGGTCTGCACCAGGCTAGCAATGGCCAATGAAACGATTATTATTATTATTATTATTATTATTATTATTATTATTATTATTATTATTATTATTATTATACTTCAAAAGTTCGGATTTGTTCCTCATATGTTTAGAATATTGTTGGTATCAGTATCTTACATTTCCCTTCAAAGCAATAATCACTACCGCCATCACTGTAAATGCATTGAAAGGTATTTATTCGCAGAAAAATGTCCACCGTCAAAAAGATATTAAAGCTGGCATTTTTCTGACCCTCGATGGTTCTCTCAAGAAGACTGCGAACCCAAAAAGTTAGGAAAGGGCTATTTGTACTACTGTACTGCGGTGTAACCCACGCAGGACTATTCGGACAATTAATAAGCTCGCAAAGAATGCAGCAGATAGCTGGTAAAGGACAACAATACCTGAGACACCCATCGCATAAGGCATGCAGAGTGTACGTAGGCGACGCTCCCGCGGCAGTGACATGGTTTCAGGAGCCCCTCGCTGTCGTTGGCTAGACATATTCGACACTGTGGATGTTCGACGCCCAAACATCGAGCCATAGCATCTTAGTCCATAGTCATGGAAACTGCAGTCGCATCAACAATAGAACTCTCCTTCGCCACATAGCTGCTTCTTCGTCTAAACGGCGCCGTCTTTGTTACAAAGGTGACCTGTATAACGCATTACATTATTATATACTTTTTTTAATTTATTGACTCCAGCATTGGTCTCTGAAGTCATTTTATTTAACTAAGTGAGAAACGACCACATTTGTGGGAGTTTCGAAATTACGTTTACTGCAGACAAACTTTCCGAAATCAAACTACTGTAAAACGGTACGGCCACGTCATGAGAAGGCCAGAAGACCATAACGATTCGGACAGCAATGCAATACTATAACTCAACTGGTAGGCGACGAAGACCTCGTCTAATTTGAATCCTAACTAAATAGCAACGTAAAGTCGGGACAGGAGGAATTGGCGAATTTAAACTAGGAGAGTCTATGCCAAATGAAATGGAACAAAGGCCAACACAAAGAAAGAGAGACGAAATCCAGGACAGCTCTATTTGAATGAATTTTAAGAGTATATCGTTATGAAAAGCAATCCAAGTGTTTAACACGACTGCTAATGTGACGTCATGAGCTACGGGACCTACAATGTTACGTTGAATACAAGCTAATTTTTTTTACTATGTGCTTTACGTCGCACCGACACAAATAGGTTTTATGGCGACGATGGGGTAGGAAAGGCCTAGGAATGGGAAGGAAGCGGCCGTGGCTTTAATTAAGGTACAGCCCCAGCATTTATCTGGTGTGAAAATGGGAAACCACGGAAAACCATATTCAGGGCTGCCGACAGTGGGATTCGAACCCACTATCTTCCGGATGCAAGCTCATAGCTGCGCGCCCCTAACCGCACGGCCAACTCACCCGGTTCCAAACTACTGAGACGTTACTTTCTATTTCGAAGACCTCTCTTATGTAGACCATGATTCGAAGTAAGACTTCCTAGGGTTGAAACCACTCAGCTTCCTTGCATATTTGTACACACCACGCTTGTAATTTTACTCTTACGGTTTTTGTGCGAAACAACGTCATATCGAGCAGTGTGTCTAAGTCTTACTAAAAAATACCATAAAGCAGTACCTCTGGAAACTTTAAATCTTTCTTTGCAGTATCTTGAGTCACTAGTCTTTTGTATGAACATTTCTAATCTTTGCTTGAAATTTCACAAACTACCAACAAACTACAGCTACAGTCCTTTCTCCATACCATTCACAAATGCCTTTACTCGTCTTTAAACGGTTTCCTTCATTCATAAGTTACGTAAGAATAGAAACAATTCAAAGCTTAACTTTTGCTAACCTATTTTCCAAGCTAAGTAAGAACACGTATGTTTTAAAGAACATATTTGCTTCACTGTGAGATGCACTATCGTAAAGTAAATCACTGATGAATATGGTTAACATAAACTCCCTGACAGAATAACTTTCTTTCTTTCTTTCTTTCTTTCTTTCTTTCTTTCTTTCTTTCTTAATCCATTTACCCTCCAGGGTTGGATTTTCCCCTCAGACTCAGCGAGGGATCCTACCTCTACCGCCTCAAGGACACTGTCATAGAGCTTGAGACATTGGGTCGGGTATACAACTGGGCAGGAGAATCAGTACCTCACCCAGGCGGCCTCACCTGCTATGCTGAACAGGGGCTTTGTGCAGGGGGGGGGGAAGATTGGAAGGGATAGAGAAAGAAGAGGGAAGGAAGCGGCCGTGGTCGTAAGTTAGGTACCACCCCAGCATTTGCCTGGAGGAAAATTGGGGAAACCACGGAAAACCACTTCGAGGATGGCTGAGGTGGGAATCAAAACCCCATCCACTCAGTTGACCTCCCGAGGCTGAGTGGACCCCGTTCCAGTCCTCGTACCACGTTTCAAATTTTGTGGCGGAGCCGGGAGTCGAAACTGGGCCTCCAGGGGTGGCAGCTAATCACACTAACCACCACAGCGCAGAGGCGGACGACAGAATATCTGCTAAACAAAATTTAAGCTTCCAGGTACAATTACAACTGAAATGAAGGACGCATTACCCCAGCGATTTCTTGGCATGTTCATAATGCACGGAGGTTTAGATAGATCATCCGGCTCCGTGGCTAACTGGTTAGCACTGTGGCCTTTGATGTAAGGAGTCCAGAGTTCTATTCACGGCCAGGCCGGTTAATTTAATGTTCATTGTTTAATTCATCTCTTTCGGAGACTGGTTATGTGGAACTTTTTCAACTTTTGATTTCATCCTAAACGCGCAGATCTTCCATGGGGTAAACTCTAAAAGACCTGCACCAGGTCTCTTCGAGGGACATAAGTCATTATTATGTATACAAATTTCATCAATAAAATGATGCAAATCTTAGTTACCGTGAACGATGCTTACCACTTTCCTAACATTATTATTATTTTATTTATGTGCTTTACGTCGCACCGATAGGTCTTACAGCAACGTTAGGATAGAAAAGGGCTAGGAGTAGGAAGGAAGCGACCGTGGCCTTCATTAAGGTACAGCCCCAGCATTGCCTGGTGTAAAAATGGTAAACCATGGAAAACCATCTTCAGGGATGCCAAAAGTGGGGTTCAAACCTACTATCTCCCGAATCAAGCTCACAACTGCGCGACCCTAACCGCACGGCCAACTCACTTTGCCAAAGGTTGTAAAGGACAAAGGTATACTTAAGAGCAACACAAGAAAAAATTTATGAACACCACAGCCCGGAAGATATGTACATAGTTTAAAGCTGAATCTTCCGTGCAAGTCTCAGTTTGTGTCCAGAAAACGTACGAATGTGCTTTATATTTTTTCTATAGCAATTTCTCGTGATTTCGCAAACAAGTGATTAAGTTTGCTAACATTCCGAAAATCGGGGATATCCTCGAATCGAATTTACTTTTTCATTTTCTTCTGAACGACTTTTAATAATAATAATAATAATAATAATAATAATAATAATAATAATAATAATAATAGGCATACAATAATGATTTCTCTTATAGTGTCGGTTAGATCATCGGCCCGAAGGCCGGTTGTATTCTCTAGTAGCACTACCGAAGTCTACGTGCTTATAGGGAAACCGCAATAACCTATGGGGGCGCAAAAATGACACCTACTAGGCAAGATGTAGAACGAGGTACTTTGCCATTGCTTTGCTCACTGGGTCAGAAAGTGATCTTCCAATATGATAAACCTTATGAGTAGACCTCTGATTATAGGGAAAATATTTTGTTCCTGAAGAGTGTAACGTTTCAAATCCCGTTACAAGATGATATCTGTATTATTATTATTATTATTATTATTATTATTATGTCCGTATTATTATTTTATCTGTGAGATTACTATTATTTTGTTATAATTATTATTCAATTCGATTATGCATTGCTTGTTGCTTGCGTATTTGTAATTGAGTGTATGCATATATACGTATATGTAGATTAACATTAAATACCTGTACAGTGAGAGTTCCGATATATCAGATATGGATGTGACGTTGTTATATTTTGCACTACTGGCGATTCTGCCAAGTCATTGCTATGTAATGGCTACGTCATCGTGAGCTTTTAGCAATTCGCTCAGAGACTCAGCCGCCCCAGGGGATTTCACCGTTACATGCAACGGTTTGAGGCGTTGTGGGAGTATGTCATTGTTATTTCTGGAGATTACGTAGTTGTGTCAACCAACGTCTATAAAAGGTGGAGGCATATTGTAGCGTCAGCCATTAGTTAAACTGAAGCTGAACAGTGAAGAAATCTACTAGATGAAGAGGCCTCAGTCGGTCAGTCAACAAGTGTGAACGAGAGATGGAGAAAACTCAGTGAGCCATTAATTATTGGTCATTGAGAGAGTGAGGACAAAGCTGGTCGCTCACTTAGTTTAAGACACGGACGCAAGGGCTTACCATGGAGTCAGAGAGGGATACCATATTGACTTACAAAGAAGTCAGATGATATGGAGAAGAAGCAGTCACAAGGATTTATCACCAAGTTAGGCGTGACACATCTACAGTAAACACCAGATCAAAGGATTACGTCGTAATTACACTCAAAGTGTTGAAGGTACAGTCAAGTGAATCAGTGACGGAAATATTTCGTATAAATTGTTAAATGTCCGGTCAAGAAGAATTCAAATTCATGCCTAGTTTCTTTCAGTTGCAATGTCATAATTTCATATTCTCATCTGTTTTATCGCAACAAGACTCGCTATTTTTTTATATATTATTTAAAGAATATATTTTGTTCTATCAAACGAATTCATAGTTTTATTTCAATGACAGTAAAATATCTTAACCTCAAAATTAATGAGGAAACCGAACGCCAATATCCTTTTCCCAGAACTTATATGGTATGTTGTCAAAAGTAAGCTTATTACCCCACACCCTAGAGATAGTCAAGAGTCTCATTCTATTATTGCTGCACTGAGTGGCAGCTGGTGCCTTTCAAATAACGTATGTGTAAGTAAGCAGGTAACAAGTAAGTGTGAGTACAAGGTCCGAGGAGTGTGTATTTTATTTAATGAATATTAATTTTCAGATTTTCATGTTAAATGCAGATATTTAGATTTTTCAAGTTAAATTCAGATTTATATATGTTTGTAAATTTAGTCAGCGATTTAGGAACTTCTCAAGAGATAACCCAAAATTAAATTCTATATACGTTTCGTGTATTTAGCCTATAAAGAATAAAACTGATGGTCCTATAGAGGCTAAAAATGCCTAATTGACGTTATAACCTGTAATTCCTATATTTTATTCCTAAATCGATTATAAATGCTTTCAATTTATTTCGAGAAACTAAAATATTAGCCGACTTATTTTCAGTACTTGGAGAGTATATTCTTCAAACACTTTCCAAAGAAAATCTTAAAATCGGGAAGCTGTAAACCACACTCCCTGGAAGTCCTTAAGAACTTCCCGCCCTATACAAACCCGTAGTCTAGTATGACGAGGCGGAGGAAAGTTGCCTATTGACCTGCTGAAAAAAAAAACTCTCCATTTCATTCTGTGAGAACATTTCAGTTGTAAGTTTGTTGTGTCCAAAGTGTCAGCTTCCAAGATGTCCTTAATTAAACAACGGTTACAGGAGTTTACTCATTTCACATCGGATGGTAAAACTATGTTCCGTGACGTTTGTAGGAAAGAGGTGAGGGAAATTTGTTTTATATTGATGCTTGTCATTTAAAGGAGTCTAACATCTAGGTCAGCGGTCTCTAATGGTACGATATGAACAGAAATTGAGTGATAATTAAGACTTAAAATTTACTCACCGACTTGAATTTAAACGATGATGAAGAAAATTATTAATTTGAAATAATAAGCGAGTCTAATTCGCAATGCCCTGTTTTCTAAAAGAGGCTTTTAAATTAGATTATAATATGTTAAAATGGAAAAAGGCACTGTCTTCGAAGTGAAATCAATATATTTCAACAAATTAAAAGTTTTAAAACTAAACATACACTAAGACAGACTAAACAGAGTCAAAAACAGAGTCAATAGAATAAAAACGTAGTTAAAATAAAATAGTTAGCACCTAAAAATGCGAGGTCTATTTATGAGTATTACTTTTTATAACACTCAGATGCACTAGATGTGCTCCGAATGTCATTACTCAACACCACCCACACCCCAGCAGCTTCCATATTGTCACAGCCATGGGTGAGACTGGGACTTCGGTGGAAGTTACATTTTGTTCTGACCTGTGCCAAGAGGCAGATGAAAGGAAAACAAAATATATCCATCAAGAAATGGCAGTAATAATAATAATAATAATAATAATAATAATAATAATAATAATAATAATAATAATAATAATAATAATAAATAAATAATAATAATAATGGCTTACGTTCCACTAACTACTTTTTTACGGTTTTCTGAGACGCCGAGGTGTCAAAGAAGTTCTTTTACGTGCCAGTAAATCTACCGATACGAGGCTGACTTATTTGAGCACCTTCAAACACCATCAGACTGAGCCAAGATCGAACCTGCCAAGTTGGGATCAGAAGGCCAGTGCCTCAACCGTCTCAGCCACTCAGCCTGACTTAATATGAATATTATGCGATGTGATAAGGTAGTAGTATCCTTTCTAGTAGCAGGGTTTTCCTCTCCTGATAATCACCAAAACCTTATCTGAATTTGTGAGACATTAAACCACTATCAAAAAAACGATTCTCTAAGTTACTTCATATGACGTTACATAGCAATAACAATTTAGCAGTAAATACTCAAGCGTTGTAGTTCATTTACTTTTGGCTGGAAGTTAGCAGATGTACTGCAATTGAAAGGCCAATTAGAGAGTTTGTTCCGCTCTTCCCATTGTCATCGGGCTGGCAATCCGCAACACCAGAATCAGCGCTGCAACGTTAAGAAAGTGAAGAAAGTTGAGCGGCGATAACTATCTGTGAGGTAATTTGTGTGGACCATGACAAGTGGTAATTATTGTCGTTCTGCTCCCTTGACGACCAGCGGTTCAACTTCCGGAATCAGCGGCACTTCCTTCTCGTCTCTTCCTTAATCTACACGTCTCGAACTCGCCACTTGCTAATATCACACTTCCAGATTCACTTTCCTTAACTGATTTGAGCTTCTGAATCGCTCACCAAAAAAACGATGTTGTTCGCTCGTACAAATTAAGTAGATCTATGTGCTACCTGCGGCCACCATCCAGATACCCGGAACATAACTGTGTTTGAATCCCTTTGCCCCTCCTGGCATTCCATCTTCTACTGGATTCTGGAGTTGTGCCTTATCCTCCTACTCCATCAATGCCCCAAATCCGCCGAATCTCCTGGCCGAAGAAAAGGCGTTGCCTTCTAGGTGGCCCACTCCTCCCCTCCAGGGAGAGGAATGAAAACTTGATGATGATGATGATGATGATGATGATGATGATGATGATGATGATGAGTTGTAGTGTTGTCATAGATCTCGCCCAGTACCCCTTCCAATTTCTAGTCAAACAGGTGATGGTGGTGGTTATTGTTTTAAGAGAAGGTAGAAATAGGTAAACACCCTCTGTTAACATTAATCCGTGGGAAAAGGTCCGACCTTTTTGAAAGATTAGGTTATCGGAAAGAGGAAGGGAAGGGAAGGGAAGGGAAGGGAAGGGAAGGGAAGGGAAGGGAAGGGAAGGGAAGGGCCAACAAGGGGTGAAAATAAAACATGATCTAGGCCCCACAAACCTAATGCTGTCGGATTTGGGTGAGATTAGAAGTTGACCGAAGGAGGTCGAATAGGAAAGAAGAAAGTGAGAATCCTGACAAGGAAAGTGGAGACAATGCTAGACTCAGCTGAAGGCCCGTGATCACCAATCCACGCTCACAAGTTGAGAGCCCCTCAGAGTACCCCTTTTCAGTTGCCTCTTGCGGTAGACAGACATCGCGAATGAGTTCTACAGCCCCAGAAACACAGGGAGGTAACTTACAGATATAACGATGAACACAGGTTAACAGGTAGTTATCCTAACAAGCAAGCATGCAAACTTTACGTAGCAGTTGAATCCGTTGCCATAAGATAATATTATTGGATTTACTTCCCACTAACTACTTTTATGGTTTTCGAAGACGCCGATGTGACGAAATTTTGTCCCGCAGCAGTTCTTTTACGTGCCAGTAAATCTACCGATACGAGGCTGACGTATTTGAGCACCTTCAAGTACCACCGGACTGAACCAGAATCGAGCCTGCCAAGCTGGGGTCAGAAAGCCAGCGCCTCAACCGTCTGAGCCACTAAGCCGGGGGTTACCATAAGATGCGATATGTGAAGTTTTACACAAAAATTGAACCTCAAGAACTTAACTTTCCATTAAGTAAATCTCAAATGCCCAGATTGGTGAGAAAAGTAGTGACATTGAGCTATAATGCACATGGCAGGCCAGTGCTCTCATATACCGTATTTACACGAATAATCCCCGCCACCGAATAATCCCCGCACCCTAACTTTAGGAAGACTAATTTAAAAAAAAAATGCCATCATTGACGCAAATAAAACCCGGACCTCAATTTCGTGCCTCAACTTTTTTAAACTATGCGGGGTTTATTCGCGTAAATACGGTATTGTACGCATAAGTAATAAGATTAAGTAAACGATCCATTTTTTTTAACGTCCCTTGAACTACCATCAGTTTCAAGAGTCGCTGGAGTGTGGATTTTTTGCCCTGAGAGGGGGTTCATTATAATCTGTGTTGATAAATATACGAACAGTCTGTCCTGTGGTTTAAGTAGCCTGTCTGTCCCTTATCGGCAGGCCCTGGATTCGATTTGTTTCCAGTCCAATATTTATTAATGAGGATCACTTTGCTTCATGAGCCAACTGAAGAGCTGTTTGATATGAGAGGTAGAGAACCCAGTCATCAATGTCAAGTAATGCGGTCAAAACTTTCGATACTCCAAGTACGTAACACTAATATCTGCAGGTCATGGCTTAGAAATAGTCATCGTTCTTAATCTACAGACACCGGTCTCTCACATCTAAACACTATTAAATGCCAGCTGCCTGCACCGGTATTTAGAGAGACAGCCTAGCCGAGAAATATAGGAACGCTTGGGTCACTTAGGACGAGAGCACTATTCCCTATTTCGAGGTCAGTATTTGAACCATTAGAGGCACGCGTCGTGTTAATTCAAGAAGCCTACAACGAATACAAGTAACACATTAATTTCTGGGGCCAAAGACTTTCAGACATAAAAACTCTTCCCAGTCCATTTAGTACGAAGGTAATCAAATTTAACTACCAATCATTCAGGCGTCCTTGTGGCTTGTATAAAAATCGTAGTCTTCTTCTTAGTTGGTTAGTGTATACATGTCTGTCTGATAACAATCTGTGCTTTCATGGAGCCTGTTCAAGCGTGAATATTGCATTAACTGGGTTCCACACAGGCGAGGAAGTGGCATGAGTCGAGATCAGGTAACCATATGATAGCATTTCAGGGATGGTCGACTAATTATAATAGCACCCGCCTGTCAACAGGCGTCCATTGGCACTCTACCCTGGTCCATGTTACCTACCTACTGTGACAGATATTCATCAATACAGGTACATGGAAAAGTTCGAATTAGTCAATAAGTATGCGAGACTATAGAGTTACTGAAATTCCAGTCCTGGAAGTGTACGCTACAACGATTTCCTTCCTCCGTTCTAACCGAGGTGTTATGCAGATATCTTCTCTCTCTGAGCATGTTGTTACTCTCAGCGGCAATAACTGTACATCTGAAAGACTACGAATTAATAATCCTCAATTTTTTCCATTCTCCTAGCGAATATGATTTACTGGTTTTACGTCGCATCGACAGACAGGTCTTAAGGTGACTCTGTGGTAGGACAGGGAAGGAAATGATTGTGACCTTAATTCAGATATAGATCCAGTATTTGGTTGGTAAGAAAATGGGAAACCACAGAACCATCTTTAGGGCTGCCGACAGTGGGCCTGAACCCACCTCCTGAATGCAAGCTCACAGCTTCGTGGCCCAAACCGCTTAGCCAAATCGCTTGGTCCAGCGAACATAGAGATGGGATCTTCTTCAGGATTTTTTCTTCAAAAGCAAACTTTTTCTGACACATTTGTTTACAGTATTCCGTATTCCAGAGCTGTCGATTTTATAAGTTCCCCTACTGACTTTTTTTCTCCCACTTCTTTTTATTTCCGATGGTATCCATGGTACCTATCCCACAAATAGTAGGCCTACCCTAAAAGATTATATTCTTTACCTGCTGCACATAATTAAACTAACGCACTCCCAAACGCATCGGGAAATTCCTGTTCTTTCCTCCACTAACATATTGTTGTGTATCTGGTTAGTAAGTCGTCTGTCGTCACATAGTGAGAAGAACAGAAGTAAAATTGGTGAAGAAATAAAACTCTGAGGATTTAGACAAAGAATTGAAGTTGATATGCGAAGGGTGTTTGTATAAAAATGAAATCGAACACAGAATGCAGTATTTACTCTACAGAACTGTGGATCCGATGAAGAAAAACTACACGAACTACTTGCCGCCCTTGAGCTGTCTCGTTCAAAGACGTTTCGTAACTGTGCAGACTAGCGCGGCCAAGGAGTGAATTACGACCGACACAAGAAGCAGACTGCTCCAGGAGCTATCCATAGTCATGTGCCGATAGAAACGGTGAAACCAACTCGGGATAGTCGTTTCCCATCGCTACGAACCAAATCAGTGTATTAGTCTAGTTCTGAGCATTTTCTTCGTGGGTAGCTTACAAGAAAAGAACGAAATGGACCGAAAAGAACGGAACATTCTTGGTCCAAATTAACGATTTTTTTTGCTATTTGCTTTTACGTCGCACCGACACAGATAAGTCTTATGGCGACGATGGGATAGGAAACGCCTAGGAATGGGAAGGAAGCTGCCGTGGCCTTAATTAAGGTACAGCCCCAGCATTTGCCTGGTGTGGAAATCGGAAACCACGGAAAACCATCTTCAGTGCTGCCGACAGTGGGGCTCGAACCTACTATCTCCCGATTACTGGATACTGGCCGCAACTAAGTGACTGCAGCTATCGAGCTCGGTACTCCAATTTTAGAGACAAATTACGTCTGGCAGAAGGAAAAACAGGATGTGTTGACATCCATCATCCAGACGTAAATGAACAAGGGAAATATAGTGTCATGAGATCGCCGCAGCTTTGTAGTCCACAGAGACAAAAACTAGGCCTATTGCTATATGTCATTAAATTAAAAACATAGAATTATTTCTCTATATTTTACAAAATGTTTCTTTTTAACTGGAACTGCTGGAAGAAGAATCCAAGCTACGAAGAATTTAGTGTTAAAATAATCCCTAGAGCAAATCACCGACTTCTAGTACGACCACCGCAGTCTTGGTTTCGAAGCAAGACAGAGTGGATGATCGCTGGGATTATCTAATTATTACAAATGGCTCGTTTTCAAATGAATGAACATTATATACTGTAGTTCTGTTTCTGACGATTCTACCGAAGTCTACAAAAGTGTGATCGAGAAAGAAAATCCACAATGAATAGCTGTCCTTATTCTAGGGAAACCACAGAGGTTCAGATAATTGAAATAAAAATCCACAGCCTGTTTCTAGTCACTCGACTGGGTCAGGAATGGAAGGAATGAAGCTATCTGGCGGCGAGTATAGGAATTGTGTCGGCTGCCGAAGCCTGTCGCACTGATTAGTGACAAAGATGATACTGGACTGTTGCTAGAATGAGAAATGACGGGGAAAACCGGAGTACCCGGAGGAAAATCTGTCCCGCCTCCGTTTTATCCAACACAAATCGCACATGGAGACGCCGGGATTTGAACCACGGAACCAAGCTGTGAGAGACCGGTGCACTGCCGCCTAAGCCACGGGGCCTTACAGAAATTGAAATACATTTAATTAATTTTCATTGGAATTTGAAGAATGTCAATCACAATATTAATTGATTCGAACAGCTACACTCGGATGAATTCTATTTATTTCAATGGCAATTACTTTGTAATTGGTTTTATAATGGTTTTATACAATTTTAAGGGATTATTGTTTTCAAAATCGCAATTAATTCCTTTCAGAATATTCATATGCATTTCATACTGTGTATTTTTTTTAAATATCAGAATCTCCACCGGTTACCTATGACGATCGACTCTCTGCCAAGTGTAATCAGACAACTTTGGCCCATTGACATTAATCTCTGTTGCCAAGCAACCCCATTCAATTGCTCTCTTCTCTTGGTTCCCCTGACGAAGGCCGCAATTGCCTCGTAGCCTGAACAATCACCCAGGCTCTTTCATTAGCTCATATTACATCTCCTCGTTCATCATAGCGTGGATATGAATTCTAGTAGCTGCACTCTGCTTCTTTATCGTCTCTGTAATTTAAACTCTACCTCTCTTAATGTCCGCCCAAGCTCAACATGACACATACTAAAACATCTCCCTAACTGTGCACCAAACTTCTAACTGGACAAATCCTTGGGTTAATTATTTCACAAGTAAAGATTGAAGAGAGTAAGGAAATGAAAAAATGTAATTCATTTTTCATTCCATTTCTTCGTGTTTGCTTATTGAAAGAAATATTGTTCGTCAATTTTTGCCTTATATTTATTTTTTTATGACGAATGATTGAATAATTTGTATTTTGTGACATTAATTAATCGATGAATCAGTTATGAAGATGACAGCTTCGTCTTCCATGTCTTTGGCTAACAACGTGTCCTCGGTTTACCTCTATTTCTTTTAGAATCTACATCTGATATTGAAAGTATTCCTGCTCATTCATTTTATACTTCCCTCTGCGTATTAGTGGTTAAAGTATCCGAATCTCAGTATCGTGGGTTGAAGCTATCATAGTAGGAATTTTGGAGTGCAGAAGGAAGTCTGTACGACACTCCCATGTCTTAAGATGTCTGTATGTGGTGGCGGTGGTTGAGATGGTGACTTATTTTTAATGCTATTTGCTCTACGTCGCACCGACACAGATAAGCCTTATGGCGACGATGGGATAGGAAAGGCCTAGGAATGGGAAAGAAGCGGCCGTGGCCTCAATTAAGGTACAGCCCCAGCATTTGCCTGGTGTGAAAATGGGAAACCACGGAAAACCATCTTCAGGGCTGCCGACAGTGGGGTTCGAACCCACTATCTCCCGATTACTGGATACTGGCCGCACTTAAACGACTGCAGCTATCGAGCTCGGTGACTACTGTTCTTAGAGGAAATCTAATAAGCAACCCATCTCCTCTTATCACTAATCAGAGAAAAGAAGTGGAAGAGTTACGACCCTTCGAAGAAAGAGGGTATAAACAAAAGAAAGGGAAGCTTTACGAAAAGTAAGAAAATGAAATACTCTCTAGGTAGAAAGGAAGAGAACGGGAACTGATAAAGGATGATTGGATAGGAAAGGGAGGCTGCCACAGTGGAAGTAAGATAGACTCAACTACTCACCATCCCAAGTCGCCTATTACGAGAGACAGGAGATATCTCGGATGTATTCTACGCTTCCACTCGCAGGGCACTATGTCGACATGTAAAAGATCATCTGTGACACAGTGTTTATACATCATTCGGCAATAGCTTGACCCATATCATTCGGAAGGGTAAAATGTAACGTCGATATTGACACGTAAGTAGTCGCAATGGCATGGAGACGGCAATTGAAGCCAAACTATTATTATTAGGGCAATGCATTGATGAATTTGCATTTTTATTTAAATTCTATAAAAAATTACCACAAATACTGAAGTGTTTATCACTTAAAAATAGTTAAGTGAAGGCATTTTATAGGGCATTTTTCGCTAATTTTTGGAAAAGTTATTTTCTGCTTTTTTTGTCATTTTTACCATTATTAAAATATTTTTATCCAATTTCAAGGTTTTTCTTTTCAACTCACAAAATCATAAGCTTCTAGGAAACCAGTATACCTGTACCAATAGTTCCTACCCTTATTATTCAAAGTTTGACAAATATGGACTTGCCCACACATGCCCCTCACCCCCACACACACCAGAAAATTTCCAGGAACAGTGGATCAGCAAGAGCTTGTAACCATTAAGGCTTTTCATAACGGACTTTTCCACACGTGACCCTTTTACCCACACAACGACAAATTTCCAGGAAACAGTGGGTCAGCACCAGAGTAGATTTATTTGTTTTCAGTTAGCTCAGCGAGTTTTATTCATTGAAAATGAAATAAAATTAACGCGTTAAATTTAATAGACTTATTTCGGTACGGAGGAAAGGTTTCTTCTACTGCTAGACAAATATGGTTTGACAAGGTGTGTTATGTTCTAGTAGCTTCCAAAAAATAACAGTAGAACAGCACTTGTCACGAAAGAATCGTAAACATGATCTGCAGCGACTTCAAGATAAGGATAACAGAAGCCTACAGCAGATGCTTCTCGGGGGAACAAGTGCAAAAATGTTCACCGTTTTGTGAGAAATTATTCATAGCATCTTTATGCGCCGATATTCCACTAAATAAACTGAATCATCCAAAGCTGCGCAGCTTCTTAGAAGAGGAGACCAGAAAAGTAATACTCGATTCCAGGATATTGAGACGAGCGTATGTTGACAGATGCTACGAACAAACTGTACAAGAAATAATGAAGAAAGTGAGTCAGTGGATGAAATAGACAAATGCTGTGCTTAGAATTTTGGAAGCAGGGAGCTCTGGAGAATATTTCTTACTACATTGTATACAGCTTGACGAAGATGACCACTGAACAATCTGTCGAGTTTTTGACCCGTCATTGAGAATGCTCTGGCCCGACAGCATTATAAATGATAAAGTGCTGCTGTTAATAACAGACAAAGCGCCCTACATAGTTGTTTAAGTGCATTTTATGTACAAATGGCGCATGTGACATGTTTAATACAGGGCCCAGCAGTAACAATCTGCCATTTTGAAGGGTTGGTAGCATGTACGGCCCTACAGTGGCGATAAAACCGAGCAGTGTAGTGTGTATCAGGTAGGATGATATTTTAGTTACCATGGAGCGTTGGACCGCAACGTATCGCGCTTTTGTGATTGAAGCGTATTTCGAAAGTGGTGACAGTGTGGTAGCTACACAGCAGAGTTTCGACAGCAATTCAACATTGGGAATTAGGAGACATGGAAAAGTCCCAGAACGGCACACAATTCAGAGGTGGGTTGAGCAGTTTCGTGCTACCACAAGTCCCACGAACAAGAAGCCACCGGAAAAGCCAAGGGCAGTGTGCACGCGAGAAAACATTGATGGAATGCCCTTGACAGATAGATAAATGTCTTTATTGGCGTAGTTAAGGCCATTAGGCCTTCTCTTCCACTAAACAGGAGACCTAGGCGTTCAGTAACAAAACACGGTGCAGTTTTACACATGTCAGACAGAAGTGTGCGCCGCATTCTCCACAATTATTTAGCTTATCATCCGTA
Source organism: Anabrus simplex (assembly GCF_040414725.1). Lineage (NCBI taxonomy): Eukaryota > Metazoa > Arthropoda > Insecta > Orthoptera > Tettigoniidae > Anabrus > Anabrus simplex. The sequence continues at coordinate 585,682,820 of NC_090265.1, read as the reverse complement.
CAAAATGCAGGTGACTCATAAGTTAGCACAGCCTCCCGGAAACAATTCTGTACCGACTTTATCGACTTATTGGACGAGAATGGGGACATTCTTCCCTACCTGATAATGTCGGATGGGGCACACTTTGCACTGACAAGCTATGTCAAGAAGAAAAATATGCCATACTGGAGAACTCCATGAAAAACCACTTCATACTGCAAAAGTCGCGGTTTGGTGCGGAGTTTCGGCTTCTAGGATTAGTGAACGCTACTTTTTTTGAGAATCAACACGGGAACGTTGTCACAGTGAATTTGGAACGTTACAGAGGCCTACGGACGACCTTCCTGATTCCTGAACTACAGAGACAGGGCGTTAATTTGACATCACTATTTCCAACAAAATGGAACAAATGCGCATACCGCTCGAGACGAATGGCAACGTTACGTATGGTGTACGCGGGAAGAATTATCTCACGTTTCGGGGACATACTGTGGCCGGCCAGATACCCCAATTTGATTGCTTGCGATTTCTTTCTGTTGGGGGTACCTCAAGAGTCAAGTGTTTACATCAGGTATCCCCAACTCACAGACTCTGAGGCGACGCATTCGTTAACAGGTCCAGGCAATTCTGCCTGAAATTCTGATGAAAGTAATGGACAGCTTCGTTCGTCAACTCCATCCCTGCATCGCAAGGGACGGTGGTTATCTATAAGATGTGATTTTCAAAACATGAAAATAAAACATGACGTGTGTTATTGTGTCATAAAATGGCATTTTGTTACCTATCAATTACCACTATAGTCTTTTATATCCTGTTTAGTGTTAACGTTGAACCTATAGAAAAATGGTAGATAAAGTTTGATCGTACAGTGTAATTCATATATCTTTTGAAAATATCATGGAGACACTTCAATATACGCTTTTCTCAACTGTCATTAATTAAATTTTATTCTATGAAATTAATTCAAGTTGCAATATATTTTAAAATGAATGATCAATAATAAACTCAAACTCTTTTATTCATCAATAAAAGAACAGTGCCATACTATAAATTCAGAAGTTTATAGTAGCTTTTTCAATTTTTGGGGGCGATTTTTGTACTGTGGCCGTGTGATTAGGGAGGCTAACCATTTAGCCTTGGAGCCAAAAAGACAAATGCCATTTGGACTGCGACTGGTGCATCTGAGTGTTATGATAGTGCTACTCATAGTCATGCTGCAATAGTACTTCAGCAGTTTGCACGCATAACCACGATCATAAACGCAACCAAAAGACAGATAAAAAAATACTGTTATGAAACAGCAAAAAGACTGTTGAAAGTAGTTAGTGGGACGGAAAACCAATAACTTTTTTTTAATGTCACATGCATTGGCTGAGATTCGAATCACAGGCCCTCCTTAGTGAGAAGCCAGTGACAATGGTACTCTGCTATCACACTCCCCCCATGGACTTCCAGCACGTTAAGTAACTTCTGAGGGACAAACTTTCGACATCCCGGCGTCTGATAAAAATGAAGGTTCGTTGAACAGAGAACAGTATACTCTGTATCATAAACTCGTTGTCTTGTCCACCATCGCTAAAGGCCGTTCTGTGTTTTCGGGTGAAATATCTTTTTAAAATCATTTTCAGAGAAATGATCTTTAGTATCTGGAAAATATAACATTTTATGACGGAATGGCTGTCATGGTCGGGTATGGTCAATTTCTTGGAGATGTGAGAGACACTCCTTGGCGGTTGCGGCTAATGGATAGTATAAATCAAATCTTTGATATTTCAAGTCCATAGGCTTGTGTGAGGTGGTAGAACATTAAGTTTGATGGCCTCAGCCTCTGACATGAGAAGTGATGGCCGAGAGGCAATAAATGGCACAGTAACATCCATCAATCCCCATTCCTTCTTCCCCACCCCCCACCCCAACTTGCCTTCTTTCCACTGGAGAGGAGATATCCATTTTAACAGGAAGATAAAAAGGAACCGGATAAAAAATGTGGCCAAATGATAAAAAGACGATCTACGAAAAGTCAAGAAGCAAACTCAGCGAGGATGCCCTTTCTTACTGTGGAGACTTAACTGAAATGCAATTGTGAGGCAAGATAAAACTTCTGGGGGCCACCATCAATTTTACGGGCTATTTTGAAGACGAATTGGCAGTAATGAGAAAAATATCCAAAACTTTCGAAGTAACAGCGTGATCAGTGAGTCAAAACACCGTGGGAGCTGACTGGCCCAGATGATGCAGCATCAACACTGTTCCTCCTAAAGTTGAATGGTCAGCATACAGAGAATCCTGGGTTCCATTCCCGGCAGGATCGAGAATCTAATGTCCAGTTACTTGGCTGAGTGGTCACCGTAATGACCTTCTGCTCACAGGAACCCAGGTTGATTCCCCAAAGGACTGAGGATATTTAATTGCAAATTGTTCATTTCTCTGTATTGGAATTGGGTATTTGTGGTCGCCTCTATACATTGTTCATCTACATACGACACATCAGAATATCAACCAAGAAAGAAACATGAAATGGTAGTGTCGGCGCCGGGAAGGACATCCAACCGTTAAACTAGGCCATATCCAGAGTAAAACCCAAATAACTTGGAAAAAGACCAAGAAAATCCTAAAGGTTGCTAATGGAATGTAAAACTAGAAGATCTAGAACAAAAATGTACCTACCTATCTATCAAGCCATTACAGTGCTAAACTTGAAGGTTCGTGGAATAGTGGAACATTATTCCAATAGTGTATTTGTTTTAATATACATCTTCATTTACGTACAACGCATCACACTACCAACCACCACAGTAAAACGCAATAGTGAATAAATCACTCCGCATAGGGTTGACGTCAGAAATGACACCCGGTCGTAAAAATGGACTAAATCCATACAATGTGCTGATTCCAGGTATAACAAAAGTCCAGGAATAATAATAATAAGAAGAAGAAGAAGATCATTTGCATGTCAAAATCGTTCTGAATGGACATTTTTCGACACTTCAAAAATCCAAATACATCTGTCAAGTTTGAACCTACCAACTTGGAATCCAGAAACAGACACATTACCATAATTTTGTTATGTTAAATATACCCTTAGTGTATCATATTTATTAAAGAAACTGGGAAAAAGTAATTTGAAATGTCATTTTCTATCTCGAGAATCACTTTTAATTTTTTTCCATATAAAATTCAGTGTTCACGTCTGGGACGGATAATGAACCTCGAGTTCGAGGAAGTACGGGTGCTGTATGCACCTCATGTCCTGATATACAACCAAACCAGGTGCTCTTCTAGACGTGGCTCGCAACGAAGAGGTCATGTCCTCAGAGTATGTTGTTACGTATACGAGCCTTTTAGCGTTGTGATGCAAGTGAACCCGCCATTAATTGACTTGTAATGAGAAACATCAACCCTTAAGACGGAGCGGAAGGAAGGAAGGAAGGTTTCATTAAACACAACAGCAGACATGCACAAGGGAGGTGATTCCCGAAGAAAATTAAATTTTAATGAGAAATTTCTCTAGGGAATCAAGGAACGTTCTTGATACACTTTGAGAGGCATCAGATCGCAAATCGAACACTTCAAAACAGAGAGGCACTTAAAACTTTGATCAGCTTCACTAAGCGATTTAAAATTCCAATTCATTAAAGTTATGATGTACACGTTTGTGTGTCTAAAACAGCATTTTCCAGTGGATTCTCTTTCTTTAAAAAGTAGAACAGGCTTTCCTCTTTAATCTGACGGAATCTTTAAATCATCTCAATTACTTCAAAAGACATGTTTGGAAATGTCCATGTGTGTCACTTGCTATATCCCAATCTGTCGTATGTTTGTTGTTCATATCTATAAAAACTCAAAATTTATTGAAGTTATTTGCATAACATTTTGCAATGCAGTGTATTTATTTATATAAACCAAATTATTTAGGATCTTTTCTGGTACAGAAGCAATTAAACTTTTAAAATGTATTAGTGGAAAAATGGGAAAAATTATATAAAAGGTAACGATAAAGAATATGAAGTATTTATATTGCAAACCTAAAAGAGATGCGAAAAATTAAAGCGCATATTGATTTTTTGGAATATACGAGGTCACATTGTAACGTTCCAGACGTCACAGTGTAATTGTGGTAATTTTATTATATTTAATTAATTCAAGTATGATATATTTTTACGTCATGATATTTATCTTCGTATGTAATTTTATTATAATTCATGTTTGATCATTTGCTCACTATCATTTCATTACTTTGTAACTACGACTTGTAAATGAGGGCTGCCTAATATTAATTTAGATTCTTGCGACATTCGTTTAAATTTAACTTGCAGTAGATTTTCCTCTATCTTGCCACATCACCGAGGAAGAAGGAGGGACAAATTTAGACATCAAATTCTGGGAAAAGCGAGCACGTGTTCAAGCGTTGTAACCACAGCTACTGTATTTCGAGCTGAGTAATTCAAACTGATCACCGCCTATATTTTCAAAGGAGCGTCATGTTGCCATGGATACTGAGTGAAAGGGCTAATAGAAGAACAGTTGATATCATGGTTGGGACCCATCAACTTTAATATCTGGAGTGGGGAGAGACGTGTCAACTGATTGGACCACGTGTAGCGACCTGTAATTAGAGCCAGAAAAGGTTATAACAGGGCGTGTTTGAGCTCTTGGCATCATTCTTCTATCTTGTATTTCGCTTTAGGTCTGATAACTTGTCTTATGGTTGTTGTACCATAGTGGACTAGTGTGATAGTTTATCACTTCTACATCCATTACTTCGTTACCACGATGTGGTACTTAGGAATTTCTGAATGATGGGTGTATAGCCACTCTCATCAGGAAGTACGTACAGCTCGACTACTAGACCGGTTTGTACCAGTCTAAAACAATAGGTAGCATTAAACTAGCTAGAAATGAAACTACGGTACACATTTTCAGTCAAGTTGGAAGGAATGTTAATTCAGTATCCTCTCCACATAACCCAAGGAGGTTTTTCTAACTATGATTTAGGGCTCATCTCCAATATATGGGATAGAGCATAACAGGGAGTGATAGTTTCAAAGCCATCATCCAATTAGTGGTTGATGCAATTTGCAAGGCAGGAATGGTACTTGGCGGCAGATGGAAAGACCTCAAAGACGACCGGCAGTTTTCCAGCTACAAGGACGGAGGCGTTCTAAGTACAAGCAGAACAAGACTACATGGTGAGCAAGAGGGTTAAAAATATTGCAAGTTTTCGCGAAGTAGAGTCATTCAATTTTTTGTTTGTTAAATTAATTTCCTATTTTAAATTCAGTTCTCGTTAAACCGTCGTCATTTTTATTCAGCATAATAAATGTTATTCTCTTGGTTCGTTTTAATCAGTCTGCCTTAATTAGCCTTTTGATTTCTAATTCTCCTGCTTAATGATTAGTGCACTGTGATGAGAGTCCGTCCAAGCTTTATTATAAATTTTTGTTTTTAAGTCATCAACTTAAAGACTGGCGCCCTTAACTTGCATAGGTGCATTTCTCGTTAAATTATTGTTCTCCAAGAGGGGAAAGTCACAACATCCGCAGACGTTCAGGTGGAGAATTCAAACGGAAGAAATAAAAGTCAAATGATATTAAGTAATTAATGTATCTTATTTTTTCCTTGATTAAAATTTCATTAATAATGGGTCTGTAAAACTGTAAAAGATACAAAAAATGAAGTTATAATGTGTGTACTTCACCACGTTTTAAAATAAAGTGACATCTGAAACAATGAACTTACGTATAAAAATTTCAATCAAATTTGAAAATTAATAACATTTGATGGAATTAACCAACATAAATGATATACATGTCGCTGGATTTTTAATTTTTTTCCCTTTCACTGACATGTAACAATGGTATGTAACCGACTTAATTTTAAGTCCAACTGAGATTTATCTAAGGACTGCTTTCGAGACTGAAAAGAAAAAGTTGAAATTTGTCCCCTGGTATTTTGAAACTCTGGTCGATTTTAATTCTGCTCATATAGTTATAACATTTGTACCTGCCTCCTTTAAAGGAGTAAATGTTGTTCACTTGTACATCTTAAAAATCCAGAAAATAATACGCAGCTTATAAGTTCATAAGGATATGGCCTGGATTTCCATTTCTTCTTCTCTCTCTCTCTCTCTCTCTCTCTCTCTCTCTCTCTCTCTGATTATTTGAATTTACATTAGTGTTCAATTTTGTTTTTGCTAGTTGCTTTACGTCACACCGACACAGATAGGTCTTATGGTGACGATGGGACAGGAAAGGGCTAGGAGTGGGAAGGAAGCGGCCGTGGCCTTAATTAAGGTACATCCCCAGCATTTGCCTGGTGTGAAAATGGGAAACCACGGAAAACCATCTTCAGGGATGCCGACAATGGGGTTCGAACCCACTATCTCCCGAATACTGGATATCGGCCGCACTTAAGCGACTGCAGCTATCGAGCTCGGTTTCAATTAATTCTAGAAACATTCTTACGTTAAAGCCTTTTCCAGGAGCAATCACGTCTCAAATATCAATAATAATAATAATAATAATAATAATAATAATAATAATAATAATGTTATTGGATTTACGTCCCAATAACTACTTTTCGGTCTTCGGAGACGCCGAGGTGCCGGAGTTTTGTCCCGCAGGAGTTCTTTTTACGTGCCAGTAAATCTACCGACACGAGGCTGATATATTTGAGCACCTTCCAACAAATACCACCGGACTGAGCCAGAACCGAGCATGCCAAGTTGGGTTCAGAAGGTCAGCAGCTCGACCGTCTGAGCCACTCAGCCCGACGTCTCAAATATCAAAGTCTTAAGAAAATATCAGACTATCATTTAGAATTTGGGTACATTATAATAGCTAACCGAATAGAATTAGATTTTGCAGTAATTAAATGTAACTAAATTGGCCGACAAAGAATTTTTAAAATTTTATACATTCTCGAAACGCGAGGATATGAGGATATTCGTAAGTTGTGGGTATCCAGTGGCCGAAGATATGCATAATGTTTTTTATTTTAATTTTTTATAATTGGCTTAAGGTGAAGGTCTTAAGTTGAAGATGGGATAGGAAAGAGCTAGGAGTGAGAAGGAAGCGACTGTTACCTTAATTTAGATACAGGGCCGATAACCTTAGATCTTAGGCCCTTTTAAACAACAAGCATCAACAAGCAATTTGGATACAGCCCTGGAGTTTGCCTGGTGCGAAAACGTGAAAGCATGGAAAATCTCCTTCAGGGTTGCCGACAGTGGGGTTCGAACCTACGATCTCCCGAATGCAACCTGACAGAACTACGTGACCCAAACCACGCAACCACTCACTCGGTGCACAATATGTTCATCCTATTTCAAACAAGACCATTTTGAAAGGAAGTCGTCTTCTGCGACGGCCAGTTTTTGTGCCGTTATAAGTATGTGACTGAGAATTCTATGTAGTTGCGGAGGAATGTAATACTAAAGTGCGAATCTAGGGTTGCGGTAGGAACTAGGAATAAGATACCTACAGTACAGTTATTTATCCGGAGTAAGTAAACGGGAACCGGAGTGAAATTCACGCTCAGGACATCCGTGAGTGGCTTCGCCGTTTTAACCTCGGATCTTCAAATAGTGCATTTCCTCCATTCCGACGTGGAATGTGACTGAGCACTCAACTATGAAGCTGATTTCAAACAATTAAGATCACTTCGTTGTAAGGGAACATACCATGACGCTATTTCCTCCCTTTATTTCGGTTAAGTGCATATCGACAACAATTCTTCAGTAGAGTGCCTGAACTTTGGAATGTTCTAAATGTCCGATGTGGTCATTGTCCGGAAGGGTATATAATAACCAAATGAACGTATGGGTACCATCTAATTGTTCACACACATTATGTGGTAGTTTTACTCGTGTAAATATTGAATGTTAAGTTCTGGGAACAAAGGCAAAAAGACATCAAGCTAACTACTCCATCCCTCTTCGTGGCACAGTTACGGATAATGGAAGACTTTAATTCCAGTACTCCAAGGGCTTTCATAGCCTATGCAGAGAAAGCTCCACACTGCTCAACATAAATTTGAATGAATTCAAGTGATTATTGACTGTTAGTTTAGTAAAGAATATGCGTGGATTTCCAAGGGCATTTTATCTTAATGTTTTCCGCCACCTGGCTGCGCCGTCCCTGATTAGTGATATGGTTTTGGTGTTCCCGAACAACCACTGAAGAATACAAGAAGAGTTTCTTGGTAAATGCTGTAATATAGCTTGACAATCTGCACGTAAGTTTATAAAAATGTACTAAACTAAAATTAAATTTGGTCAATAAATTTTAAAGAAAACCGACTCCGGATTCTGCAAAATGTGCATAGCGTAATATTCTCTAGAGGTCACCCAGCAAAGAACTTTCTTGTCCTTCACGCTTGATCCGTTCGTTATTTGCGACGGCCGAGACCAGGTTGACAGGCGGTCTAGGATGGATTATATATCAGACAGGCTGATATCTACCTCGATATGTGGGTGGCCAGATCACTAGAGCCCGATCACAGAAGGTTCGAAAGAATATTCAAGATTGCTAGATGAAGGTCTACAAGAGGCACAAGACCAAGAATAGTTCCAAAATTACATCAGTGGTCGATATTATGGAAGAATGGTCCCATCATCCTAATATTCCTTCTACGATCTTGCCTTCTCGTAACAACACCTCCCTCAGCGAACACTTGTTCGCTTCCAAACCCGTGGTATTACGTTTGAGAGGCTTAGTGAGTATTTCCTTTCTTAGCACCTTGTGAGACCATTCTCGTTCTTTTGCTGATACCTTCATTCTTTGGAACAGTCATCATGCCAATTCCTTTTCTGATTTGAATTAAGAGTAGATGATAACCACCCTGTATTTCATTTTGAAACAATTATCACAACTATCAAACACCTGTCGCTTAAGTGTTACAACACTTTTACTAGGACTGCGCGAGTATGAATGATTGACTTTTAGAATTACGAAATTTATTTCATGCTATTTATTTAACGGGCGTTTTCATCATCATGTAAGCTATGGTTTGAATTCCAGTCATTATAACCGAGGTTCTAGAAATTGAAAATTATTCCCCAGTGGTTTTATGTCCACGCAAAACATTGGGGCCCGTAACTTATGACCCAAGGTTTACAGTCACGTACAATTTAAAGCGTAATTGATTCCATATTTATGAACACGCGAGATGGGACAGTGCAAGAGCAGGAAGACTGTACACGGGTATTTCCCTAGTTTATGTCCAAAGTACCGAACTTCTCTCATGGAGTTTTAAATTAATTCAGGAGGAAGAGAAACTCCAATTCCATGATCTATCGTCTTCGAAATAGTTTATTATGTACCATAATGCAGATTTCTACTCTAGACTAATGCTGAATATTACCGCCCTTCCTAAACATATGACAGACTCAATTAGCATATTAGCATAGACTTAAGAATGTACTCTACTATGACCACCACTTTTCATAGTTACCTAAAATATTTGTTATAATTATTCGCCAAAGAGAATAACACGTTGACCTAGCATTCTAAGTGCGGAAGTATAGTTTATGAATTTAACGAGTGATTAAGTAGAAGCATGGAGTAATTCTTTACAGTATATTAAATTCAGAAATTTAAATCACCGCATTATCGCTGTTCGGCATAGCACCCTTCTAGCTCTGTGGTCTTACGCTAGCATGACAAGCTTTTAGACATACGAGAGAGGGTGAATTTTTCGGACGGGCGTGCCGCTACTCATGTACTAACAATCTAACCTCATCGTCTAGGGGCGTAATGGCATTTAGTGCATTTTTCAGTGAACCAAAGACGCGGTAATCCGACGGCGTAAGGTCAGCTAAAAATGGAGAAAACACACAAGTCGCAACTCCTCAATATTTGTTACTGTTGCTCTAGAAAAATGTGACCGCACTTTGTCGTGTGATTATTATTATTATTATTATTATTATTATTATTATTATTATTATTATTATTATTATTATTATTATTATTATTATTATTACCAGATGCCGTCAAGTGGACGTCCACTCCTGACGACTGCATGGATGGACTGCCTCCAAATGTTTCGATCTTGAACCATATAGCCCTACTTCTAATCCTTTAGCGACATATTCATGTTGGATTTGATGGAATCTATCAATCACAATGCTGGCTGCCCTTGTCTCAGAAACCCCTCCACCTTCCCAAGCATAATACGAGTAGTAAAATGAAATGGCGTATGGCTTTTAGTGCCGGGAGATCCCAGGACGGGTTCAGTTCGCCAGGTACAGGTCTTTTGATTTGACTCCCGGAGGCGACCTGTGCGTCATGATGAGGATGAAACGATGATGAAGACAACACATACACCCAGCCCCCGTGCCAGGGAAATTAACCTAGCTAGCTAGCTAGGGTCTTTACGTCGCACCGACACAGATAGGTCTTATGGCGACGAAGGAATAGGAAAGGCCTAGGAGTTGGAAGGAAGCGGCCGTGGCCTTAATTAAGGTACAGCCCCAGCATTTGCCTGGTGTGAAAATGGGAAACCACGGAAAACCATCTTCAGGGCTGCCGATAGTGGGATTCGAACCTACTATCTCCCGGATGCAAGCTCACAGCCGCGCGCCTCTACGCGCACGGCCAACTCGCCCGGTGGGGGGGGGGGAATTAACCAATGATGGTGAAAATTCCCGACCCTGCCGGGAATCGAACCCGGGACCCCTGTGACCAAAGGCCAGCACGCTAACCATTTAGCCATGGAGCCGGACATACAGTATTTTCCAGAGAATCAGAGAGTCTCAATGTGTCGTGTACCATTCGCATATCTGTCATTGTGCTGATTACTCATCACTATCAGACGATGAGTCTCTGCAAGTTTTACGCCTTCACTAAACAAAACTTTCACAAAATTTCAGTGCGAGTAATAATAACGTTATTGGTTTTATGTACCACTAATTATCTTTACGGTTTACGGAGGTGTTGAGGTGCCGGCATTTTGTCCAGCACAGATTTTACGTGCCAGTAAATATATCGACACGAGACCAACATATCTGAACACCTTCAAATACCACCGGGCATATTTGGGATTGAATCATCCTACCTGAGCTCAGAAAGCTAGCGCTCTATCGTCTCAACCACCCAGCCCGGTAAGTCATATTTGGTGAACTGTTTCAGTGGTGTCGCCATTTAATGAACTGTTCCGCAGGTTTTCGGGCGTGCCCCGACGTACCAACATCTTCTGTTGGCAATTCATTCTTACGCATCCCTGGCACACAAAGACATTTTTAAAATGCAACGTGTCCAGGTTTCCATAAAAAGACACCTTGTATTTTATATGGGTAATTTTTGTAATTTCACGAAATGTTGTGAAATGTAAACTGAAAACAGTTACCGACACTGATAATTCTTTCTTTATTCATTTAATCAAATAATAATAATAATAATAATAATAATAATAATAATAATAATAATAATAATAATAATAATCGATATGGTGGATTAGAGAGTAACTTCAAACTTCCTCGCTGACACCAATCAGGTGGTGCAATGAGTGGGGAAGGGTGAGCGGGAGGTATGTAGTAACCATGGAAACGCCATGTGCCGTCTCTTTTCTTCATTCCTGCGTGGGTTGGAACGGACACACAAACATCTTCCTCGCTACTCACTTCCACTCTGTGCTCAATTAACACGGCCATCAGTTCGGGTTTTCTAAAGCGGGGAGATGAGGTTTCAAGGTAGACGTTTACTCTGAACTGCTCTTTCACAAACAGAGCATCACTCGTGATAAAGTAAGCACAACTTTAATTGGTGGTGTATTCTCAGAAATGGACTAAGCTTTCTTTTCATATTCACTACCTTCACTACCACCACAGACATGCACGAGGATGCTATGCTTTAAATCATCAGTACATTACACATACAGTACATACATACATACATACATACATACATACATACATACATACATACATACATACATACATACATACATACATACATACATACATACATTGGTGGTTTAACGTCACACTAACTTAGACAGGGTTTTTTTCGCGACAATGGATAGGAAAGGGGTAGATCTAGAAAGGAAGCGACCATTGCCTTGTTTACAGTTGAAAATGAGAACCCACGGAAAACTCTCTACAGATGTGCCAATGGTGGGGTTCGAACCCAACATCTCTCGAAAGCAAATTTACAGCTACGTGACCTGTAAGCACGTAGTCAACTCGCTCGGTACTGTGCCATTTCATTCTGGGATCGAATTCTCAGTTAGCATAATTTCCATCACTGTGAATGGAAATTTAAAACGAGCCAAAGGATGTTAAATAATATTTCCATGTGTTGGTTGAGTAGAAGCCTAATCAAATGTGTATTTCAGAAACAAGCATTTTGACATAAACCTGTCTTAGAACTGGCGGTCATCCGAAAGTTCGTGTAATGAAATAGTGTCATGTAACAACATGTGTGACGGAATGTTACCTAGCAACAGTACCTTGAGAGCTGCACGGCCATGGATCTGTATACAGAGAGGGGTATGGTCATCCATCAATACTTCACATCACAGCCTGCACGGTTGCTAGGTAACATCGCATCACACGTTTTACTGAAAGACACATGTTCATTTGATTTTGCCAAAGCGAAATTCAACAACATTTTTGAGAGAGGTTGGTGCAGTGCTGTTTAAAGGCCAAGAATTGAGCAAGGTATTTGGGGAGTGGTTATAAGAAATTTCGATCCCACCAGATCTCACTTTCAGCTTTAAGTGTGCTTGTATGTTATAAAATGCTGGACAACATCAGCGAAGGGAACACATCGTACTGAAAGTGAAACTAATGTAGTTGTGAACCTCAATCCCAAAGGTGTCCTTTCTCTCTACCATGTCAATCAGAAATTTGACCTTAAATCATTTTCCTTACGGTTGAGGCAAATATTTTTTATTCCATTCAATTTCTGCTTGGAATTTCACTTGAAAAATAATGTGGCGTCGGAAAAGACATCTGGCTTTAAGCCCTCCAGCCAAAATCAAAATGATCCAGGGTGGTTCCAATGACCCCCGAAATACCTAAGCATAAGAAGAAGAACTACATATGTTACGATTTAGGGGTATTGACAGTCTTAAGACCGGAACGAGGTTATTAATCGTGCTAGTAGAGAATCAATCAATCAATCAATCAATCAATCAATCAATCAATCGCCACTGATGTGCGTTTAGTGCAGTCGCCAAGGTTGCACATTTCCTATCAGTTGTTTACATAAGTTATTATTTTCTGAAATCATTTCAATAATAATAATAATAATAATAATAATAATAATAATAATAATAAATTTACGTCCAACTAACTGCTTTTACGGTTTTCGGAGACTCTGAGGTGCCGGAATTTAGTCCCGCAGGAGTTCTTTTACGTACTGACATGAGGCTGACGTACTGCATTTGAGCAACTTCAGATACCACCGGAACGAGTCAGGATGGAACCTGCCAAGTTCGGGTTAGAAAGCCAGCGCCTCAATCGTCTGAGCCAATAGCCCGGCAGAAACCATTTCAAAGAATTTAGAAATTTCTCGAACATTTCCCTTAGTAAATTATTCCAATCCCTAACTCCTCTTCCAATTCCTATTAATATGGATCCCTAACATATCGAAATTCCCCACTGCACAGGAGGTGAAAGAGTAAGACTGAACTATCATTGAAAGTAGTTGCCGAGCTTCCAGGAATGAGCAATGTACTGTACTTTTACCTCAAACACACACGCAGCGTGCATCGTGCAGGATCATAAAATTATTGTGTAACGCTAGAATGACTTAAGAGAAAGACAGCATGTAAGAAGAAGCATATTTCACGAAAGTAAAGAGAAAGATTCTCACGAGATGATTATGAAACTACCCTACATGGCGTATCTGTGCGTGCAGCTTTACGATGTGCATGATGAAAACAATGAAACAGTGCACCCGCTTCATGAGAAAATGAGTAATTACTCTGAAAGGAAATTAGGTGCCAGTTTAAAGTACGATATGCAAAAAAATAAGTATTTCACAGAAGAGGTTTCGTAAACGTAAATTATCTCGATCGTGTGCCAACAGTCTAGAATGCCGAGAGAAATGTTCAGAATTCCCACGCATGTGGAGCCTCTTTTACCACAACAAGGTTTATTGAAACCGAAAATAAAACCTGTACCATTTTCTTTCAATATTACAGTAACAGAACTAAAAAAGGGAGGGACTCGATATTAAATTGGTTTGCAGAGTAAAATATCTAGGAAGATAATACGTCTAAAGAAAACTAGAAAGGGAAAGTAATTCTACACAATCATTAAATTATTAAATATGGAATGGATTTCACTGGGAAGAACTGCATTTTTTTTGTATTTTAGTATGTAGCAAAGGGAAATAAGAAAATAAAATAAAAGAACCATCAGTGAAAATAATGAAGGATAAGGGGCATGTTTATCCAAGAATATTGAACATTATTACATCTAAGTCAGGAAGAAACATTGGTGGGAGGGGGGGCAATGGATATAATTACTAGTAGATTAAATATAATATTAAATGTAGCAATAGATAAATTGTTATACTCTATATACACAAAAGTAAACACCAATAAAACTTAAGGAGAGTAAGATACATGTTTGTCCTAGACTATATAACTCTTAACCTACAGGACAAAAATAAATAAATAAATAAATAAATAAATAAATAAATAAATAAATAAATAAATAAATAATAATTGAAAGGGCTACACTATAGAAATTGGGATGAAATAGTTAATAAGTTTAATTGTAATGTTTAATTGTAATGTTTAATGCAGTAATAGGTAAATAGTAATAATAAAAGAATGCATGTATGAAAACACATGTATTGTTGCGTAAATGAGATCTATGTTTGCTCACTCGACAGACGAAGACAAACTAGAGCAAAGGCATGTGTGCATAAGCCATGAAATCCCTTCGAGAAGTGAAGGGTTCCTCATTCCATAAACTCGGCACTGAGAGAGACATATTGCAACCATGCCACCTTTGCCCCCAAAGAATTAACCTTGAGCTCAGGTTTGATGTAGGCTGAGTGAGCCTTAGAGTGGAAATCTCGTTTGTAATATTTTCGACTACCTAAAACTCACGTCCTTCCGGTAAATGGAACACGCCTTTACCAGCTTGGTTAGGCAGCCCTGGAGATAAAGTAAATATACCACAAAAATGTTAATTTGCTATGGACTATAAAAGTAAAGGGGACTTGGCTTCAAAGTTAAAATGAAAATGTAATGAGTATGAAGGAAAACAAAATATTTGGAAAGATAATTCACAATATTATAGTGGGATCCTAACATTAAAAACCTCTCATACGAATTCTGGTGAATTTTATACGTGGTAAATAATTTTTGCAATGTTCGAAATAACCTTCTGTCTGAATTTTTTTTTTTTTTTTTTGCTAGTTGCTTTACGTCGCACCGACACAGATAGGTCTTATGGCGACGATGGGACAGGAAAGGGCTAGGAGTGGGAAGGAAGCGGCCGTGGCCTTAAGGTACAGCCCCAGCATTTGCCTGGTGTAAAAATGGGAAACCACGGAAAACCATTTTCAGGGCTGCCGATAGTGGGGTTCGAACCTACTATCTCCCGAGTACTGGATACTGGCCGCACTTAAGCGACTGCAGCTATCGAGCTCGGTGTTCTGTCTGATTTAGATTGTTAAATTATACAGAATGTCTCTTAAGGTTTCTGTAGAAGTAGTCATATGAAAACATTTCATTATACGTTTTTGGAACTACAATGCTTTAATCTCTCGTTAGTGGGTTTTGAGAACGCCCTTCAGAATGCTCTTTTGTTTCCATTTTTTTTTTCATTGGCTTTACGTCGCACCGACACAGCTAGGTTTTATGGCTACGATGGGAGAGGAAAGAGCTAAGAGTGGCCGTGGCCTTAAGGTACAGCCCCAGAATTTGCCTGATGTGAAAATGGGAAATCACGGGAAACCACGGGAAACCTTTTTCAGGGCTGCTGACAGTGGGGGGGGGTTCGAACCCACTATCTCCCGAATGCAAGCTCACAGCTGCGTGCCCCTAAACGCACGGCCAACTCGCTCGGCAGTGCGTTTCTTTAAATTGGTATTAGGACCGAGTTGCCTTAAATTTCTGTATTCGAAACACAAACCCTCCATTTTCTAGTCCCTTCATGATTTATGTGTTGTATGCGTGGCAGCGGAGGTAAGCGAGACTATCATTATTTCCTATGACCTTTCTTCAAGTTGCATCCGTGACCATCAACACCTGTTGTTCTTCCTCATTGATTACGATACCTTGCCACGGACGGTTGCACAATTTACCTCCAGCATTTCGTGCATTCCTTTATAACGTACAGTGGTTTCTACTTTCACTTTCGTGGTCATCCTCCAGCCATGTTATATACGTCATGAGAACAACAACTTTAAACAAGGTATACACTGAATGAACTCGAGCGAATCTTTTCTTGGATTTGTTCAGAAACCTCACTTTTGTCAGTGTTCTCACGCTAGTCATAGCCTACGCAGTAAATAACTCACTACAACAACAATAATAATAATAATAATAATAATAATAATAATAATAATAATAATAAATCCCGCTCGTTGGATGAATGGTCAGTGTCGAGGCATTTGGTTCAGAGGGTCCCGTATTCAATTCTTGGCTGGGTCATGGATTTTAACGTTGTACAGTTAATTCGTCTGAGTCGTAGACAAGGCGTTCATGTTTGTTTGACAACATTTATCTTCATATACAGTATACACACAACCAGTAGCGTAGCCAGGATCGTCCGATGGGGGTTGGGGGTTGCAGTTTCAAAATGATGGTACAACACAATGAAGCTGCATGAATGACTTTCAATATGAGGACACTGATACAAGTGAATTACAGATTTCTTGGTTCTACAATTGTGTCTCTGAATGTTTATTTAGTTTATTGTTAGTTTCTGTTTTATTATATGTTTATAAACATTCCATGGGGGGTTCTAAACCTCAGTAAACCCCCCCCCCGGCTACGCCCCTGCACACAACACACTACTAACAACCACAGGAACACACAAGAGTGAATACATCCCTCCAAACAGGATTGACGTCAGGAAGGACATCCTACTGTAGAAAGAGGCCAAATCCACATGTGCGACTCAATTCGCACCCGCGAATAATAATAGTGTCCGCCTCGGTGGTGGAGTGTTTAGTGTGATTACCTGCCACCCCTGGAGGTCCGCGTTCGATTCCCGGGTTTACCACGAAATTTGAAAAGTGGTACGAGGGCTGGAATGGGGAGTGGGGTCCACTCAGCCTCGGGAGGTCAACCGAGTAAAGGTGGGTTCGATTCCCATCTCAGCCATTCTCGAAGTGGTTTTCCGTGGTTTCCCACTTCTCCTCCAGGCAAATGCTGGGACGGTACCTAACTTAAGGCCACGGCCACTTCCTTGTCTGTCTATCCCTTCCGATCCTCCCATCCCCTCCACAAGGCCCCTGTTCAGCATAGCAGGTGAGGCCGCCTGGGCGAGGTACTGGTCCTCCTTCCCAGTTATATCCACGCGACCAGAAGTCTCACGCTCCAAGATACTGCACTTGAGGCGGTAGAGGTGGGATCCCTCGCCGAGTCCGAGGGAAAAAACCAACCTTGGAGGGTAAACGGATTAAGAAATAAATAATAATATCTTATCTCCAGCATCTTTGCAATTACGCCACCTTTTACTAGTTCTTTATTGTTGTGTGGTGTAAAACGATGTTTCGTATGTCATCGTCATCATGTGTCTGTAGAACTGAATCTGTGTTTGGAGCGGAGACGTGGAATTTTCTCAGTATGTGGTTTACAGCTATGTAACTTTTGCAAGTGCTTCTTCAGGATGTCACAATTAGCCTTTTTGTTTGTCTCAAGTGTTCCGTCACGGCGACGGAAACAAAGTATGGACGGATTGTAACTTATCAGTTCAGTTTACAGTTTTTCTCTGAAGGTTTTGTAGAACTTTCGCGTGCATATTCGTTTTGAAGTCATTGTCGATTTTCTCTGATCTATTCAGGTAGTATGTGCGTTTAATTTGTCTGAATATGTTGGACGTTCGCTTCTGAGTTTCTGAAAAGAATTCCAAATTCCCTGGCGTTTGTCGGCTGTGCAAATTCTCTTAGGCTCAAATAAGTGTTTCCAGAGCTTTGTTTCAGACAGGTCCACAATGGTCTCAAGAAGTGCATCCCATGTTTGTACAATTGTCTGTAATGACTGTGCAAACTCTGTTCATATTCTCTTAGATATTTCGAGTCAATGCGTTGGATTTTAGGTTTTTGATGTCTTTTTTCGATTGGTTCTGAAACGGAGTTTGATTTGTGAAAGATGATGGTCAGACTCTGTATAAACACTTGCGTGCTCTTACGATCATAATTTCTGGGAAGAACTTTCTGGTGACCGCTACACGGTCAATCTGGTATGTCGAGTCCAAACATTATGGAGAGGTAGGGGGGGAGGGGGCGGAGTTTGGTGATTTAACTCCATTCCAAGAGCTGGGGCTCGAATTGTGGTAGTGTCCGGGTTAGATTATTTTTCACCTTAAAACTCACGCACGTCGGACAGGTCAACCAGATTTAAACTTCTGGTCTTGTGGTGGTAGTGATTGTTTTAAGAGGAAGCACAACTGAGCGATCATACCCATCTGGTCTGGATTTTTTATTATTATTATTATTATTATTATTATTCCCTTCAAACATTGATATGCACATTAGAAATACGTGTGGAAGACTGTTTTAATAATATTATTGGCTTTACGTCCCACTAACTACTTTTGCGGTTTACGGAGACAACGCGGAGGTGCCGGAATTTAGTCCCACAGGAGTTCTTTTACGTGCCACTAAATCTACCTACATGAGGCTGACGTATTTGAGCACCTTCAAATATCACCGGACTGAGCCAGGATCGAACCTGCCAAGTTGCGGTCAGAAGGCCAGCCCCTCAACCGTCTGAGCCACTCAGCCCGACGAAGACTGAACATTGTATGGAAGTGAAAAATGGACATAACTTTGACAGAAATAAAGAGGACGAACGATTTTGAAATGTATTGTTATGGAAGAATGCTAAAGATGAAATGGGTAGATCGGATCTCAAATGAAGCATACAAATCGAGTTGACGAAGCGAGAAAGATTGAGTGAAATTTGATCACAAGAAGAAAAAAGTAGGTCTATAGGACATACTTTAAGACTTGTTCAGTTAGTACAAAAGGGAAGAGTGGTAACGGTTGATCAAGCCATGAATGAAAATGAAAATCCACAGCCTGTTTCCAGTCATTCGACCGGGTCAGGAATGGAATGAATGAAGCCCCATCTAGCGGCGAGGATAGGAGTTGTGCCGGCTGCCGAAGCCGTCGCACTCCTCTGGGGAGATGATTAATGAATGACAGATGAAATGAAATGATATTGGAGAGTGTTTCTGGAATGAATTATAACAGGGAAAACCGGAATACCCGGAGAAAACCTTGTCCCGCCTCCGCTTTGTCCAGCACAAATCTCACATGGAGTGACCTGGATTTGAACCACAGAACTCAGCGGTGAGAGGCTGGCGCGCTGCCGTCTGAGCCACGGAGGCTACCCAGCCATGAATATTACGAACTATTTCTTATAGCCAGGTAGTTACAGCTCGAGGAAATTGAAAGGACAAGCCAGCACAGGCTGGCATGGAAAGCAGCATCAAACCAGTCTATGAATTGATGTTCCGCAGAGGATGGTTGCCTAGTTGTACTTCCTCTTAGAACAATCACCAGCACACCTGATATTATTATTATTATTATTATTATTATTATTGGGCCGCGATTAGCGGAGTGGCTTAGCTGCTAGCTTTTCATCTGGATGGCAGATATTCTTATTTCTGTCCGACCTCGGATGGAATTATCACTTCGACAGTCACATGATGGCAAGAAGAGCATCTGGTCTTGAAACTCCTGGTCAAACAAAACTCCAGCAGTCTCAGAGAGACCCGAGATAATCTGGAGGAAACTTTTACTTCTCCAGACATGACATCTATTGTGGTTATGCACCCATTACATACAACGAGCTGGAAAGTCATGAAATTTAGGTCATAGATCTTAGTACGCAGACGGACATGTTAACATTGCTGAAAATAGAGTTTCTGGATGTTGACAGTGTAACCTGCATGGAAGGGAAATTAAAAAAAATAGAGTGGTCCATATACCGTACGTGTGAAGCAAGAGGATATTATAAACCAGTTCAGAGACAACGACACTGCAATATCCTATGTTGCAAATTTCAACTGTGATATTTATTACTCTTATCACAAAGCTTGCTCCATTCTTTTATTGCATAAATACAGAGCTTCGGAGAGAAAGACATTCATATATTGTAGCCTGTATTTGAAAGTGAAATTCTTCTGTTTAAGTAGAACATGAAATTCTAATACAATGCCATTAAGTTAAAAATGTACTCTTATACAATATACACTTCTTTTTCTACCACTTTTCCCACACCTGCGTCGCACATGTGAATTTGGTCTTATTTTACGGCCAGATGCCCTTCCTGACGCCAATCCGTTATGAAAGGGTGTAATCACTGTTACGTATTTATGTGGTGGTTGGTGGTGTACTGTGTTATCTAAATATGAAGAGGAGAGTGTTGGGACATACAAAAACACTCAGTCCCCGAGCCAGAATAATTAATCAGAAGGGACTAAAATACCCAACCCGGCCAGAATCGAACCCGGGACCCTCTGAACCGAAGGGCAGTACGCTGACCATTCAGCCAAAGAGTCGGACCACTAATTCATTTTATATCATTAACAGGATTACTTTGATGCACAATTAAACGGCTGACCGTGTAAAATTTTCTTCAACATAAGCAGATTAACTTTCTTTTAAAATCTGTAATAGTTTCATAATTTTAAATTGAATTTTATAAACTTAGGCCCTAATACAGTACGATTGTACTGATATTTAAAACGTCTCATTATATATTTATTGTCCTTCAACCACGAACAAGATGTTCTTGTTGTATGATTCAACAGTTCACTATGCAAAAATTAAGTTTGCTTAAGAAAGATCGAGCGAGTTGGTTGGATTCGGGAGATGGAGGGTTCGAACCGAGTCATTAGCAGCCTTGAAGATATTTTTCCATCGTTTCCCATTTTAACACCAGGCAAATGACGGGACTGTGTCTTAAATCAAACCCTAGCATTTTCCAATACTTGCGTTGTCAAGTACCTTCGACGAATTAGTGAGATGTTAAAATACTACTACCATAAAGGCAGTAGTTTCTTTACGGAAAGTGTTAGAACGTCAGTGTCAACAGGCCTGTCATCCGGCTCCGTGCCTAACTCATTAGTAGAGCTCGAAAATTCAAGCATTTATTTTTGCTAAAATAGGCAGGCAAATAAGCACTTCACATTTAGGAAATAGGCAGTAAAATAATTAAAATAGGCATTTATAATGACAAAAATTGACGCGAAAATAATGCTTCAGTGTAAGCTTAACACAAATCTCATCCCTAGTTGCGAGCAGGTCGCTCATGGGCATCAACTCCAAAGACCTGCATCACGTCTCTCCGCAGACCATACTTGTATGTTCAGACCGAGTGAAATAAATCTGGAAACTTGTGAAGCAGTGGAATCCGACGTGTGTGTGTGTGTGTGTGTGTGTGTGTGTGTGTGTGTGTGTGTGTGTGTGTGTGTGTGTGTGTGTTTTAGTTCGAAATGTACCTTCAGGCGATTTTTTGATTTTTGAAAAAATGTCCACGGCGAATGTAGTTATAAGGGCGTAAGTGAAACAATGCATTGACTCGTTAGCACTCGTAGTGGCGGAAAAAGGCGAATTGCTAAACTAATCGACCGGATAACGATGATTAAGGAAAGGATTGTAATTTTTAGGAGTATATAAAGAATATGTCCGCCTCTGTGGTGTAGTGGTTAGTGTGATTAGCTGCCACCACCGGCGGCCCGGGTTCGATTCCCGGCTCTGCGATGAAATTTGAAAAGTGGTACGAGGGCTGGAACGAGGTCCACTGAGCCTCGGGAGGTCAACTGAGTAGAGTTGGGTTCGATTCCCATCTCAGCCATCCTGGAAGTGGTTTTACGTCGTTTCGCACTTTTCCTTTAGGCAAATGCCGGGATGGTACCTAACATAGGCCACGGCCGCTTCCTTCCCTCTTCCTTGTCTATTCCTTCCAACCTTCCCACCCCCCATCAATGCCCCTGTTCAGCATAGCAGGTGAGGCCGCCTTGGCGAGGTACTGGTCATCCTCCCCAAATGTATTCCCCGACCCAATGTCTCACGCTCCATTTTCGCAACGGGACATATGGTTTCTCTTTTTGGATCTTCGTTTTGTATACTGTACTTTTTGCAATGTACCATAAAGCGCTGAATGTGGGTCAGAATGCTTGTCCACTGGTGAGTTATTTCACAGACCAAACAAAGCCTTCTCTTGGACTGCTGGTACTACCAAGTAAATGGAGATTTAATTATTCCCCGCTCTGTATCAGTTTATGGTGGGGAGAGTGCTGCTGTGCGGCCAGGCGAAAGTGTTGGGACTAATAAGAACAGGCGCTTGCATATTCAAGAGTTGTTCGCTTCAGCTGCGTTCTACCGCACAGCGAAATGAGACTACGCAGAACACGAGCTCCTACTGTTTTCAACACGCCTTAGGACTCCCAACAGCATTTTAACCAAACGGAACCATTGATGAAGCCTTAGACAGGCTGTGTAAAGTTTGAGACAAAAGATAAAATTGCTCGGCGCTGACTTTCATCTATACCTCTCCTAGTCGCTGCAGGTAACATTTTCTCGCTTCCTATCGTATAAAATATGAGTAGTGCCGTCGATATTTAAAAATTAGGTACCAAAATGAAACGAAATGGCGAATGGCTTTTAGTGCCGGGAGTGTCCGAGGACAAGTTCGGCTCGCCAGACGCAGGTCTTTTGATTTGACGCCCGTAGGTGACCAGCGCGTCGTGATAAGGATGAAATGTTGATTAAGCCGACATATACAACTCAGCCCCCGTGCCAGCGGAATTAACCAATTAAGGTCAAAATTTCCGACCCTGCCGGGAATCGAACCAGGGACCCCTGTGACCAAAGGCCAGCATCTAACCATTTTGGAAAGGATTCTGTGATAAATTGGTGGTTTAATTGCCACTCCAGCACCCGCAGTTCGAATACAAGTGAATACAAGATAAGATTTGTATTAGAAATACCGCACAATGATGAGAAGAACGGCCGCCATTTATAACCAAGTGAAACAATTATATTCATGCATGGATAATTACGTTAATATGGTCAATAAGGTTATTAACGTATGCCTTTCGATATTGAAATGCTTGATTTCGTCAAACAGCCCTTATCGTTCTTCGAATGTGAACGTTCAATGAATATCAGAGAAACTGCAAGTAACCAAGGTTGTACTTAGCTGTAATATGTTTTCAGCAACATTTACTATTATGTTTCCCTCAAAAAAAAAGAAGATATTCAATTTAGTTCATAAGGAGTCCTTTTAATACGTCAACTTGGCCAGTTACATACGTGAAGTTATTTGTTTAATTAAAATTCAACAAATTTACAACACTGTCTTAGTGTCATACAAATTAATAATAACGTTATTGTTTTTAGGTCCCACTAACTACTTCTCAAGGTCTTCGGAGACTCGACGAGGTGCATGAATTTTGTCCCGGGGAGTCATTTTACGTGCCAGTAAATCTACCGACACGAGGCTCGCGTATATGAACACCTTCAAATACCACCGGACTAAGCCAGGATCGTATCTGCTAAGCTGCGGTCAGAAGGTCAGTTCCTCAATCGTCTGAGCCACTCAGCCCGACGTCAGAAAATTTAAATTTCTAGATAATTAAAGACTGATAAAAAAAATGTATAAAGTCCCGATTTATCTGCCTTAATTCTTGTTTGACGTTGTTACTAAGTAGTAAATAGACTTGTAGTTGTAGACTTGTCGACAACGTGCTCATGGTCACAGGACCTCCAGTTATACATGGAATGTGCCATTCATTTCTCAAACACCGTGTACACTGGGTAGGATTCCAACTGCGGCGGCATTGGTGAGAAGCCAATTCGGCTATCACTCTCTCGAAATTGTTAACATTGCTCGAAGTCGAGTCAATCAGCTAATAATACTCGTAATAATAACACGAGTATGAGTACATTTCATTTTACTTCAGCTGCTAACTGTGACAACAACGGGAAGAGAAATAAGTTGGAGTAAATTTTATTACTTACAAATTACGCGTCAAAGAAATATTCGTTTAAAAGCTTACACTCTCACATTAATTTAAAGTAATATTATAATTTGTTCGTAATAATAGCCTATATATGATTCATTTATTACATCCCTGACCCGGTCAATGACTGGAAAACAGGTTGTAGGTTTTCATTTTCATTATACATTGTTAAACTACTATAGCGAGGAAGGTGAAACGAAACACTGTTTGTTGGTTCTTATACATGATATAATACGATACGGCCAAAATTTCAGGACGCATTCTTCAGACGTAGAAGAAGAAAATATCGTCGCTGCCGGGACAAAACCTCCTAGGTGAAATATTTTATCGAAGAACTTTGGCTGGTAAGGTTCTGTCATCTGAGGTGCAATAGTGTGTGAATATGATCAAGGCATTCTTGCTCTTCATAATGTATGTGCTGGGGGTCAGTATATCTCCAAAAGTATTATCACATAGGAGGTTTTGTCCCGGCAACGACGATATGATATATTAAGATGGGTGCGGAAACTCTTTATTTCCAAGTTAGAACTGTTTTTTACAACTTTACATTATTCATGGGAAACACAAAGGAACAATATACCAGCATACCACATGAAACTCTTCCTTGCATGAAATTATCAAAATGCCTTCCGTTAGCAATGATACATGCATTAACCAGCCGCCGCATGGAATGCCGGTGTAGATCACTATGTAGAGTGATGATGATGATGATGATGATGATGATGATGCTTGTTGTTTAAAGGCGCCTAACATCTAGGTCATCGGCCCCCCATGGTACGAAATGAGACGAAATGTAATGACAAATTAAAAATCCAAAATCTTCCACTGACCATAAATCAAAACGTGAGGATGAAAAATGAATGGAATGTTATGAATTTAAAACAATCAGTGGATCCGACCCGAAATACCTCACATTTACACAAACTGACGTAAAACAATAGTATTACTGACCAAAGGACTGCTTCTAGTGCACAATACTGAATCGATGATGCGTGTAATCTAAAGGGGGTCCACAATCCAAGTCATCGGCTCCTCATTCTGGTACTTATCGCTAGGAAAGTTTTTTTTTCTATTTGCTTTACGTCGTACCGACACAGATATGTCTTATGGCGACGATGGGATAGGAAAGACCTGGGAATGGGAAGGAAGCGGCCGTGGCCTTAAGGTACAGCCCCAGCATTTGCCTGGTGTGAAAATGGGAAACCACGGAAAACCATCTTCAGAGCTGCCGACAGTGGGGTTCGAAGTCACGATCTCCCGATTACTGGATACTGGCCGCACTTAAGCGACTACAGCTATCGAGTTCGGTCACTAGGAAAGTAGAACCATGGTATTTGTCATGTTACGGTACTAATCGAAAGTAGCGTAGACGTGCGGTATTCCACACATTATGGTACTACTCACAGGTAATGAAATTCGCACATGTAACACAGACCTATGGTGTTTCCCACATTGCGGCGCCATTTACAGGCAACCCAAACCTATGGTGTTCGTCACATAAGTGTAATAACCACAGGGACTCGTACTATACGTGGGAGTACTAATCATAGGCAAGCCAGAAGTACGATATCGCTCATATAGTGGTGCTAATCACAGGTACTGTAAAAGCCGACAGCGCACTCTGTTGCTACTAATCACAAACCTATTTTGTACCTAACATAGTGGTACTACGCGCAAGTAAAAACGACCCATGGTGTTCCCCGCGTGGTAGTACTAATTATTGCAAGTAGGCTCATAGTTCTAATTCGATAATCCCTTGGCCGCCCCTTTTATTCGCCTCTTACGACAAGCAGGGGATACCGTGAGTGTATTCTTCGTCTGCGTCCCCCAATCACAGGGGGCACTATGTAGAGTGGCAGAAAATGAGTTCTAACATGGACATAAAGAGTTTCCGGACCTATGTCCATATAACATATGTTTTTTCCTACGTGTGAGGAATATGCCCTGAAAGTTTGGCCGTTCCTTATGGTTACATCCTGTTTATAATTGCAAAAGACTCGTCGGCTGAAAATCGCCGAGTACAAGCATGACGGAAAGCTTCTTGCCTAGTTAATACACAGAGGTTTGTGAACATTTTAAAATACACTGACTGACAGAGCAAATGCAACACCAAGAAGGAGTGGTCAGAACTTTATGCCAATTGCAGGGTAGACTGACGTCACTGAGGTATGCTCATGATGTGAAATGCGCCGCTGTGCTGCGCACGTAGCGAACGATAAATGGGACACGGCGTTGGCGAATGGCCCACTTCGTACCGTGATTTCTCAGCCGACAGTCATTGTAGAAGGTGTTGTCGTGTACCACAGGACACGTGTATAGCTAAGAATGCCAGGCCGCCGTAAACGGAGGCATTTCCAGCAGACAGACGACTTTACGAGGGGTATGGTGATCGGGCTGAGAAGGGCAGGTTGGTCGCTTCGTCAAATCGCAGCCGATACCCATAGGGATGTGTCCACGGTGCAGCGCCTGTGGCGAAGATGGTTGGCGCAGGGACATGTGGCACGTGCGAGGGGTCCAGGCGCAGCCCGAGTGACGTCAGCACGCGAGGATCGGCGCATCCGCCGCCAAGCGGTGGCAGCCCCGCACGCCACGTCAACCGCCATTCTTCAGCATGTGCAAGACACCCTGGCTGTTCCAATATCGACCAGAACAATTTCCCGTCGATTGGTTGAAGGAGGCCTGCACTCCCGGCGTCCGCTCAGAAGACTACCATTGACTCCACAGCATAGACGTGCACGCCTGGCATGGTGCCGGGCTAGAGCGACTTGGATGAGGGAATGGCGGAACGTCGTGTTCTCCGATGAGTCACGCTTCTGTTCTGTCAGTGATAGTCACCGCAGACGAGTGTGGCGTCGGCGTGGAGAAAGGTCAAATCCGGCAGTAACTGTGGAGCGCCCTACCGCTAGACAACGCGGCATCATGGTTTGGGGCGCTATTGCGTATGATTCCACGTCACCTCTAGTGCGTATTCAAGGCACGTTAAATGCCCACCGCTACGTGCAGCATGTGCTGCGGCCGGTGGCACTCCCGTACCTTCAGGGGCTGCCCAATGCTCTATTTCAGCAGGATAATGCCCGCCCACACACTGCTCGCATCTCCCAACAGGCTCTACGAGGTGTACAGATGCTTCCGTGGCCAGCGTACTCTCCGGATCTCTCACCAATCGAACACGTGTGGGATCTCATTGGACGCCGTTTGCAAACTCTGCCCCAGCCTCGTACGGACGACCAACTGTGGCAAATGGTTGACAGAGAATGGAGAACCATCCCTCAGGACACCATCCGCACTCTTATTGACTCTGTACCTCGACGTGTTTCTGCGTGCATCGCCGGTCGCGGTGGTCTTACATCCTACTGAGTTGATGCCGTGCGCATTGTGTAACCTGCATATCGGTTTGAAATAAACATCAATTATTCGTCCGTGCCGTCTCTGTTTTTTCCCCAACTTTCATCCCTTTCGAACCACTCCTTGTTGGTGTTGCATTTGCTCTGTCAGTCAGTGTAAGGGTGCACTTACGCACTTTTAAAACTAATTTACTACAACATTCTTTAAAAATTGCCCTATCGCTTGAGCCCCACTGTCGGCAGCCCTGAAGATGGTTTCCCGTGGTTTCCCATTTTCACATCAGGCTGTACCTTAAATAAGGACACGGGCACTTCCTTCCCACTTCTAGCCCTTTCCTGTCCCATCGTCGCCATAAAACCTATCTGTGTCGGTGCGAAGTAAAGCAACTTGCAAAAAAAAAAAAAAAAAAAA